>NC_091308.1:30538439-30540939 GCF_038502225.1 Cherax quadricarinatus
TACATTGTAGGTACAATTCAGTCCGGAGAACATAAAGTAGTCATTGGAGTGATGTATAACCCACCACAGAACTGCAGGAGGCCAAGAGAGGAGTACGAAGAAAACAACAGGGTGATGGTGGACACACTGGCTGAGGTGGCAAGAAGAGCTCACTCGAGCAGAGCAAAGTTACTGGTAATGGGCGATTTCAACCACAGGGAGATCGACTGGGAAAACTTGGAGCCACATGGGGGTCCCGAAACATGGAGAGCCAAGATGATGGATGTGGTACTTGAAAACCTCATGCATCAACATGTCAGGGACACAACCAGAGAGAGAGGGGAGGATGAGCCAGCAAGACTGGATCTTGTGTTCACCCTGAGCAGTTCAGACATTGAGGACATCACTTATGAGAGGCCCCTTGGAGCTAGCGATCATGTGGTTCTGAGTTTTGACTATATAGTAGAGTTACAAGTGGAGAAGGTAACAGGAACTGAAGGGGACAGGCCAAACTATAAAAGGGGGGACTACACAGGTATGAGAAACTTCCTGCAGGAGGTTCAGTGGGACAGAAAAATGGTAGGAAAATCAGTAAACGAGATGATGGAATATGTGGCAACAAAGTGCAAGGAGGCAGAGGAAAGTTTTGTTCCCAAGGGAAACGGAAATAATAGGAAGACCAAAACGAGTCCTTGGTTTACCCGAAGGTGTAGGGAGGCAAAAACTAAGTGCAACAGAGAATGGAAAAGGTACAGGAGGCATAGGACCCAGGAAAACAAGGAGATTAGTAGAAGAGCCAGAAACGAGTATGCACAGATAAGGAGGGAGGCCCAGCGACAGTATGAAAACGACATAGCATCGAAAGTCAAATCTGACCCGAAACTGCTGTATAGCCACATTAGGAGGAAGACAACAGTCAAGGACCAGGTGATAAGGCTGAGGAAAGAAGGTGGAGAACTCACAAGAAACGATCAAGAGGTATGTGAGGAGCTCAACACGAGATTTAAGGAAGTATTTACAGTAGAGACAGGAAGGACTCTGGGGGGACAGACCAGATGGGGACACCAGCAAGGAATACACCAACAAGTGTTGGACGACATACATACAGATGAGGAGGAGGTGAAGAAACTGCTAAGGGACATAGATACCTCAAAGGCAATGGGACCAGACATCTCCCCGTGGGTCCTTAGAGAGGGAGCAGATATGTTGTGCGTGCCACTTACCACAATCTTCAACACATCCCTGGAAACTGGGCAACTACCTGAGGTATGGAAGACGGCAAATGTAGTTCCCATTTTTAAAAAAGGAGACCGAAAAGAGGCACTAAACTATAGACCTGTGTCATTGATGTGTATAGTATGCAAAATTATGGAGAAGATTATCAGGAGGAGAGTGGTGGAGCACCTGGAACGGAACAGGAGTATAAATGCCAACCAGCACGGATTCACGGAAGGCAAATCCTGTGTCACAAACCTTCTGGAGTTTTATGATAAAATAACAGAAGTAAGACAAGAGAGAGAGGGGTGGGTTGATTGCATCTTCTTGGACTGCAAGAAGGCCTTTGACACAGTTCCTCACAAGAGATTAGTGCAGAAGCTAGAGCATCAGGCACATATAACAGGAAGGGCACTGCAATGGATCAGAGAATACCTGACAGGGAGGCAACAACGAGTCATGGTACGTAATGATGTATCACAGTGGGCACCTGTGACGAGCGGGGTCCCACAGGGGTCGGTCCTAGGACCAGTGCTATTTTTGGTATATGTGAACGACATGACGGAAGGGTTAGACTCAGAAGTGTCCCTGTTTGCAGATGATGTGAAGTTAATGAGGAGAATTAAATCTGATGAGGACCAGGCAGGACTTCAAAGAGACCTGGACAGACTGGACACCTGGTCCAGCAAATGGCTTCTCGAATTTAATCCTGCCAAATGCAAAGTCATGAAGATGGGGGAGGGGCACAGAAGACCACAGACAGAGTATAGGCTAGGTGGCCAAAGACTGCAAACCTCACTCAAGGAGAAAGATCTTGGGGTGAGTATAACACCGAGCATGTCTCCGGAAGCACACATCAATCAGATAACTGTTGCAGCATATGGGCGCCTGGCAAACCTGAGAACAGCATTCCGATACCTTAGTAAGGAATCATTCAAGACACTGTACACCGTGTATGTCAGGCCCATACTGGAGTATGCAGCACCTGTTTGGAACCCGCACTTGATAAAGCATGTCAAGAAACTAGAGAAAGTACAAAGGTTTGCGACAAGGTTAGTTCCAGAGCTAAGGGGAATGTCCTATGAGGAAAGATTAAGGGAAATCGGCCTGACCACACTGGAGGATAGGAGGGTCAGGGGAGACATGATAACGACATATAAAATACTGCGTGGAATAGACAAGGTGGACAAAGACAGGATGTTCCAGGGAGGGGACACAGAAACAAGAGGCCACAATTGGAAGTTGAAGACACAAATGAGTCAGAGAGATAGTAGGAAGTATTTCTTCAGTCATAGAGTTGTAAGGC
>NC_091308.1:30543439-30615939 GCF_038502225.1 Cherax quadricarinatus
TCAATATTTATGCCTTGGTTTCATTGCGATAGCTAAAGAATGCTCTTCCGATTGACTTCAAACTTTCAAAGCCAGTGCGCCTTAGTGGAAAGTTTGAATTAATTTTGGGCTGTACAGGAGTCAATGTGCCATTTTTTATTTAAGAAACTGGGATATTAATTTCCATGTAATAACTTATGATCGCCTCTTCTGAGTGGCTTCAAAACTCCAACGATAATATTTAACTATATTAGAAACTATATTAGAAGGAGGGGTGTTAATGTTGCAGTTTAAAAACTGTAGTGTAAAGCACCCTTCTGGCAAGACAGTGATGGAGTGAATGATGGTGAAAGTTTTTCTTTTTCGGGCCACCCTGCCTTGGTGGGAATCGGCCGGTGTGATAATAAAAAAATAAAAAAAAATTAGAAACTTTTGCAACCATCTGTACTATTACTTTTGCATGCATTGAGGTAACAGGGACTGGTCTTAAAAGATACTCAAATAACGTTCCATGATCATTGAGGTAGACGGGGCTGGTCTTATGGAATACGGAAATAATTTTCTGGGAACACACAGCGATTAAAGAGATTTAGATTTTGCCGCAGGAGTGAAATTGCCGACCTAGAAAATGTGCAGAGAATCTTCACGGCACAAATACGATAAAATATTGACCTCATCGCTTTCGGGCCGTGAGGTTGTGCTACGCCTTGCTCCTGCAATCGTCTCTCAACCTTGGTGGAGGACGGACATTGGCGGTTGAGCTAGCACCTGTTGGTAGCACTGCGAGATTTTCTCAAGATGGTGCAAGCTATCAGGAGACGTGTCAACACTGTGTGCATAGAAGTGCTGAAAGGTGCGGTGTATAACAAATGCATCTGTTCTACTGCCTGCTATCTTATGAGATACATATGGAATCAACAATGAAGATCTGTATGGCATTGCATTAAATGGCTCAACGAGAATATTCGTGAAATTTGTGACGACTGTGACGTATGACAAAATGGTGGATCAGTACCAGGATGTGTGTATGACAGTTAACCCTGGTTTGGAAGTGAGAATGAGGGACGTGTCCAAGTACTATACTTGGGTAAAAATACAGAATGTCCTCTTTGAGGCGGATGAAGAAGACATCAAAGCGTCGTTTGAGGAATATGGAGTAATACATCAAGCTACGATTGGACGATGGTCAGATGGTATGTATGCGGGACTGCGTGAGGGATCTTTCACTCTCAAAATGTCCTTGCGACGATCCATACCTTCATTTGTGACTGAGTGATTTTAAAACTCAGGTTTATGTCACATATGCCGGGCAAAGGAGAGCCTGTCGATTGTGTGGTGCATTTGAACATGTAGCGGCACAGTGTCCACGACGCTCGTCGACCGGGACACAGGGAGCAGGGGCAGGAGGGGAAAAGGAAAGAGGTGATGTCCCAGTGTACAGGAGAACATATTCGGGAAAGTAGGCTGTGGAGCGAGATTGTGGATGACAGTCCAGAGGAGTGTGTTACGTTACCGGAGGTAACACAGGACGTTGAAAAAATATGTATGGAGGAAGAGGTGGAACAAGTGGATTTGGGTAGTGAGTGTCGGCTGCCATAAATAATGTTATAAAGGAATTTTTGGATGATCAGCATGAAGATGGAATGGAAATATAAACACATATGCAGTATAAGGTGATCCTTTATTGACTACGTTTCGCCCACACAGTGGGCTTTTTCAAGTCACAAACAGATCTTCCTGGGGTGGAAGGGACGCGAGTATTTATAGTCAGGTTCAGAATGCCGAGGTCAGGTGGAGAATGCTGCATCTGATGATGTACTGAGTGGAGTTATAGAGTCTGAAATCTTGGGTAGCTTGGAAATGAGATCGGATAAGTTTGTGAGCAGACCTTCTACAGTGTTTTTATGTGGGATGGCGATGAAGAAGTTTCTTGGCAAGTGGTTCAGCTATGTTATAGAAGCCACTATTCTGGTTGAAGTTGTCGGATATGGAAATAAGTGATGATTCCAGGATTCTTCGGTATTTAGTGTTGTCTTCTGTGGCGATAAGTCTTGAGTTTCTGTAGTTTATCAAGTGGTTGTGTGAATTACGGTGTTGTACACAGGCATTCCTTGTGTCGTCAGACCTGCTTGCGTATTGGTGTTCTGACAAGCTCAAACAGGTCGAGCCTTCAATCCAGTTCACACTTGAAGAAAGTCGACAACACTTTTCCTTTCCTTGATGTTCTGCTCTGCAAAGCTGACCACGAACTTCGTTTTAAAGTCTATCGAAAACCCACCAACCAAAACGATCTTCTCCACTTCTACTCTCACCACGACACCAAAACCAAACGTGGTGTAATTATAGGCTTCTTCCTGCGTGCACTTAGAATCTGCAGCAATGAGTTTCTTGAAGAATGCACGATAATTGAGCAAGTATTTTCTAAACTCCACTATCCTCGCCACTTCATCAGAGACTGCAGACGATGGGCATTAAACATCTTCAACACACCCAGAGAAGACACTGCCGAGAAGAGATACATAGTCCTCCCCACCAACTCCATTGCCAAACACGTTTCCAACATCTTTTCCAATACCTCATTCCAAGTATCTACCTCCACGACCATCAAGGACATTACCAGTGATAGACAGGACAAGCTTCCACCCTCTGCAGGGGTATACATAATCCCTTGTAATGACTGCAACAAATTATACGTGGGCGAAACATCAAGGGACCTCCAAACACGTATTTCAGAACACCAATACGCAAGCAGGTCTGACGACACAAGGAATGCCTGTGTACAACACCGTAATTCACACAACCACTTGATAAACTACAGAAACTCAAGACTTATCGCCACAGAAGACAACACTAAATACCGAAGAATCCTGGAATCATCACTTATTTCTATATCCGACAACTTCAACCAGAATAGTGGCTTCTATAACATAGCTGAACCACTTGCCAAGAAACTTCTTCATCGCTATCCCACATAAAAACACTGTAGAAGGTCTGCTCACAAACTTATCCAATCTCATTTCCAAGCTACCCAAGATTTTAGACTCTATAACTCCACTCAGTACATCATCAGATGCAGCATTCTCCACCTGACCTCAGCATTCTGAACCTGACTATAAATACTCGCGTCCCTTCCACCCCAGGAAGATCTGTTTGTGACTTGAAAAAGCCCACTGTGTGGGCGAAACGTAGTCAATAAAGGATCACATTATACTGCATATGTGTTTATATTTCCATTGTGTCGGTATTTTATACCATTTATTTCCATGAAGATGGAATGCTGAATATAGGCTTGCATGAGCAACATATGAATCAGGGATGGGGGGGGGGGGTACATGAGGGAGGCAATGTGAGTAGGAGGGATGGGCAAACAAAAGGACTGTGAAACTGTAGTTGAAATACACAAGGAAGGCAGTCCGAAAGAAATGTCACTGTTGCGACTTCACGTAAGAGGGAGGCAGTTGCCTCGGACAGTGATGATATTCTTACGCCTGCACAACGTTCGGGTAAAAAACAAACAGTGGATGTGCCTAGGAAAGTCAGGGGAGGAGAGGGGAAGGAGAAAGACGTGACTAGTAACAGGCATAGTGAAAAGAATACTGATCAAAAACGTAAAGAAACACATGGTAATCCCCCGTTAGCATTTTTAAGTGTTTAACATTGAATATAAATGGCCTCAGGGCCGAAGTGAAGAGGAGGATGTTCAGTGCCTTTTTAAGGCGATATGGGGTACATGTTATCCTTTTACAAGAACATAATTTTAAGTATGGTCGGGATTTATTAGTTGACAGGTACGAAGTTTATGCTGGGTATACAGGTAAACTCAAGGGAGGTGCTGCAGTTTTAATAGTGGAGACCAGTCCATTTCAAATGTTACACTGGGAAGAAGGGGGGGATGGGAGACTAGTAAGGGTGGATGGTACAAGGGGTGGGGTTCCTGTGTGTTTAGTGTTTATATGCCTGCTGATAGCAATAGGCACATAAAGGAAGATTTTGTGAGGGATGTTCTTATTTATCATATGCGAGGGCTTCCTATATATACATTGTTTGGGGGGGATTGGAATTGTGTAATCCGTAGGAAGGATGTGGAGCCGAGAGGAGCTGGGTGTGTGTTGGGGGTCCTATGGGATGCTTTAGGGGGAGCAGGCTTAGCGGATGTAGTGAGGGGGGAGGGGTGAAACGTGGAGCACACTTGTGTGAGGAGAGGATATGCAGCACGATTAGACCGTATTTATGCTTCTCCTGGGTTACAGGTTGCTAATACAGAAACTATAAACGTTGTGTTTTCAGATCATAAAGGAGTGGTCATGGATGTGGGATGGGGTGGTTTACCAAAGCGTTACACGAGTTATTGGAAACTTAATGTGAGATTGTTAGATGAGCAGGACGACGGTGTTAGTTTTGTTGAGTGGTGGACAAATGAATGGACCAAGGGGAGAAAGGGAGGTGATATACTACGATGGTGGGAGGAATATGCTAAACCAGGAATCAAGAATTTTTATATGAGAAAAGGAAAGGAGGCAAGTCATTGGAAATATGGCTTACAGAGATATTTAGAAGGGCAGTTGAAACAGTGCTATGAAGGTTTTAGTGGGGTTTAGCCAGTACATGAGATTGAGGGCATCAAAGCGCAATTGATGGAAATGCAGAATGCAAGATTTGATGGCGAGAGACTGAGAGGTGGATTGGAAGATGTGTTATGGGGAGATAAGCCATCTGCCTATGTATTGCGGCGATTAAAGACAAGACAGAGTATAATGACTATGATGAAGTTGGACGTACATACGGATGTGGGAGGGTATACGATGGGAGAGAGGTTAGTAACTACGGAAAGTATGAGTGTTTATGCTGATAAGTGGTTTGAGATATATATGAGAGGGGGAAAGAGAAAGATAGGAGATCTGAAGAGTTTAGAGAAGGGGATACGGAGAAACCTAGAGTCAGCAGATAGAGCGATGATAGAAGGGCCTATAGATGAAGAGGAAGTGTAGATGGCTTTAAAAGGGATGAGTGTCGGGGAAGCACCTGGGATAGATGGAATCCCAAATGAATTTTATTTGAGCAACTGGGATGTCATGAAGGATTTCTTGGTGCAGTTGGTGAATGAGATGAAGGATAAGGGAAGCATAAGTAACACAAAGGACAGGTGTAGTGGTTATGGTTCCAAAGGGGGAAGTACAGAATAACATCTTAGATTATAGAGGTTTATCATTGTGCAGGGATTATAAATTGTCTGCCAAGGTTTTAGGTAATAGGTTGTGTAAAGTAATTGGAAAGGTTATAGATATGGGACAGATGGGTGTGCCAGGGTGAACAATGTTTAGTGGGCATGGGAGGATAAAGGATTATATAGAGGAGCATAGGATGGAAGGCGGAGGTGTTCTAGCTTTGGATTGGAAGGCGGCTTATGATTGTGTAGAGAGACATTATGGATGATTATGAGAAGGATGGGTTTCGGTGAGGAAATTGTGAAGTGGGCGGAAACTTTATATAGAGGTGCAGAAATACGAGTGTAAATAAATGGAAGGGTGGGAAAGACGGTTAGTATGGGTAGGGGGCTGAGGCAGGGATGCCCCATGTCTTAAATCCTATTTGCATGTCTGTAAGACCCATGACTCAAGAAATCGTAATCACACGATTGCAAACAATCTATGACCGCGGGTTCAATCCCGGCCGGGGTATGGTTTGTTTGCATTCGTGTCATTACGATTTCTTGAGTCATGTTGACGGCAGTGAAGGGACTTGAGCTAGAGTTCGTCACGGCCACGCTAGCTGGAGATTCGTCTGTAAAAACTTGCATTTGTGGTCACAGTGGTGCCTGTGCTAACCTTCCTATGGTGTAGAAATATACCTAGTTGGATGAATCTTATTGTGGCTAGCTGGTCTAGTGGCTAACGCGAC
Organism: Cherax quadricarinatus; assembly: GCF_038502225.1. Classification (NCBI taxonomy): domain Eukaryota; kingdom Metazoa; phylum Arthropoda; class Malacostraca; order Decapoda; family Parastacidae; genus Cherax; species Cherax quadricarinatus. The sequence continues at coordinate 30,549,317 of NC_091308.1, forward strand.
GGGCTGGAGTTTTGAGACTATGACCGCGGGTTCAATCCCGGCCGGGGGTATGGTTTGTAAGACCCATTATATAGATTGATAAATGTAGGAGTAAGTGAGGGAGGGAGGTAAGACTTAGGGGTGCTACGGGTATAGTTGGTTATGTTGATGACACGACGGTCTTAGTGGGGGGAGAGGAGGGGTTAAAGAATGTAAACAGAATTGTTGAAATATTTAGTGGAGCAACAGGTACGAGTGTTAATAGTGAAAAGTCGAAATTACTGGAGGTTGGGTCATGGGTGGGAGGGGAACTGGGAAATAAGTATGGATGGCAGGTTGTAGAGCAGATAAAAATTTGTGGAGTATTGTACAGAGGGGAAGCACAAGGGGCTAGAGAGGTAAATTCTAAAAGGGTAGTGCAACGGGTCTTGCTTAGGTTAGGGGGAATAAGAACGAGTGGTTTGACTATACAACAGTCATTGTGGTTAATACACTCATTTATCCTAAATTGTGGCACGTGGCTGTGGTATACCCCTTGATGGCGAAAGATGAGCGCATGTGCAAAGTTAATTAATAATAATTTAATATGTTTATTATGCACCCCATACCCATCCTGTGGGCGGTAGTCAAAAGATTACAGAGGTACATAATTGGTCCAGGGACTGGACTCCAAAGTTTTGATAGCTGAGCAAGTTACAGAGGTAATGAACTCACAATTTACAAAGGTAATGAACTCACAATTTACAAAGGTAATGAACTCCAGGTAAGTCTGGTCACAATCATGACAAGTTACAAAGGTATTTACAGATTACAGAGGTACGTAATGGGTCCAGGGACTGGGCCCCCAAAGTTTTGATAGCTGAACTAGGTACAAAGGTAATGAGCTCACAAGTTACAAAGGTAATGAATTCTGTAGAATGTTTACTTACGTTTATACTGTGAATTGCTCATTACTCCATGTGCAAAGGAAAGTACTGAATTTTATATGGGGATATGGTTGTCATTGGCTGAAGCAAACGGTTGTAATGACACCGCTGGCGAAAGGGGGTTTAAGTTTAATTCCTTTGGGTAGCAGACTAAAGAGCATATATGTGAAGCATTATCTGAGATTGGGTGGGGAACGTGGTGTCAGAGTGAGGGATGTGATGGAAGATGTGAGGCGGTGGTGGGGGGATAGGGACTTAGGAGTGTATGAGTATGTTGAGATACTTATTACAAGTAAGAAATCCGGGAAATGTAAAGGCGTGTGTTTTGGGGAGGTTGGAAAGATGTCAAGAAGTGTTGGAAGGAGAGACTTTCCATTATATAATTGGACACGAATCTGGGGAGTATTCAGTAAGTTACGGTTGAAGTAAAGGGTGAGGGAAACTATGTATAGGTTTTTACATGGGATTTTGCCAACTAAAGTACGACTGTATCAGATGGGAATTTTGCAGTCTCAACATTGTGTTTTGTGTGTGTGGGGGGGGGGGGGAGGAAACAGCATATCACGTGGTGTATTTCTGTGAGCATATTGAGAGGGCACGTCTATGGTTTCGCAGAGTCTTGGATATGGTGGGTGGGAGTGGTTTAGTAGTATTAAGGGCTGCGAGTTTGGATATAGAGGGAGTGGGAGATAGTGTGAGGAGGGCCGTCATGTATTTAGTGGCTGATTATATCTATATATCGTGGGCGATGAGGGAGGTGGGGGGGGAGGGAGGAACAAGGGCTTTAGCAGGACATTTCTATAAAACAAAGTGTATAAATGAGGTAGTGTATGGACGTAGATGGGCTATAGATTTTCCGGCATCGTATAGAGGTATGACTGAAAGGGTTGCGCGATTTAGTGTTGTAATGGTTGAGTGGACTGGTCTCTACATAAGGGGGGGGGGAGAATTAATGACAGGGACAGAGAATTGCTAGAATATCATGAATCTTAAGCACTTATTACAATGTAGTGGTGTTTTCATCGGTGTAATGTATTACATGGGATTTGAATTGCTCGAACAAAATAGAATTTTTTTTTTGAGCACTGTTTAACTGTAGTGATGTTTATCCTGAGAAGCGAAAGGCGGCTTATTAATTCGATTAGGTGCTATAATGTTCTATTATCAACCTAAGTGTGTGAAAAAGCATAGTCTGAAATTACTATGAAACTTGTCATTACACATCTATATCTTGTTGTACATGTTAATACGTGTTAACTAATATAAATCTGAGTATCTGTAATACTAGAATGTGTTTCAATATCTAGTGTACTGTAATTATATTAGTTGACATTCTCCACTGTTTTAAAGTTGTGTAATCGTCTATAAATTGTCCTAAAGTGTAATTATTGTTAGTTTTTTTTGTAAGTTATTTGAATAGTTATACGATGTTGTGAATTCTAGTGCAAGTGTTTTATTTTTTGTACTGTGGTAAAGGAGGGAAGTATGTAAGTTATTATGATGGAATCATAATTCACATGTAATACATGTGTGTACAATGTATATAGAATTCTTTTTTTTTTTTGTATTAATTCTTAGGTAAATTTCATGTCAAGTATATTTAAAATTTACAAGCATATTGAGATATATTTTGAATGTTACAAGATTACACAACAATATACTTTGTATTTAGTAAAGGATAAAAAGCCTAGGTTGAGGGATATTTTGTAAGATCAAAGATAAATGTGTTTGTGTATTGCTAGTATAAAAAATTATTTTTTCTGTGGAGAACTAGACGAGGCTTCTTATATTTTATAAAAGTATTGCAATGTTTTAAAATAAAACAATAAAAATATGGAGTACATGAAACTATTAAAGTAAATGTTCTTCCTTGTGGTTTAGCGCAAGTATTTGAGTATATTAATAACAATACAGTAAAACTGGGGGGGGGGTGAGTCACCTGCCTCGTACTATGGTCAGGTGTATATCAGCACCATTATGAATAGTGTTACTTTGTGGACTGGAACAGTTACTGATGATGTCTATTTTTATACATATTTATATCATTTTTATATACGTGACTATATATGTATATCTGTATGCATTGTTTTAAATAAAATAAAAAAAAATACGATAAAACACCTAAATTACTGGAATTGGTTTAAGTTCCTCAACCTGTACTCCCTAGAACGCAGGCGGAAGTGATTCATGATTGGAAAATCCTAGAGGGATTAGTGCCAAATTTCCACACGAAAATCACTCCCTACGAAAGCGAAAGAATCGGCAGGCGATGCAACATCCCCCCAGTGAAAAGCAGGGGCGTCACTAGCACGATAAGAGACAACACAATAAGTGTCAGGGGCCCAAAACTGTTCAACTGCCTCCCAGCATACTTAAAGGGGATTACAGACCCCTGGCTGTCTTCAAGAAGGTTCTGGAGAGGCATCTAAAGTTAGTACCTGATCAGCCGGTTTACGTGCGGCCTACAGTAACAGCCTGGATGACCAGGACCTGATCCACCATGAGGCCTGGTCACAGACCGGGCTGCGGGGACGTTGACCCCCGAAAACCTCTCCAGGTATACTCAAGGAAGTGGCTAGTTTATTGTGGACACCAGATCCATCCTGTGGATGGTAGTGTAATATGATATGGATACACAAGAACCTGGGAACAATCACAAAAAGGGTTAACAGAAGAACATCTCGATTTATATCTACAGTTCATTTGTCTGTTACAAGCAAATATAGGAAATTTGCTTAATATATATTTTATCTATTTTCATTAATAAGATATCTTGACATGTCACATAGGTTATTATACTATCACTATATTCCTTAAGTGGACAATTAAGCAGTGTTCAAGAAAGTGTCCAAAGGGCTGACCAACTACTTTGCCTCTGGTGTGATCATGTCTACCCTGCCAGAAGTACTTTAAACAAACCTAAGCCTGGCTACTACAGTTGCTTCATAAATTTACTTATCTATGTTAATGTTATCATAGTGGGTTATAGAGGACTCGGGCCTCTAACTGCATGCCTATAACATTAAGAGTCAGTATTTACTTCTCTCCTAATATTATTGCTAATGCAACGACCGACACACATCCAGTTAGTCATGGAGCAGCGCTAAACCCCCATGGGTCATGCATTTAGCGCCTGGGGAGTGTGATATAACCAGGCTTGTTCCAAGGAAAGGGAGGTTAGCTCCAATTCCTTGCACCAAAAGCCCGCTCAGAATTACCAGTAGAGTGCAGAGGCCTCACTTGTACTGGACAATGTTACAGACCTAGCAGGGCCGCCCTCTCATTCTCACTTCACAGTGTGAGAATAAGTCACATTGTTTGACTTTATCGGGTTATCCTACGCTAGATTCTACATAATGACTACGTAATAACCAGTGTAAGTTTATAATTATGTAGGACTAAATAAGCACTTACTTCTGCGTGTGCACTGTCCAGTTGTGTACGAGGCAGCAGCAGCTGTAACACTGAGGCTCAGTTGTCAACACCACCTCATATATTACTGCTGTTTATTATTTTTATTATTAATATTATTACTATTATATTGCTATTAATTTAAATAATAATAATATTAATAATATATTACTGTTATTAAAAATTGATTATATTCTCACAAACAAGCATTAAATCCATGTTGACGAACAAGTATATCACCAGCACCGCTGGTTACCTGGTGCTGGGTGGGAGGGATAGGTCAGGATATGAGATAATCTGGGTAAAATGGACAGGAAAAGTAGACAAAAGTGATTTAAAAAGCAATAGATCAGGTAAATGAAAAATTATAAAAGTAGGTAACAGGAGGGAACATCAGAATGTAACAGGAGGGAACATCAGAATGTAACAGGAGGGAACATCAGAATGTAACAGGCAGGAACATCAGAAGGTAACAGGAGGGAACATCAGAAGGTAACAGGAAGGAACATCAGAAGGTAACAGGAGGGAACATCAGAATGTAACAGGAGGGAACATCAGAATGTAACAGGAGGGAACATCAGAATGTAACAGGAAGGAACATCAGAATGTAACAGGAAGGAACATCAGAATGTAACAGGAGGGAACATCAGAATGTAACAGGAGGGAACATCAGAATGTAACAGGAAGGAACATCAGAATGTAACAGGAAGGAACATCAGAAGGTAACAGGAGGGAACATCAGAAGGTAACAGGAGGGAACATCAGAATGTAACAGGAAGGAACATCAGAAGGTAACAGGAGGGAACATCAGAAGGTAACAGGAGGGAACATCAGAAGGTAACAGGAGGGAACATCAGAAGGTAACAGGAGGGAACATCAGAATGTAACAGGAAGGAACATCAGAAGGTAACAGGAGGGAACATCAGAAGGTAACAGGAGGGAACATCAGAATGTAACAGGAGGGAACATCAGAATGTAACAGGAGGGAACATCAGAATGTAACAGGAAGGAACATCAGAATGTAACAGGAAGAAACATCAGAAGGTAACAGGAGGGAACATCAGAAGGTAACAGGAGGGAACATCAGAAGGTAACAGGAGGGAACATCAGAAGGTAACAGGAGGGAACATCAGAATGTAACAGGAAGGAACATCAGAAGGTAACAGGAGGGAACATCAGAAGGTAACAGGAGGGAACATCAGAAGGTAACAGGAGGGAACATCAGAAGGTAACAGGAGGGAACATCAGAATGTAACAGGAAGGAACATCAGAAGGTAACAGGAGGGAACATCAGAAGGTAACAGGAGGGAACATCAGAATGTAACAGGAGGGAACATCAGAATGTAACAGGAGGGAACATCAGAATGTAACAGGAAGGAACATCACAATGTAACAGGAGGGAACATCAGAAGGTAACAGGAGGGAACATCAGAAGGTAACAGGAGGGAACATCAGAAGGTAACAGGAGGGAACATCAGAATGTAACAGGAAGGAACATCACAATGTAACAGGAGGGAACATCAGAAGGTAACAGGAGGGAACATCAGAATGTAACAGGAGGGAACATCAGAATGTAACAGGAGGGAACATCAGAATGTAACAGGAAGGAACATCACAATGTAACAGGAGGGAACATCAGAAGGTAACAGGAGGGAACATCAGAAGGTAACAGGAGGGAACATCAGAAGGTAACAGGAGGGAACATCAGAAGGTAACAGGAAAGAACATCAGAAGGTAACAGGAGGGAACATCAGAAGGTAACAGGAGGGAACATCAGACTGTAACAGGAGGGAACATCAGAATGTAACAGGAAGGAACGTCAGAATATAACAGGAGGGAACATCAGAAGGTAACAGGAGGGAACATCAGAAGGTAACAGGAGGGAACATCAGAAGGTAACATCAGAATGTAACAGGAGGGAACATCAGAATGTAACAGGAAGGAACATCAGAAGGTAACAGGAGGGAACATCAGAAGGTAACATCAGAATGTAACAGGAGGGAACATCAGAAGGTAACAGGAGGGAACATCAGAAGGTAACAGGAGGGAACATCAGAATGTAACAGGAGGGAACATCAGAATGTAACAGGAAGGAACATCAGAATGTAACAGGAGGGAACATCAGAAGGTAACAGGAGGGAACATCAGAAGGTAACAGGAGGGAACATCAGAAGGTAACAGGAGGGAACATCAGAATGTAACAGGAGGGAACATCAGAATGTAACAGGAGGGAACATCAGAATGTAACAGGAGGGAACATCAGAAGGTAACAGGAGGGAACATCAGAAGGTAACAGGAGGGAACATCAGCGGGTAACAGAAGGGAGCATCAGAAGGTAACAGGAGGGAACATCAGTGGGTAACAGAAGGGAGCATCAGAAGGTAACAGGAGGAAACATCAGAATGCAACAGGTGGGAATATCAGAGGGTAACAGGAAGGAACATCAGAAGGTAACAGGAAGGAACATCAGAATGAAACAGGAGGGAACATCAGCGGGTAACAGGAGGGAACATCAGAATGCAACAGGAGGGAACATCAGTGGGTAACAGGAGGGAACATCAGAATGCAACAGGAGGGAACATCAGCGGGTAACAGGAGGGAACATCAGAAGGTGGCATCAGAATGTAACAGGAGGGAACATCAGCGGGTAACAGGAGGGAACATCAGAAGGTAACAGAAGGAAACACCAGAAGGTAACAGGGGGCAACATCAGAAGGTAACAGGAGGGAACATCAGAAGGTAACAGGAGGGAACATCAGCGGGTAACAGGAGGGAACATCAGAAGGTAACAGAAGGAAACACCAGAAGGTAACAGGGGGCAACAAGAGAAGGTAACAGGAGGGAACATCAGTAGGTAACAGAGGGGAACATCAGAATGTAACAGGAGGGAACATCAGAGGGTAACAGGAGGGAACATCAGAGGGTAACAGGAGGGAACATCAGAGGGTAACAGGAGGGAACATCAGAAGGTAACAGGAGGGGACATCAGAATGTAACAGGAGGGAACATCAGAATGTAACAGGAGGGAACATCAGTAGGTAGCAGGAGGGAACATCAGTAGGTAGCAGGAGGGAACATCATTAGGTAGCAGGAGGGAACATCAGTAGGTAGTAGGAGGAACATCAGTAGGTAGTAGGAGGAACATCAGTAGGTAGTAGGAGGGAACATCAGTAGGTAGTAGGAGGGAACATCAGTAGGTAGTAGGAGGGAACATCAGTAAGTAGTAGGAGGGAACATCAGTAGGTAGTAGGAGGGAACATCAGTAGGTAGTAGGAGGGAACATCAGTAAGTAGTAGGAGGGAACATCAGTAGGTAGTAGGAGGGAACATCAGTAGGTAGTAGGAGGGAACATCAGTAGGTAGTAGGAGGGAACATCAGTAAGTAGTAGGAGGGAACATCAGTAGGTAGTAGGAGGGAACATCAGTAGGTAGCAGGAGGGAACATCAGTAGGTAGCAAGAACATCAGTAGGAAGTAGGAGGAACATCAGTAAGTAGTAGGAGGGAACATCAGTAGGTAGTAGGAGGAACATCAGTAGGTAGTAGGAGGGAACATCAGTAAGTAGTAGGAGGGAACATCAGTAAGTAGTAGGAGGGAACATCAGTAGGTAGTAGGAGGGAACATCAGTAGGTAGTAGGAGGGAACATCAGTAGGTAGGAGGGAACATCAGTAAGTAGGAGGGAACATCAGTAGGTAGTAGGAGGGAACATCAGTAGGTAGTAGGAGGGAACATCAGTAGGTAGTAGGAGGGAACATCAGTAGGACGGAACATCAGTAGGAGGGAACATCAGTAGGTAGTAGGAGGGAACATCAGTAGGTAGTAGGAGGGAACATCAGTAGGTAGTAGGAGGGAACATCAGTAGGTAGTAGGAGGAAACATCAGTAGGTAGTAGGAGGAAACATCAGTAGGTAGTAGGAGGGAACATCAGTAGGTAGTAGGAGGGAACATCAGTAGGTAGGAGGAGGGAACATCAGTAGGTAGTAGGAGGGAACATCAGTAGGTAGTAGGAGGGAACATCAGTAGGAGGGAACATCAGTAGGTAGTAGGAGGGAACATCAGTAGGTAGTAGGAGGGAACATCAGTAGGTAGTAGGAGGAAACATCAGTAGGTAGTAGGAGGAAACATCAGTAGGTAGTAGGAGGGAACATCAGTAGGTAGTAGGAGGGAACATCAGTAGGTAGTAGGAGGGAACATCAGTAGGTAGTAGGAGGGAACATCAGTAGGTAGTAGGAGGGAACATCAGTAGGTAGGAGGAGGGAACATCAGTAGGTAGTAGGAGGGAACATCAGTAGGTAGTAGGAGGGAACATCAGTAGGTAGGAGGAGGGAACATCAGTAGGTAGTAGGAGGGAACATCAGTAGGTAGTAGGAGGGAACATCAGTAGGAGGGAACATCAGTAGGTAGTAGGAGGGAACATCAGTAGGTAGTAGGAGGGAACATCAGTAGGTAGTAGGAGGAAACATCAGTAGGTAGTAGGAGGAAACATCAGTAGGTAGTAGGAGGGAACATCAGTAGGTAGTAGGAGGGAACATCAGTAGGTAGTAGGAGGGAACATCAGTAGGTAGTAGGAGGGAACATCAGTAGGTAGTAGGAGGGAACATCAGTAGGTAGGAGGAGGGAACATCAGTAGGTAGTAGGAGGAACATCAGTAGGTAGTAGGAGGGAACATCAGTAGGAGGGAACATCAGTAGGTAGTAGGAGGGAACATCAGTAGGTAGTAGGAGGGAACATCAGTAGGTAGTAGGAGGAAACATCAGTAGGTAGTAGGAGGGAACATCAGTAGGTAGTAGGAGGGAACATCAGTAGGTAGTAGGAGGGAACATCAGTAGGTAGTAGGAGGAAACATCAGTAGGTAGTAGGAGGGAACATCAGAAAAAAATATAGGAATGGTTATTAGCACCCACGTCCACACCCTGTATAGACTGGTGGGTGTGGACGTGGGAGATGCTGGATGTGGGAGCTGGACGTGGGAGCTGGTCGTGGAGGCTGGACGTGGAGGCTGGACGTGGGAGCTGGTCGTGGAGGCTGGACGTGGGAGCTGGTCGTGGAGGCTGGACGTGGGAGCTGGTCGTGGAGGCTGGACGTGGGAGAGATTGAACTGGGTTTATGTGGGGCTATGGGCGAGTGGGGGTAAATCTTATATAATGAAACTACATACTTATTTATCCATTGTTTTATTGTTTAAATTGTTCCATTTCTTATTCCACTCTATTATTTACTACATCCCGGTATATTATATCTACAACAACTGTGTCTTTCATGTATAAATGGCATAATACAGCACTGACCGCACATGTAAAAAACAACTATACAATCATACTTTGGCGCTTGGATTTCATTATGACTAGCGGTTTCGTCTAAGAATTTCCGTAGATTATAAAGTGGCTTATTGTGTCACAGGGACAAACCACCTGAGAGGGAGTAACTGGGTGACACACTGCTGGCTGTACACGTCACAATGAAATCCATACAATCTAATTAAATTTTTTTTGTTCATAATAATTACATGTAAACGCATGTGTTTATTGGAGTTTTGGATGTAAAACGGCTTATGGGTATCAAAACACAATTACCCAATGGCAATCTTCGTTTATTATTACCTTTCATTAGTATAAAAACTCTAATCTGATAACTGTATGTTGAGGATTTTATCCCCCCCAAAAATTTAAAACATTTAATAAGGTATCATAATCATTCTTTGCTTTCTGAGCATCTTTGTGCTAAAAATAGAACTTTCACCCATAGGGAAAATCAAGGAACGGAACGTGGAACGAATGGTTTTGAGTTGCTCCTTAGGCGTCGCATGACGGTGGGCACGGCCCAGGAGCTCTGCCTGGTGAGGCAAGAGTCTACACCTCCACACTCAGCCACACTCCTCACCCCTGGGGATAATATACCCTTATAAACCCACAGTATGAACGTGTAAAAATGATGCGGGCCACTGAACACTACCCTGACTACACTATTTGTTGAGGGAGAGTCGGGAGGAAGGGGCAGGGTGAGGCAGGTCTCTGGCCATGATTGAGTTACTTTTACCTGAACGTGAGGACAGCACCGGAGAGCTGGCGGCCAGACCTAAGGATGGAAGGTGTAAGGAGGGATCGCAAAATATCTTGTCTGAATAAGAAGTTATCATAGGGGATTATTTACCACTGGTATTATGTTTTTTTTTTTTCGTTGTTGAAAGTTGTGGCGAGTGAGGCTCTCATAAGAGGTGAGGGACATGGACGTGAGTGTGGGAGCTGGTTACTTGCCGCGAGACTCGCCAGCCGCAAATTAAGTTTATACTAAAAAATAATAAATAGACAGTGTTTTCACATGTAAAAATACTCTCATTATCAACTCTGTAAAACAAAATAATATTGACTAGATTTCTGCCTTCTGTTAATAAACACCACCAATATTATTACTACAGTTACAATATAAAGTCGTCATGACTATCCTGCCCTCTGGATGGCAGGCGGTTCCACAACTTGCCAGTGGGCTTCCTGCCCACTTACCACAACAACAACGACAAACAGTGACCTGCGGCCCACTTGCCCTTTCAGCTGAGGGCTCTTCTGAGCCCCGAGGCTCTCCCTACCACCAACCTGCGACGGTGAGAGACGCTAGGGCTCAGACGGCCCGTGGGGACCACACTGGCCAGGCCAGGCCGCACCCTGGCATAAGTGCCACTTATTCGTGCCCTCCATAACTTGGCAATACTTTACGGTTGTAATACTTGTTTTAATACTGAGGCCTAGATCAGGTTTGAGCCTGGAGTGGGTGGTGAGAGGCGAGTGTTTGACACTACGCTCACCAGGCTCCTGAGGCTTCCTCGGTGGGAGGAGTGTTTGACACCACGCTCACCAGGCTCCTGAGGCTTCCTTGGTGGGAGGAGAATGTATGACACTCGCTCACTAGGCTCCTGAGGTTGCCTTGGTGGGAGGAGTGTTTGACACCACGCTCACCAGGCTCCTGAGGCTTCCTCGGTGGGAGGGGTGTTTGACACTACGCTCACCAGGCTCCCGAGGCTGTCTTAATGGGAGGAGAGTGTTTGACGCTCGCTCACCAGGCTTCTGAGGCTGCTTTGGTGAAGCTCCTGAGGCTGCCTTGGTGGGTGTGGGCCTGGTGGGACCCGTAGGGTCTGCCTTGGCCCACCCGCCTTCACTGTTAGACCCGTATTGGTGCGAGGAGGGAGGGGAGGCAGCCCCTCTTGGAATATGACTCCCCACCTCCAGCAGCGGCCTCCCCGTTCCCCCGTGGCAGGTGTTGGGGGAACTAAGGACCGCCGTCATCAGTGGTGTGGGCGAGGAGGGGGAGATCGCTGCACCCACCCTCGCTACACGTCTACCTACGTGGCACCTGGGACACCCTACGTACGATAGATAGTGCATATTTCCTATGCAGTATATATGTATCATTATATTATGAATATATATTACATTCTTCTTATTAACCTAGTGAAAGCTGACCGCAGTTCAGAGTGGTTTGTCGCGGGCGGGCGGGGCGCCCTGCTGAGGGCGGCTGAGGACAGCCCCTGCCCGCAAGCGGCGGTACTGAGTCCTTGGCAACACTTGTAGGCTACAGCAGGGGGCAGGGCTGACCACGGCGCCCTGCACGTGATACTGGTGTCTGGCCTGCCTTTAGTTCACTAGCAGTGAGTTGCAGACAGGGCGCAGACACTCACGCCTCCAGCCAGTCCAACCCCGCTCTGCTACAATACACTACCATCGGTATACAAGACTGCCTTACACTAAGCATTTTGGCTACAGGAGGCTACGATACTGTCCCGTGGCTCATGCTGCGGCGGCTTCAGCAGCAGCGGGGCCACTACAAGCCCACTGAATGACTAGCGCGCACTACAAGCTTGGCAACACCTACACAGATATCTAGGGTGAGGCTCCACACTGACAGCACACACTTAAACTACGGGATGGCAGAACATAGTAGAATCACTCAACAGTCACAAAAAATAACCAAAGAAATTGGCCTACGACTACCTACATGGGTTTCTGGGGGGAGGGAGGGGAGGGGAGGAGGACCATTCTACAGATCACATCACACACCCACCACCTACACACACATAGAGAGTGTCCCATTGAACATAGTCACCAGATTCCCAGAATGAGACTTTGTACATTGCGAGCATCAACATACCAAGCCCTCCTAAATAAAATATTTGCCATTTTTTCAAAACCCATTATACAATACCATAAGAAAATATAGAACCTCGCACACAAATATAACAACGCTTTTAAACCACTGTCCGTGCTCATGAAATTACTTAAGAGGGCATTGTTATATCTTAGTAATATTGCACTATATATTTCTTATGTACACCCTGGTGGTCAGTGAAGCTAATGTTGCTGTTTTTTTTCTGACTCGTTTTCTTTTCTGCGATATCTGATATGTGGCACACTGTTACCCAACTGAAGAATCTCACTACTAAACCTTATAAATCTGAATGATCTGTCTTGGAGGCTTGAAGAGGTTATTTCTTGAACATGTAAGGGCTTGGTGAAAGTTCTGATGTAAAGATGCAGTACTAGGGTTGTAGGTACTGGGGAATAATGAAGGCTTTGTCTCTTAGGTACTTCGATCTCGAAAATATTGGGGCTCTGATGTTCTGGTTTGAAATATACTGGGGCTTAGGAGTTCTGTCTTGAAGAATTTTTTTTTTTTTTGGAGTAACTGTTAACTGAAGGAAATTCTTCCGTATGGTTTGCAGAAGGGTCTGAGAAGGATCTTGGTTTTATCTTGAAAGAAGGTTGGGCTGAGGAGGAGTACATAATGTTTTTGCACAGGGAAACGTCTGGATTTATGAGGTCTGGTTTTAACCGGGCTTTTAGGAAATTGTGTGAGAAAATATTAAGGTTAGAGTTTCTGTTTGATATATTTGGTTAGAACAGTGCCTCTCTTGTTGGAAATACTTCTGCCTAGGAAACTATAGCTTTTTTTTTTTTTAAACTGGCAATAGCGATTTTGTAAGATAAAGATTTATGTATTAACTGTATATTCCAATGAATGAAGTTCTATTGCGAGATACCGATACTTGGAGAATATTCTATCTTGAAGATGCTGACACTTGAGAAGGTTGTGCAGTGAAGAGTGAGGCTTGAACTTGAAGAAAGGGGTTCTGCACTAGACCTGGTGATGCAGCTACTGATCGGGTTGTAACAATATGAAACCAGCAACATTGCGGCGACCACACAGTCAGCAACGGGGCCTCGGCGTGAGCTGACCAGGACGGGCGGACCTGTCACACCCATGTCCATGCCCACTATATATGCCCACGATATATGCCTATGTCCATCATACTGGTAGGATCACTGTATTTAGCACGCCCGCGTTTCTACTAATTGCACCCATGTTACCCGTGGTGGATCCTTTGTGCGGTTAACAGCCTTGACAGCTACATCTATATCGCTACCTGTCAAGGCCCTTTTCAAATCCAGGTAGCTTCACCTATGACCATACAGGTACTGGTGATTTGCGGGCCTGGATCACTGCAAGCCCAATTAAATGGAACTTCAGTAGGGACCGTTGTTATCAACACTATTTTCCTCAACAGAAAAAATGGGACTTATTGAAATCTAACCCAAGTCTTCTCGCCAAACTCGCTGTTGTGTTAACATGAGTGAATCGACGGAGCCACGACTCAGGGAGGAGCAACGGGCAACGGGGAAGGAGGAAGGAGATGAAGGAGGGTAAGGGGGTAGTAGGACAGAGGCAGGTTTACCCGCTGAATAGGTCAACTGAACAGTCTTGGGTCATGCGAGGTCAGCCCCACGCGAGGCCCCATCACCCCAACGCTCGCCCAGATAGTCTTGTCACTGCCGGCCAACAACACGGGAGACTGAGAGCGGCAGCATTTAACAATCACGATATCCACTAAACACTGCGTTGTCGGCGATATTATCACATAGTCAGGAGGAGTTCAGTGTGACATCTTGTGAAGCTTCCATCCGCCAGAGGAGGAGGAGGAGGAGGAGGATGAGAGGACACGGGAGGACTCACAGCAGCGTCCCTGACCCCTCCATTACTGCACCTGCAGAGGGAGATGAAGACAGAGTTTACTAATGGTGACACTTAAGTGGATGAGGTGTGGTGCCTGTACGTGTCTGGCAAGGTAGAGTCCACGTACATGCTGTTTAAATATCATTGCTTTATCTTGTTGCTTTCTATATGATTCAACACACAACTCTCTTTCTCTCCCACATTTATTCGTGACCTATTCAACATGTTTGCTAACGTCAACACACACACACACACACACACACACACACACACACACACACACACACACACACACACACACACACACACACATGCACACATCAAAATACCCAAATAACTCACATACACGTCCCTTCACAAAAGCTATTGCCTTTAGATTACTTATATCAGAATTAAAAACATATATATAATTATTAGCTATTACTATAAAAACTCAAATCTTATATTAAATCTATAATCTAGAGCAGACAAGTGACGGTAAAAACAAGGTACGTTCAACAGAGAAACCTTTTTAAAATGACGATTCAGCCACTGTAGGCTTCAATGACGGGTCTGGAATACATTAAAAAATGTTTTATATAAAGCATATGGAGGAGAGGAGCTGCTGGGTCAGGTCAGATGAAGTTACAAGTCAGGTCGAAGTGTCAGGTCCTGGTATACAGTGTTCAGTATGTTGATCCAAGATGATCTGTGCAATGGATCTAGACAAAATGAGGTGGATGGTGTCAGCCTCAACACACCTGTGTTGTTGGTGAGGTGGATGGTTTTCTTAATAGATAATATGTACTTGTTTCCAGAGCTTGCTGCTGTGACTGTGCTGCTGTGACTATGCTGTGTGACTGTGCTGCTGTGACTATGCTGTGTGACTGTGCTGCTGTGACTATGCTGTGTGACTGTGCTGCTGTTGACAGTATCTTGCCTGGTTGTATCTGACCCAGCATCGCCTCATCTTCCCCTGTGTTCCACACACCACTGTGTGGTCATC
The DNA here is from genome assembly GCF_038502225.1 of Cherax quadricarinatus. NCBI lineage: Eukaryota > Metazoa > Arthropoda > Malacostraca > Decapoda > Parastacidae > Cherax > Cherax quadricarinatus. The sequence goes on from NC_091308.1 coordinate 30,564,616, forward strand.
CATGCACTTAACAAAGGCCTCAGTGGGTGAAACTCGCATTAAAAAAGAGTCTTTGCTTAAAGTGTCCTTTTTTTTACCACTTCTTTAACTCAATAAATATATATGAAAAATACAAAAGGATTCTTTACCCAGTAAATATTAATTAAATATAATTTTCCCTTCAAAAACTTAATAACATTATTTTGAATGAAGTAATAAAAGAAACTGGCATTATGGAATCCTTTTGTCACACAAGAAGCAAACACACACACAAAAACCACAGTTTGCTGGTCTTATTGGGAACCACACACAGCAGAGGCAAGTCCAAAGTATCATTCTCTGTGGATGCTTAAATGAGTTCAATCTCAACCTATTTATTAACTTGTCTCTGCTCAGCAGTGACGCCACCAACGCCAATAAAATCCATTAGTGACTCGTAACCTGGCAGCCAAGCCATGATGAGGGTGTGCTTGAAGGCACCTCGAAAGTGATTCAAGAGGGAGAACGGTTACGTAGATCGTTCTCCAACATGGTTCCCGATATGTGAGCCGTCGTCCAGTGCCACCTGACACCGTGGGTGCCGGTGAATTCTGTTCCTGGATGAGCAATGTAGCGGTTGCGAGAGCTGCCAGGGCAGGAGGATAAAACCTGTTGGGTGACTCATTTTGTGTTGGCATTAAAACCGTCCAAACACACAGGCGAATTTATTTTATGATGTGTAAGTGGTGGTGGGGGTATACTTTGTGTGTGTGTGTGTGTGTGTGTGTGTGTGTGTGTGTGTGTGTGTGTGTGTGTGTGTGTGTGTGTGTGTGTGTGTGTGTGTGTGTGTGTGTACACTCGTCATCGCAACAAAATTGGGATCGTTGGAATTTTATAATGGAAATGGACTCATAAAAAATTTTTTTAGAGGACCGTGAAGAATCTTATAAGACAAATGCAAAAAAAAAAAAAGAGCATTGAAAAATATTGAACACTCACGTTTTTTATTTATTTATTTTTTTAATTTGAGAATGCCTCATCAAATCGGCTTCGGATCTTAAACTCTGGTCGACTATTGCCAAATAAAGTTCGTAGAACAACTGTCATGGCCAGCTGCTGTCTCCTCCCTTGTATATAAACCCTTCCAGATATTTATTTCCGCGATAATGTTTGTAAATAATTTCGCCCGTTTGCGAAGTGTTAAGCATTCCCAAATCTCTCTTGAAGTTGACTGCATGTGGCAGGATTTGATGAAATAACTTATGACAAGCCTGGTGTTCCAAGGTATGGGATCCACCGCCTACCCTCGGCCAGGTGCCCATAATTACCTGCGTCACAGTTCTGCGTACTGTGACGCAGAGAAAGCACATGCAAAAATCATTTTAAAAAATCTTCAAGAAAGCCTTGTTGCCGGTGAAGGGCTCTTGACTCAAGGAATTCGAGGTAACCTCCTTTATCCCCTAGATCGAACCTGATGACCTCTGATTACGTACCAGGTGCAGTATGGCCCCTACAAGTTTAGCGCTCCCATGTGATATATAATTTTAAGGATATTTCCCCACATTCCGAGCATGTTTACATCCGTGTCAGCACCAGGAAAGATCCGCTTCCTCAATGTGTTACTATAAATCACATTATTTTAGTTTAATTAAAGCCAAAACTGTAGCGACTTGATTTGGAAAATTAATGATTAATCCAGCCAGGTACTGGTGGGGGTTAGAACCCATGGTGAGTGAGTAGTAAAATTTTTAACTTGTAACAGCTGATGGTATGAGAGAAACTTTGTAAACGTTAGTCTGGGTTACTATATACTGGACCCCTGGGTAGCCCTGACAGTCTGGGTTCCTATATACTGGACCCCTGGGTAGACCTGACAGTCTGGGTTACTACATACTGGACCCCTGGGTAGACCTGACAGTCTGGGTTACTACATACTGAACCCCTGGGTAGCCCTGACAGTCTGGGTTACTACATACTGAACCCGCTGGGTAGCCCTGACAGTCTGGGTTACTACATACTGAACCTGCTGGGTAGCCCTGACAGTCTGGGTTACTATATACTGGACCCCTGGGTAGCCCTGACAGTCTGGGTTCCTATATACTGGACCCCTGGGTAGACCTGACAGTCTGGGTTACTACATACTGGACCCCTGGGTAGACCTGACAGTCTGGGTTACTACATACTGAACCCCTGGGTAGCCCTGACAGTCTGGGTTACCACATACTGAACCCCTGGGTAGCCCTGACAGTCTGGGTTACCACATACTGGACCCCTGGGTAGACCTGACAGCCTAGGTTACCACATACTGAACCCCTGGGTAGCCCTGACAGTCTGGGTTACTACATACTGAACCCGCTGGGTAGCCCTGACAGTCTGGGTTACTACATACTGAACCCGCTGGGTAGCCCTGACAGTCTGGGTTACTACATACTGAACCCTCTGGGTAGCCCTGACAGTCTGTGTTACTACATACTGAACCTGCTGGGTAGCCCTGACAGTTTGGGTTACTATATACTGGACCCCTGGGTAGCCCTGACAGTCTGGGTTCCTATATACTGGACCCCTGGGTAGACCTGACAGTCTGGGTTACTACATACTGGACCCCTGGGTAGACCTGACAGTCTGGGTTACTACATACTGAACCCCTGGGTAGCCCTGACAGTCTGGGTTACCACATACTGAACCCCTGGGTAGCCCTGACAGTCTGGGTTACCACATACTGGACCCCTGGGTAGACCTGACAGCCTAGGTTACCACATACTGAACCCCTGGGTAGCCCTGACAGTCTGGGTTACTACATACTGGACCCCTGGGTAGCTCTGACAGTCTTGGTTACTACATACTGGACCCCTGGGTAGCCCGCACAGTATGGGTTACTATATACTGGACCCCTGGATAGACCTGACAGTCTGGGTTACAACATACCGGACCCCCGGGTAGACCCTACAGTCTGGGTTACTACATACTGGACCCCAGGGTAGACCTGACAGTTTGGGTTACTATATACTGGACCCCCGGGTAGCCCCCACAGTTTGAGTTATTACATACTGGACCCCTGGGTGGTTCTGACAGTCTGGCTTACTACATACTGGACCCCCGGGTAGACTCCACAGTCTGGGTTACAACATACCGGACCCCTGGGTAGACCTGACAGTTTTGGTTACTACATACTGGACCCCTGGGTAGCCCTGGAAGTCTGGGTTACTATATACTGGACCCCTGGGTAGTCCTGACAGTCTGGGTTACTACATACTGGACCCCTGGGTAGACCTGACAGTCTGGGTTACTGCATACTGAACCCCTGAGTAGTCCTGACAGTCTGGGTTGCTACATACTAAATCCCTGGGTAGCCCTGAAAGTCTGGGTTACTATATACTGGACCCCCGTGTAGCCCCCACAGTCTGGGTTACTACATACTGGACCCCTGCGTAGCCCTGACAGTCTTGGACCCCTGGGTAGTCCTCACTGTATGGGTTACCACATACTAGAACCCCGAGTAATCCCCACAGTCTAAGTTACCACATACTAGACTCGTGGGTAGACCTGACAGTCTGGGTTACTATATACTAGACGCCCGGGTAGACCTAACAGTCTGGGTTACCACATACTAGACCCCCGGGTAGTCCTAACAGTCTGGGTTACTATATACTAGACCCCCGGGTAGACCTAACAGTCTGGGTTACCACATACTAGACCTCCGGGTAGTCCTATCAGTCTGGGTTACTATATACTAGACCCCTGGGTAGACCTAACAGTCTGGGTTACCACATACTAGACCCCCGGGTAGTCCTAACAGTCTGGGTTACCACATACTAGACCCCCGGGTAGACCTAACAGTCTGGGTTACCACATACTAGACCCCCGGGTAGTCCTATCAGTCTGGGTTACCACATACTAGACCCCCGGGTAGACCTAACAGTCTGGGTTACCACATACTAGACCCCCGGGTAGTCCTAACAGTCTGGGTTACCACATACTAGACCCCCGGGTAGACCTAACAGTCTGGGTTACCACATACTAGACCCCCGGGTAGTCCTAACAGTCTGGGTTACCACATACTAGACCCCCGGGTAGACCTAACAGTCTGGGTTACTACATACTAGACCCCCGGGTAGACCTAACAGTCTGGGTTACCACATACTAGACCCCCGGGTAGACCTAACAGTCTGGGTTACCACATACTAGACCCCCGGGTAGTCCTAACAGTCTGGGTTACCACATACTAGACCCCCGGGTAGACCTAACAGTCTGGGTTACCACATACTAGACCCCCGGGTAGTCCTATCAGTCTGGGTTACTATATACTAGACCCCTGGGTAGACCTAACAGTCTGGGTTACTATATACTAGACCCCCGGGTAGTCCTCATAGTTGGATGTTAACTAAGAACATTTATCAGGTTAGGCCTACTGGTTGTTCTGTGTAACACTGATGAAGTAACAACTGCTGATTGAAACGCGAGTCAATTTTCTTCTTTAAGCTTATAAACGAGTGTAATAGTTAGGTGTATATATGACTGCAATATCTATATGTGAGTAAAATATCGTAGACCTATATGCAAGTTTAATATTGTAGGCCTATATAAGAGCAATATTGTGCACCTATATAAGAGTATAACATCGTAGGCCTATATACGAGAGTAATAGTGTGTAGAGCAACATTGCAGGCCTATTGCATGTGTATGTGATGATGATGGAACATGTATTACAGGTGTAGTGTGTGCTACAGTAATACAGATGTATAGTATCATGCAGAGGGAGAAAACACAGGTGACTCGAGGACGGAATTGAAATATAAATGATGTTCAAAGTTACTTTGTAATGAATATTAAAACTATTTCCTATCACATGTAATATTTACTGACACCCCTACTACTCTTCTGCTTCATTATAATAATAATAATAATAATAATAATAATAATAATAATAATAGATATTTTTGACAGTAAATCTGAGCTGTGTTGATGGAAGGTGACGTCGTCGTAAAGATTTGGGATCAGACGGACCAAGAGGTAAGAAATTCTTGGAACATATTAGGACATCAGTGGCCTACTACAATAGCGATTAATTAATCCGTACTATTACTGTCTGTTAATAACAACTAGTTATAGCAGTAATAATAGTAGTAATAGTAATAGTAGCAACAGTAGTATTAGTAATGCAACAGTATAAAAAGCAATGATATTAACAGTAATGGTAGTAGCAACAGTAGTGCTAACAGTTATAATAAAAGTAATAATAACAGTAGTTATAAGTGTAGTAGTAAGAGTAGTAACAGTAGTAATAATTGCAAAAACAAGAAACAGCAGTAATAACTGTAGTAATAACAATGTTCACGTATTAATAACATTACGATGTTCTCAGGGTAACTGTTAGATAACAATGGCAGAGTTGTCTAACAGGGCTTTACACGAACATTTCAACAGGATCATGTGTCATGGTGTTGATGTGACATATACCATGGGCTAACTCCTTTTTTTTTTTAATTTTTGCCTGTCCTCTGGAGAGGACAGGCTTTGACAATGGTGCGCCCGAAGAATGGGTTATCCGTGAATGTTTTCCAGCCACGGTATTGTGGCTTCCACACCCCCCTCTTGCATGGCTTGTGCTGCAATGATGTGTTGGTGGCGTCATCACCAGCAGAACGATACGATATCTTAAATATAACATATATACCCATGAATAAATGAGCATTAAATCATGAAACAAGAAGATAATATTCAAAGTCTAAGCAAAACTTGAATAAAAACAAGGCAGATTATAGACAACATCCCTATGTATTTAAGATGCAATATAAAAAAATAACGGCATGCAATAAATAGAAATATTTCACACCCTTTTATTTGTTTAGGTCCCGTGTAAAGGGGATACCTTCTCCCACACTGACTGAGGGATACCTTCTCCCACACTGACTGAAGGATACCTTCTCCCACACTGACTGAAGGATACCTTCTCCCACACTGACTGAAGGATACCTTCTCCCACACTGACTGAGGGATACCTTCTCCCACACTGACTGAAGGATACCTTCTCCCACACTGACTGAAGGATACCTTCTCCCACACTGACTGAAGGATACCTTCTCCCACACTGACTGAAGGATACCTTCTCCCACACTGACTGAAGGATACCTTCTCCCACACTGACTGAGGGATACCTTCTTACACAATGACTGAGGGATAAACACCTCTGGGGATTTCCTCAATATCAATAACTATCATAGAATAGTGAAAGTCAGTTTTTCGGGGTGGGGTAAATTGTTGAGGGGAAGAAACTGCTGAATGATCTAGACTTCTGTATTACTTAAGAATCATAACCATTAATTATACCCTAAACAGGAGCATGCAGAAGGGTGGTTGTCTGCTGCTGCTGCTGCTGCTGCTGCTGCTGCTGCTGCTGTTGTTGTTGTTGTTGTTGTTGCTGTTGCTGTTACACTTGCACCAGTTACACCAGTATGAATATCTTTGCTGCCTCTTTAAACTACTGTTGTCGCCACTAAACATACAGCCAATGTTTAAATAAGAATCATTGATGCATTAACTTGTTGCTTGTTCAGTCTTCCAGTATTTATCCGAAATAATGCGTTGGGCAAATTTAATGTTTTTTTACCGACTAAGTCTCCCTCTGTACTGGTTCTTAAAACTAACTCCCCATTAACTGCCAGTTAAGACACACACACACACACACACAGGCTCCTACTTTCACAATAAACATAAATCCTCAACGTTAAGCTTACGGTTCTATACTTTATAATAACCTCTCCTATAACAACAAATTACTTTCACAAATAAAGTACGGCAATTTATAAGTTAATGAATCTATATTTGCATAAATGGTATTCACAGGTCTAACCTGGGCACACACGGTAATAAATGTACATTAGATTTTTGGGGAAAATGTTACTATTAAAGCATCCAGCTCTAACAAAGCTTTCGTAAATGTACCTACGATAGTGTCCATTATGTACATGTACCCACGACAGAGTCCATTAAGTACGTGTAATCGGGTGGAGCCATTGGTACGCTCCGGATCTTCCATGTATATACTTAAAATTTACAGTTAGCTTAATCATTATGGGTTTCCATAGAAATATATATACATTTTTTTCACATTTCTGCGTAGTTAAGCTAAACACTGCGTACAAAGTCAAGGCGCGATGCTTGCGTAGCACAGAGTAGCTGTCAAGTGTGTTCTTCTATATCACTATGACGTTATTGTTATTATTATTAGTCATGAGTAAGCAATAATTATTATTGTTAATTATAGGTAAGCATTAAACCTGTAAAGGTTTAGCAGCAACAGCAGCAACAGCAGCAACAGCAGCAGCAACAGCAGCAACAACAGCAACAGCAGCAGGTTGCAGCCCACCCAGATGTTACTATGATTATTAAGCTAAGTCTATATAAGACCGCCCATTCTCTGTCAACAATCTGAACTTAGAGGATATGCTTTGTGTTTTGAACTATTGCAGGAAACGCTGTGCCTGCCATGTGCCTTATTTATGATTGTTGCCACTTATCTATATACTTTTTTGTAGAGTTTCGATTGTAATTCGAGAGACAAGCTGTGTATGCTGTGGTCCTTCAAATTGTTGTCTTTTAGAATGCAGTAATTTTGAAATTAGGAAATGTATTGAATTATATTAATAATAAACATTTGTTATATAACTTTCAAATGCAATTATAGTGTATATATATGTGTGTGTTTATATATGGGTGTGTGTACGTGTGTTTGTGTATGTGTTTATATGCGTATGTAATTATATACGAGTGTGTGTTTATATATATGTGTATGTGTGTTTATGTGTGTTTGTGTGTGTTTATATGTTTGTGTTTATGTGTGTGTGTTTGTGTGTGTGTTTATATGTATATATGTGTGTATGTATGTGTGCTTATATGTATGTGTACTCACCTAGTTGAGGTTGCGGGGGTCGAGTCCGAGCTCCTGGCCCCGCCTCTTCACTGATCGCTACTAGGTCACTCTCCCTGAGCCGTGAGCTTTATCATACCTCTGCTTAAAGCTATGTATGGATCCTGCCTCCACTACATCGCTTCCCAAACTATTCCACTTACTGACTACTCTGTGGCTGAAGAAATACTTCCTAACATCCCTGTGATTCATCTGTGTCTTCAGCTTCCAACTGTGACCCCTTGTTACTGTGTCCCATCTCTGTGTGTGTGTGTGTGTGTTTATATGTGTGTATGTATGTGTGTTTATTGTTTATTCTTTATGGGATCTTTGCAAAAATGTTCATTCTAGGAACTTACTTATTTAAATGAGAAACATTATTGACTCGATGCACAGGCACTAGCACTGGCCTAGGCACTGGCACTGACCCAGGCACGGGTACAGGTACTGGTACAAGCATTGTCACTGACCCTCACGGCACCTCAATATTTATACTTTACTGTGTACTCCCCCCTCCCCTCCTTTTATCACTTCGGATTATCCTTCCCAGCAGATAATATGTCAGCCACTATATATATTTTCTCTTTATTGCTTACACAAATAACCCGCACATAGAAGAGAGGAGCTTACGACGACGTTTCGGTCCGACTTAGACCGCTCAGATACAGGTTTTGCCTTTTCCGTTTATCGCAAGCCTATGCACAGTGGCATGTACATTCACTACTTTTCTTATCATGCTTCCTCTGTCAAGAAAAGTGTTATCTCCCTCTTTCTCTGTGCTCTTCGTATTTGTAATCCTCAGTTCCTTCAATCAGAAATTTCCACTCTTCATAATTCATTTTCCCGTCTTGGCTACCCTTCCCATTTCACAGACTTTGCCTTCTCACGTGCTAAACGTAATTTCTTCTCTCTCAAACTCTCTACTCCTGAGAACTCTTCTATTCTCTGCCTTCCCTACATTTCCGGTCTTTCTAATCTCAACAACTCTCTCCGTTCTTTAGACATGAAACTTACTTTCCGCAGACTAACACTCTTCCCACTAATCTCGTTCATACCTCTCCTCCCTCTACAGATTCTCCTGGTGTCTACTCTATTTCTTGTTCCTCTTGTCCTCTTCAATACTTTGGAGAAACTGGCCGATCTCTTTTTGACAGACTTAGGGAGCACAAAAGTAGTGTTAGGCTTGTTTTTTTCAGTCACGTCAGAGATCACAGTCATCCTATTGACTGGTCTTTTGCTAAAACTGTCTTCCCTACTTCCAACTTCAACAGTCCTGCCTTCGTCTCTGTAGATGCCTTCCTTTCTCACTAAATTGTAAAATGCTCCAAACTTCAGAACACCCGTGACTTAACCTGATTCTCTTTTTTCTTCTTCTCCCTCTTCCCCTTTCCTCTTTCCTTTTTCTCTTTTGGGTTGTCTTTCTTCTGCCTTGTGTATTTGTTCCTTCATTATTTATTTATTTTTCCCCCCTCTGTGGGCACCTAGCTGCCCTTGCAGTGCTCCTCCTCCTCCTTACTACCTTCCCCACTACTACTACCTTCTACCTCCACTACTACTACTACTACCACCTCCTACCTATATATATCCCTCCTTCTCTCCTTCTGTTAATGTTCCAAGTCGGACCGAAACGTTATAGTAAGCTCTTCTCTTCTATGTGCGGGTTATTTGTGTATCGTTCCAGTCACGATATTGTGCCTTGTTTTTTTTTCTCTTTATTACTTCTATGTTTTGCAATTTTCCGATTCGTTTCACTGGAATTTTTATTAAAAGGCATTTTTAAAGTTTAGATAAACGGAATCCGTTCACTCCCGGAATAATTTCTGTGACTAGTCCTCATAGAAAACGTTTCTCGTAATAAGTACCCTCCCCACCCCGGGGAGACAATGCAAAATTTCTGAGCAACAGAAGATGAACGACACCCAACCCCACGAGGGAACACCAACACCGGGTCACCAACTGGACAAGACCCGGGCTGGGACAGTACCGTCAAACCTCGTGGAATCGAATCGAATCGTATTAAGTGACTGGTATGCGTTATACTCTCAACTCCTCCCGTGACCACTTGGAGAAATAAAGTAGAGAGACTTGATGTAAAAGAAGTTACTGATCAACAAGTGAACTGCTTGCTGGTAGACTGGTTTTTTACAAGTGTGTTATCAGTTTGTCTCTAACAGCTCTTCCCGTTGTTTTTAAAGTAAGGCTTCTTGTTGAGGCTACCTTGTAGTTACAGATTTTTTTTCCTCTGTTGTCATCTCTTTTAAATATTTACACAACGTAGAAAATTTTTCTTGAAGTGAAACACTGAAGTTTCCAGCGAGGACAATGTGGTTCTTCTGCGCCTGTTGCATCAGTATTAATATTTGAACTTCTCCCTCATTTATGACAAAGTTTTTGAGATACACTACTGAAAGATATTTTATAATTTGTTTATAGATCCTTTTCAATTTTTCGTTTGTTCTAAGTCTGACAAACTTTCTTAAACTTTAACATTATCCTTTGTTATACTTAAGTTATTTCTTATGTGTTCACGTTTTTGGTCCCTCAAGACGACTGTGATAAATGTTATACTAATATACTACTGTGTGGTAGTATAAACCAGGTGTGGCACTGAGGGTGAGTTGCCAGTCCTCAGTCAAGTGTGGTAGTATAAACCAGGTGTGCCAGTCCTCAGTCAAGTGTGGTAGTATAAACCAGGTGTGGCACTGAGGGTGAGTTGCCAGTCCTCAGTCAAGTGTGGTAGTATAAACCAGGTGTGGCACTGAGGGTGAGTTGCCAGTCCTCAGTCAAGTGTGGTAGTATAAACCAGGTGTGGCACTGAGGGTGAGTTGCCAGTCCTCAGTCAAGTGTGGTAGTATAAACCAGGTGTGGCACTGAGGGTGAGTTGCCAGTCCTCAGTCAAGTGTGGTAGTATAAACCAGGTGTGGCACTGAGGGTGAGTTGCCAGTCCTCAGTCAAGTGTGGTAGTATAAACCAGGTGTGGCACTGAGGGTGAGTTGCCAGTCCTCAGTCAAGTGTGGTAGTATAAACCAGGTGTGGCACTGAGGGTGAGTTGCCAGTCCTCAGTCAAGTGTGGTAGTATAAACCAGGTGTGGCACTGAGGGTGAGTTGCCAGTCCTCAGTCAAGTGTGGTAGTATAAACCAGGTGTGGCACTGAGGGTGAGTTGCCAGTCCTCAGTCAAGTGTGGTAGTATAAACCAGGTGTGGCACTGAGGGTGAGTTGCCAGTCCTCAGTCAAGTGTGGTAGTATAAACCAGGTGTGGCACTGAGGGTGAGTTGCCAGTCCTCAGTCAAGTGTGGTAGTATAAACCAGGTGTGGCACTGAGGGTGAGTTGCCAGTCCTCAGTCAAGTGTGGTAGTATAAACCAGGTGTGGCACTGAGGGTGAGTTGCCAGTCCTCAGTCAAGTGTGGTAGTATAAACCAGGTGTGGCACTGAGGGTGAGTTGCCAGTCCTCAGTCAAGTGTGGTAGTATAAACCAGGTGTGGCACTGAGGGTGAGTTGCCAGTCCTCAGTCAAGTGTGGTAGTATAAACCAGGTGTGGCACTGAGGGTGAGTTGCCAGTCCTCAGTCAAGTGTGGTAGTATAAACCAGGTGTGGCACTGAGGGTGAGTTGCCAGTCCTCAGTCAAGTGTGGTAGTATAAACCAGGTGTGGCACTGAGGGTGAGTTGCCAGTCCTCAGTCAAGTGTGGTAGTATAAACCAGGTGTGGCACTGAGGGTGAGTTGCCAGTCCTCAGTCAAGTGTGGTAGTATAAACCAGGTGTGGCACTGAGGGTGAGTTGCCAGTCCTCAGTCAAGTGTGGTAGTATAAACCAGGTGTGGCACTGAGGGTGAGTTGCCAGTCCTCAGTCAAGTGTGGTAGTATAAACCAGGTGTGGCACTGAGGGTGAGTTGCCAGTCCTCAGTCAAGTGTGGTAGTATAAACCAGGTGTGGCACTGAGGGTGAGTTGCCAGTCCTCAGTCAAGTGTGGTAGTATAAACCAGGTGTGGCACTGAGGGTAAGTTGCCAGTCCTCAGTCAAGTGTGGTAGTATAAACCAGGTGTGGCACTGAGGGTGAGTTGCCAGTCCTCAGTCAAGTGTGGTAGTATAAACCAGGTGTGGCACTGAGGGTGAGTTACCAGTCCTCAGTCAAGTGTGGTAGTATAAACCAGGTGTGGCACTGAGGGTGAGTTACCAGTCCTCAGTCAAGTGTGGTAGTATAAACCTGGTGTGGCACTGAGGGTGAGTTGCCAGTCCTCAGTCAAGTGTGGTAGTATAAACCAGGTGTGGCACTGAGGGTGAGTTACCAGTCCTCAGTCAAGTGTGGTAGTATAAACCAGGTGTGGCACTGAGGGTGAGTTACCAGTCCTCAGTCAAGTGTGGTAGTATAAACCAGGTGTGGCACTGAGGGTGAGTTACCAGTCCTCAGTCAAGTGTGGTAGTATAAACCAGGTGTGGCACTGAGGGTGAGTTACCAGTCCTCAGTCAAGTGTGGTAGTATAAACCAGGTGTGGCACTGAGGGTGAGTTACCAGTCCTCAGTCAAGTGTGGTAGTATAAACCAGGTGTGGCACTGAGGGTGAGTTGCCAGTCCTCAGTCAAGTGTGGTAGTATAAACCAGGTGTGGCACTGAGGGTGAGTTGCCAGTCCTCAGTCAAGTGTGGTAGTATAAACCAGGTGTGGCACTGAGGGTGAGTTGCCAGTCCTCAGTCAAGTGTGGTAGTATAAACCAGGTGTGGCACTGAGGGTGAGTTGCCAGTCCTCAGTCAAGTGTGGTAGTATAAACCAGGTGTGGCACTGAGGGTGAGTTACCAGTCCTCAGTCAAGTGTGGTAGTATAAACCAGGTGTGGCACTGAGGGTGAGTTGCCAGTCCTCAGTCAAGTGTGGTAGTATAAACCAGGTGTGGCACTGAGGGTAAGTTGCCAGTCCTCAGTCAAGTGTGGTAGTATAAACCAGGTGTGGCACTGAGGGTGAGTTGCCAGTCCTCAGTCAAGTGTGGTAGTATAAACCAGGTGTGGCACTGAGGGTAAGTTGCCAGTCCTCAGTCAAGTGTGGTAGTATAAACCAGGTGTGGCACTGAGGGTGAGTTGCCAGTCCTCAGTCAAGTGTGGTAGTATAAACCAGGTGTGGCACTGAGGGTGAGTTGCCAGTCCTCAGTCAAAGTCACATTCTTAACTTGCTGAGACATAGTAAAAAAAAAAAAAACATAACATCAATGCGTTGTGGAATTTGGGAGAACATTTATTTATCGCTTCAGCTTCATTAACTGTCAAGTCTATCTTTTGCATAATTGAAATCCTCAGTTCGCTTTATTCTTGCATTTTCATGGTCACTTTTAATTAATGGTTGGCTTAGTATATTTAGCAGTCCCTCATTTAGCTTGTAAATGGTATAACGTCACTCGTGGCGAAGCTTCGCCTTTAATAAATGTCCTGAAGTATACACAAGCGGCCTTTTCCGAAGTCCCTCATTTATCACGATAAATTCTCTCTTCCATGTAATTTTAAACAGTAGTCTGAATCCATTTTTTTAAGAACGAATTTTCGGTCTGTTTGATGTTATCAATAAAGTTCTCAATATTATTTTATTTTAATTTCTGAAGTTTTTAATGCTGGCTTTCACCTGTATTGCCAGTCGTCCTCCTTTCATTTTTATTGTTTGTTTTCTGTACTGATAACTTCCTTCCAGTACTACCTCATTTAGAATACATTTCCACTAGCCTGGCTACATTTAAATATCATGTCAAATTTCTCATTTATAACGTCTTATAGCCTTGACTTTATAAATTTGTCTCTATTTTTTTTCTCTTAATATATTCTTGTCTTTGCTTTAAAAAAACGAGCTTTTTCATGGATGTCTTTGACTCGATTATTCGGAAGAAAATCTGTTCTTCCTTATTTCTTTCATCACTTAGGATTTTAGCAGTTTCCACAGAATCTTGGATTTTCATTTTCTCCTTCAATATGTCATGTTTAGTTAACATTAAATTGTAGCATTACTTTATATCTGTGATTCTCATTAGTTTAACCTGAGTGTTACCTGCACCTGCCTCTCATTATGTTTCTAATATTTTATACTCTGTGACGTGGCGAACGAAAGAGTAATTCTGAGAACAAGTCGCCAAGTCGTCAAGAACTTCTAATGAGTAGCTAACATCTTAAAGCAACAAATATATCCCTACAACTACACATAATTTTTACAGCAGTGTTGAAGCGAACAATGAAGGGTGACTGCAGTGTCTGGCTGTAAAGTTGTTCTCTCTTGCTCTGCTAAGACAAATATTATGTTACAGTGAGCATAAAACTCACAGTGAAACGGTCGAACTGAATACTAACAACGTGGGAGTCTTGGTCACTTGGATCAAACTCCCACTATTCCTCGGTTCTCTCTCCCGGAGCCATGGGACTGCCCCCCCCCCCTCACAAATTTCCAAGTTTCATAAATGGATGATTTCAGTTTGTATTTCTTAAAACTAACTTACATTTCTCACATTAGTATCTAATTATATTATTAATTAGTCCTCACAGATAACGTATCATGTAATAACTGTCTGCTATGTTATACTCGCTTAAATCCTCCTGGAACACCTGTGTCAACACTTGGAGAAGTTGGCAATCCAAGAGCTTTTGCGCAAACCTTTGTTCAAATCTCTTTCATCTCTTTATTTCGTCCATTTTTGAGGTTTGTTGTCAGTCCTTCACAACACACAACAAAGTTTCCTCCATGACTCTGTTTCAGTTTTTTTATAAATAATCCTGTAGTTATAGATTTGCTTCTGTTTGTCCTTCATTTTCTTATATTTTTTATTACTTTTCCTTGATAAATTTCACACTTGCTGACTTAGAGATACTTCAGTCACATTCACATACATTTTTTCCTCAGAGACACTCCTTGTATTCCACAAAAATTGTCCTGAAAACTCTCCATATCTAGACAGCAACATCTGTGTGTGTACTCACCTATTTGTACTCACCTAATTGTGGTTGCAGGGTTCGAGACTCAGCTCCTGGCCCCGCCTCTTCACTGACCGCTACTGGGTCCTCCCTCTCCCTGCTCCATGAGCTTTATCATACCTCGTCTTAAAACTATGTATGGTTCCTGCCTCCACTACATCACTTGCCAGACTATTCCACTTCATAACTCGGTGGCTGAAAAAATACTTCCTAGCATCCCTTTGACTCATCTGAGTATTCAACTTCCAATTGTGACACCTTGTTTCTGTGTCCCCTCTCTGGAACATCCTGTCTCTGTCCACCTTGTCTATTCCACGCATTATTTTGTATGTCGTTATCATGTCTACCCTGACCGTCCTGTCCTCCAGTGTTGTCAGACCGATTTCCCTTAACCTCTTTGTGTGTGTGTGTGTGTGTGTGTGTGTGTGTGTGTGTGTGTGTGTGTACACAGTATATCTCTAATTTACTTAAATAACAAGTATATGTTCTAAGTTCAAATTAATTTTTAATGATGTGAATGGGTGGCCTTGATCCCCATGCTGCCTTCCTGAGTGCCAACTGCTAGGTATGGAACGGCACTGCTTGAGAATTGGTGGGTAAAGGGGGTAATGGGCGTGTGGGTGGCCAGAGGGGCGGCCAGGGGGGGGGGCGGCCAGGGGCGGGCCGAGACTCACCAAGGTGCCAGGAGTGCTGCCCAGGAGGTAGGGGCTCGACAGCTGTAAAATTATGCCAAAATTTAGGATATTCAAAAGTCATCACACCAGCAAGAACAAAAACGATTCGGCCCTCCAGCTTGTGTTGTGCTACTGACAACGGTCGAAAGTCTGACCGGGAAGGAGCTACTTAGCTAAGTAACACAAGCGAAACAGAACCAGAGCTTTATCAGGCGTCGTCTCGTCTTATACAGTGTTTAAAGTCTAGTCGTTCAGACTTGATGTAGTACTATTTACGGCGACAGAAAGTCTAACAGAGTCTGGCACTGCTGCGCGAGTTTGACGTTATTAGTTTGCCAGGTGAAGCTTGCTGCAGTGTGGAAGCTGGAGCAGCAAGCTGGAGCAGCAAGCTGGTGCAGCAAGCTGGAGCAGCAAGCTGGTGCAAGCTGGTGCAGCAAGCTGGTACAGCAAGCTGGTACAGCAAGCTGGAGCAGCAAGCTGGTGCAGCAAGCTGGAGCAGCAAGCTGGTGCAGCAAGCTGGAGCAGCAAGCTGGTACAGCAAGCTGGTGCAGCAAGCTGGAGCAGCAAGCTGGTGCAGCAAGCTGATGCAGCAAGCTGGAGCAGCAAGCTGGAGCAGCAAGCTGGTGCAGCAAGCTGGAGCAGCAAGCTGGTGCAGCAAGCTGGAGCAGCAAGCTGGAGCAGCAAGCTGGTGCAGCAAGCTGGTGCAGCAAGCTGGAGCAGCAAGCTGGAGCAGCAAGCTGGAGCAGCAAGCTGGTGCAGCAAGCTGGAGCAGCAAGCTGGTGCAGCAAGCTGGTGCAGCAAGCTGGAGCAGCAAGCTGGTGCAGCAAGCTGGTGCAGCAAGCTGGAGCAGCAAGCTGGTGCAGCAAGCTGGAGCAGCAAGCTGGTGCAGCAAGCTGGTGCAGCAAGCTGGAGCAGCAAGCTGGTGCAGCAAGCTGGAGAGCCGTGGCCACGTTTTCAAGACAGAACTGTTTGATCATACTCTTCACATTTCATGGAACTATAGCATATAACATTCCTAATGAAGATAGCAAGTAACAGTTGGTGCAACGTCTAAGATGAACCACGCACGTATGAACAAACTTCTCTCTAACATGCAAGAAATAGATTTTTAATGAAATAAAAGCTGAGATTTCTAAGTAAATACTAGATAATGTGGGACCGTAAATAATATAATGTAAGCGAATATTAAACAATGACAGTGTATAAGTTTTTTCATGATAATGAAAAAAAGTAATTATAATTAAAAAAAAAAGTTCCACATAAGAATCATGCAGTTTATAAACAGAGTGGGACTGAGAGGTCATGTCATGCAATCTCAAACGTCGAGATGAGAATCTCAAAGGAATTTTTTTTCTTTGAGCAAACTATGCAAACATAAAATCCTCAATCATAAAATTTTACTCTATTTTTTTAAGGATGAATCATCAGCACCGGGAAGCGCTAAATCCGTTAAGTTCAAACAACTTTTTTTTTCTACAGTACAGACTGTAGTGAACATCAATGAAGACATCAATGAACAAGGGACGAGCAATATCAAGACAGAATATGAGGGAAGTCAATAAATTTTGAATTCTGTGCAACATAGATGAGGGATTCACATCTCTAAGTATATTATCTAACATATATTATTATATTTGTAGAGCAAAACAAGTGAAGGTAACAATTTGCGTAAGATATATAATATAAACAGTAATATTAATATTAAAAATGTGATATGAATGGTCAGAAAAGAGGGTGAAGTGGAGGGTGAAGTGGAGGGTGAAGTGGAGGGTGAAGTGGAAGGTGAAGTGGAGGGTGAAGTGGAGGGTGAAGTGGAGGGTGAAGTGGAGGGTGAAGTGGAAGGTGAAGTGGAGGGTGAAGTGGAGGGTGAAGTGGAAGGTGAAGTGGAGGGTGGAGTGGAAGGTGAAGTGGAAGGTGAAGTGGAAGGTGAAGTGGAGGGCGAAGCGGAGGGTGAAGTGGAAGGTGAAGTGGAGGGTGGAGGGCGAAGTGGAAGGTGAAGTGGAGGGCGAAGCGGAGGGTGAAGTGGAAGGTGAAGTGGAGGGCGAAGTAGAGGGTGAAGTGGAAGGTGAAGTGGAGGGTGAAGTGGAGGGTGGAGGGCGAAGTGGAAGGTGAAGTGGAGGGCGAAGCGGAGGGTGAAGTGGAGGGTGAAGTGGAGGGTAAAGTGGAGGGCGAAGTTGAGGGCGAAGTTGAGGGTGAAGTGGAAGGTGAAGTGGAAGGTGAAGTGGAGGGTGAAGTGGAGGGTGAAGTGGAAGTTGGAGGGTGAAGCGGAGGGTGAAGTGGAGGGTGTAGCGGAGGGTGAAGTGGAGGGCGAAGCTGAGGGTGAAGCGGAGGGTGATGTGGAAGGTGAAGTGGAGGGTGAAGAGGAAGGTGAAGTGGAGGGCGAAGTGGAGGGTGAAGTGGAAGGTGAAGCGGAGGGTGGAGGGCGAAGTGGAGGGTGAAGTGGAAGGTGAAGTGGAGGGTGGAGGGTGAAGTGGTGGGCGAAGCTGAGGGTGAAGTGGAGGGTGGAGGGCGAAGCGGAGGGTGAGGTGGAGGGTGGAGGGCGAAGTGGAGGGTGAAGTGGACGGTGAAGTGGAGGGCGAAGCTAAGGGTGAAGTGGAGGGTGGAGGGTGAAGTGGAGGGTGGAGGGCGAAGTGGAAGGTGAAGTGGAGGGCGAAGCGGAGGGTGAAGTGGAAGGTGAAGTGGAGGGCGTAGAGGGTGAAGTGGAGGGTGAAGTGGAGGGGGAAGCTGAGGGTGAAGTGGAGGGTGAAGTGGAGGGTGGAGGGCGAAGTGGAAGGTGGAGGGCGAAGTGGAGGGTGAAGTGGAGGGTGGAGTGGAAGGTGAAGTGGAGGGTGGAGGGCGAAGTGGGGGTGAAGTGGAGGGTGGAGGGTGAAGTGGAGGGCGAAGTGGAGGGTGAAGTGGACGGTGAAGTGGAGGGCGAAGCTGAGGGTGAAGTGGAAGGTGAAGTGGAGGGTGAAGTGGAGGGTGGAGGGCGAAGTGGAAGGTGAAGTGGAGGGCGAAGCGGAGGGTGAAGTGGAGGGTGAAGTGGAGGGCGAAGCTGAGGGTGAAGTGGAGGGTGAAGAGGGTGAAGTGGAGGGCGAAGTGGAAGGCGAAGTGGAGGGTGAAGTGGAAGGTGAAGTGGAGGGTGAAGTGGAAGGTGGAGGGTGAAGCGGAGGGTGAAGTGGAGGGTGTAGCAGAGGGTGAAGTGGAGGGTGAAGTGGAGGGTGAAGTGGAAGGTGAAGTGGAGGGTGGAGGGCGAAGTGGAGGGTGAAGTGGAAGGTGAAGTGGAGGGTGAAGTGGAGGGTGAAGTGGAGGGTGAAGTGGAGGGCGAAGCTGAGGGTGAAGCGAAGGGTGGAGGGCGAAGTGGAGGGTGAAGTGAAGGGTGAAGTGGAAGGTGAAGTGGAGGGTGGAGGGCGAAGTGGGGGGGTGAAGTGGAGGGTGGAGGGTGAAGTGGAGGGTGAAGTGGACGGTGAAGTGGAGGGCGAAGCTGAGGGTGAAGTGGAAGGTGAAGTGGAGGGTGAAGTGGAGGGTGGAGGGCGAAGTGGAAGGTGAAGTGGAGGGCGAAGCTGAGGGTGAAGCGGAGGGTGAAGTGGAAGGTGAAGTGGAGGGTGGAGGGCGAAGTGGAAGGTGAAGTGGAGGGCGAAGCGGAGGGTGAAGTGGAAGGTGAAGTGGAGGGCGAAGTAGAGGGTGAAGTGGAAGGTGAAGTGGAGGGTGGAGGGCGAAGTGGAAGGTGAAGTGGAGGGCGAAGCGGAGGGTGAAGTGGAGGGTGAAGTGGAGGGCGAAGCTGAGGGTGAAGTGGAGGGTGAAGAGGGTGAAGTGGAGGGCGAAGTGGAGGGCGAAGTTGAGGGTGAAGTGGAAGGTGAAGTGGAAGGTGAAGTGGAGGGTGAAGTGGAGGGTGAAGTGGAAGTTGGAGGGTGAAGCGGAGGGTGAAGCGGAGGGTGAAGTGGAGGGTGTAGCGGAGGGTGAAGTGGAGGGCGAAGCGGAGGGTGAAGTGGAAGGTGAAGTGGAGGGTGAAGTGGACGGTGAAGAGGAAGGTGAAGTGGAGGGCGAAGTGGAGGGTGAAGTGGAAGGTGAAGTGGAGGGTGGAGGGCGAAGTGGAGGGTGAAGTGGAAGGTGAAGTGGAGGGTGGAGGGTGAAGTGGAGGGCGAAGCTGAAAGTGAAGCGGAGGGTGGAAGGCGAAGCGGAGGGTGGAGGACGAAGTGGAGGGTGAAGTGGACGGTGAAGTGGAGGGCGAAGCTGAGGGTGAAGCGGAGGGTGAAGTGGAAGGTGAAGTGGAGGGCGAAGCGGAGGGTGAAGTGGAAGGTGAAGTGGAGGGCGAAGTAGAGGGTGAAGTGGAGGGTAGAGGGCGAAGTGGACGGTGAAGTGGAGGGCGAAGCGGAGGGTGAAGTGGAGGGTGAAGTGGAGGGCGAAGTGGAGGGCGAAGTTGAGGGTGAAGTGGAAGGTGAAGTGGAAGGTGAAGTGGAGGGTGAAGTGGAGGGTGAAGTGGAAGTTGGAGGGTGAAGCGGAGGGTGAAGCGGAGGGTGAAGTGGAGGGTGTAGCGGAGGGTGAAGTGGAGGGTGTAGCGGAGGGTGAAGTGGAGGGCGAAGCTGAGGGTGAAGCGGAGGGTGAAGTGGAAGGTGAAGTGGAGGGTGAAGTGGAGGGTGAAGAGGAAGGTGAAGTGGAGGGCGAAGTGGAGGGTGAAGTGGAGGGTGAAGTGGAGGGTGGAGGGCGAAGTGGAGGGTGAAGTGGAGGGTGGAGGGTGAAGTGGAGGGCGAAGCTGAGGGTGAAGCGGAGGGTGGAAGGCGAAGCGGAGGGTGGAGGGCGAAGTGGAGGGTGAAGTGGACGGTGAAGTGGAGAGCGAAGCTGAGGGTGAAGCGGAGGGTGAAGTGGAGGGTGGAGGGTGAAGTGGAGGGCGAAGTGGAAGGTGAAGTGGAGGGCGAAGCGGAGGGTGAAGTGGAAGGTGAAGTGGAGGGCGAAGTAGAGGGTGAAGTGGAGGGTGAAGTGGAGGGCGAAGCGGAGGGTGAAGTGGAGGGTGAAGTGGAGGGCGAAGTGGAGGGTGAAGTGGAAGGTGAAGTGGAGGGTGAAGTGGAGGGCGAAGTGGAGGGTGAAGTGGAAGGTGAAGTGGAGGGTGAAGTGGAGGGTGAAGTGGAAGTTGGAGGGTGAAGCGGAGGGTGAAGCGGAGGGTGAAGTGGAGGGTGTAGCGGAGGGTGAAGTGGAGGGCGAAGCTGAGGGTGAAGCGGAGGGTGGAAGGTGAAGTGGAGGGCAAAGTGGAGTGGGGAGTGTAGTGGAGGATGAAACAGAGGGTGAAGTGGAGGGTGAGGTGGAGGTGGAAGGTGAGGTGGAGAGTAAAGTGCAGAGGTGGAGGGTGAAGTGGAAGGTGAAGTGGAGGGTGAAGTGGAAGATGAAGTGGAGGGCGAAGTTGAGAGTGAAGCGGAGGGTGGAAGGTGAAGTGGAGGGCGAAGTGGAAGGTGAAGTGGAGTGGGGAGTGTAGTAGAGGATGAAACAGAGGGTGAAGTGGAGGGTGAGGTGGAGGGTGAGGTGGAAGGTGAGTTGGAGAGTAAAGTGGAGAGTAAAGTGCAGAGGTGGAGGGTGAAGTGGAGGGTGAAGTGGAGGGTGAGATGGAGGGTGAAGTGGTGAGGTGGAGGGTGAAGTGGAAGATGGAGTGTGAAGTGGAGGATGAGGTGAAGGGTGAAGTGGAGGGTGAGGTGAAGGGTGAAGTGGAGGGTGAGGTGGAGGATAAGTGGAGGGCGAAGTGGAGGATGAGATGAAGGGTGAAGTGGAGGGCGAAGCAGAGGGCGAAGTGGAGGGTGATGTTGAAGTGGAGGATGAGGTTGAGGTGGAAGGTGAAGTGGAGGGCGAAGGGGAGGATGAGGTGCAGGATAAGGTGGAGGATGAGGTGGAGGGTGAGGTAAAGGGTGAGGATTAGGATGAGATAGAAGGTGAGGCGGAGGGTGAGGTGGAGGGTGAAGCGGAAGGTGAGGTGAAGGGTGAAGTGGAAGGTGAGGTGGAGGGTGAAGTGGAGAGTGAGATGGAATATGAAGTGGAGAGTGAGATGGAATATGAAGTGGAGGGTGAGATGGAGGGTGAGGTGGAGGGTGAAACGGAGGGTGAGGTGGAAGATGAAGTGGAGGGTGGAGAGTGAAGTGGAGGGTGAGATGGAGGGTGAAATGGAGGGTGAGGTTGAGGTGGAGGGTGAAGGGAAGGGTGAGGTGGAGCGTGAGTGAACCAGGGCGAGGTGGGGCTGAGAGGGACAGTAGCCAGGGTGAGGGACAGAGACCAAGGTGAAGGACAGTGACTAGGGTGAAGGACAGTGACCAAGGTGAGGGACAGTGTCCAGGGTGAGAGTGACTAGGGTGAGGGGGAGTGGCCAGGGTGAGGGACAGTGACCAGGGTGAGAGTGACCAGGGTGAGGGACAGCGACCAGGGTGAGGGACAGTTACCAGGGTGAGGGGACAGTAACAGGGTGAAGGACAGTGACCAGGGCGAGAGTGATCAGGGAGGGACAGTAACCAGGGTGAGGGACAGTAACCAGGGTGAGGGACAGTGACCAGGGTGAGAGACAGTGACCAGGGTGAGGTCTCAGTAATACCACTACCAGTTACCAGTAGTGTCAGTAATGACTCATACACCGACCGTTACTGATTCTCTGCTCCTGCATGAATCACTGACTGTTATATCACTGACCGTTACTGCTGACCTAGTATGATTTGAAGACCGCTCACCCTCCAAGGCACTCACAAGTTCAGTTCAAGTAGAGACGTTAGGATAGACGGCAGGTCATGCGAGGTGTTCCCATATATTCCGTCTAATATACGTACTTAACATCCTAATTGAGTGTTTATTACCCAATCCACGTTTCGAAACCCCACATGACAATTTGGTGGCAGCGGTGTGGGCGTGGATTTATGGGTATTTATGCAGATATCAGAAGAATAAGTCGGGTCAGTGTGCGCTGCGGTATTTCAGGCCAGCCCGCCGTCTCTACCCTCACCCACCTCCCACAGGTGTCGTCAGCCTGGAAAGCCAGTTACGGCCGTCTCTCAAGCTTCCTGGCTTGTGTGCTTATTGCTTCAATCTCCAAGGAGTTGATTTGGATTTTGCAATTAAGCCAGCCAGTAAGCCAGTCTGTGGGAGAGAACGCCAGTTCGTCAGCTTGTCTCAGTCCATCATCCAGCCTGTCTCCTGTCATCCACCTGCTCCTTCATGCTGTGTGCATCGTTACACGTTTTCCTGTCAGCCATTATCGAGGGTTAAGCCAGCAAGACAACCCAGCTTCCT
The DNA here is from genome assembly GCF_038502225.1 of Cherax quadricarinatus. NCBI lineage: Eukaryota > Metazoa > Arthropoda > Malacostraca > Decapoda > Parastacidae > Cherax > Cherax quadricarinatus. Next base: position 30,587,318 of record NC_091308.1, read on the forward strand.
AACCCAGCTGAGAGAGAGAAGTAAGCCATGCAAGTTCCTCTTTCAAGTATTGTCTCCAATATCGCTTTTGTGCTACCAGTTGGATGCTGGTAAGAGTGTTCTTCACCATCCCTGTGGCATATAGTGGCTTAAGCCACCTGGGTTTTCTCGTGAGTGGTGAGATTTAGTGTGTGCCAGTGGCCGCACAGTGGGGGCCAGGTTGTACCGTCTGCTCCCACCACCACCAGTCTCACGTAGGATGTTAAGTACGTATATTAGACGGAATATATGGGAACGCCTCGCCTGACCTGCCGTCTATCCTAACATCTCTACTTAAACTGAACTTCTGAGTGCCTTGGAGGGTGAGCGGTCTTCAAATCATGCTAGGTCAGCTGTAACAGTGAATAACAGTCAGTGATTCACGCAGGAGCAGAGAATCAGTAACGGTCGGTGTATGAGTCATTACTGACACTACTGGTAACTGGTACTGCTGAGGGACAGTGACCAAGGAGAGGGACAGTGACCAGGGTGAGGGATAGTGACTAGGGTGAAGGACAGTGCCCAGAGTGAGGGACAGTGACCTAGGTGAGGGACAATGACCTAGGTGAGGGACAGTGGCCAGGGTGAGGGACAGTGACCAGGGTGAGGGATAGTGACCTAGGTGAGGAACAGTAACCAGGGTTAGGGACGGTGAACATGGTGTCAGTAACCAGGGTGAGGGACAGTAACCATCACCTTACAAACCTCTATATCACAACTGCTCCAATAATTACATAGATAACTCTGTAAAGGACCATTCGGACCATCCTGGGCCACTGTCAAGGTCACAGTATAACAACGCTCCAGGATGTACCGAACACGTCTTTTAAATATTGATCTCTAATTTGAAGTGTTGCAGCCACTTCCCTGCCACTTTCATCCTTCTTGAAACGTTCATTTTGACCGTCAACACACATTCACATGTGTCCTGCCTCGGCTAACATTACACGCCTCTTTTCCACCAACAAAACACGCTCTCAAGTAGTTACTTAACAGATGACGAATAGTAATTTTTAGGCTGCCACAACTCGCCTGTTTCGTGTGTAATGATTTCGTTTCTTTCGTGTAATATATAATGTACATTATGTATAAGTCTTACTTTATCTAACATACACCTTACATTATTTATACAAACATACATATATATGTATGTATGAAAACACCCGAACACTTTCATGTATTTACGTACATATCTTCAGAAGATGTGTATAAGCACATGAAATCTCTCAGGTTTTTCCTTATTCTCAATGTGGTATTTTTATGTATTTGGGTATTTGGAATCACGCGTTTATTGTGATGTCTTCTATATATACATATATATGATCTCGTAAATCTGTGCTGGTTCAGACTGTGATGGTCATGTGTTTCATAGTTTGTAATATAGCGTCTTATCAACCTTTCGAAGACTTAGGTTGAGCGATGTTAGTGCTACTAGTGATCTGTAATGTTTTGTCAGTGCTCTGCTGCCTCCTTTATGTAATTGTACTGTTTAAGACCTTCAGGATTTCACCTATATCTAACCTCTTTTTGCAAAGAGTACTTGAGTGTTCGTGTTAGTGGTATGATGCGCTTCTTTGTAAATACCTGCTCCACCCGGTTGGTAAGGCACTCGACTCATACATTGAGGTTCCTGCTTCGATCCTCGGTAAGGGTGTAAACATTGGGCATGTTTCCTTAAGACATCTGCTGTCCATGTTCACCTAGCAGTAAATAGGTACTTCGGTGTTAGCCGACTTGTGTGGGTCGCATCCTGGGGACAAAGTTAACTTAGCTAAGTTGCCCAAAATACTCTGCATAAGCAATGATGTCAGCTAGGTCTGTATACCTTGTATCATGAGCTTGTATAAAAATTTATTATTATTATTATTATTATTATTATTATTATTAATCCGGCTCTGGGTGTTGCATGTGCGGCAATGTTTTGTATTTTTATTTTCGAATTCTACGGGCTTAGTGCTTATGTCAAATAAATGATTTGTAGCGCAGATAGAGGTAATACAAAAAAAAATCTCTTGTTTTTTTGTTCTTCGTTTCGTGGACTGCTGGACGTTGATTCATACCCGTCTTTTAAAATTCCGCCAGTTTTTCATTTCACCTCCATTATCGTGAAGTAAAACTCAGAGAGAAGCAAAGAATTACACGACAGAACTAAGACTTTCTCGCTGCGCTCTAAATGTTGTCGTCTGATACAACCATCTACGTACCAGGTTGTACCTGGAGTTTACCTGGAGAGAGTTCCGGTGGTCAACGCCCCCGCGGTCCGGTCTGTGACCAGGCCTCCTGGTGGATCAGAGCCTGATCAACCAGGCTGTTACTGCTGGCTGCACGCAAACCAACGTACGAGCCACAGCCCGGCTGATCAGGAACTGACTTTAGGTGCTTGTCCAGTGCCAGCTTGAAGACTGCCAGGGGTCTGTTGGTAATCCCCCTTATGTATGCTGGGAGGCAGTTGAACAGTCTCGGGCCCCTGACACTTATTGTATGGTCTCTTAACGTGCTAGTGACAGCCCTGCTTTTCATTTGGGGGATGGTGCATCGTCTGCCAAGTCTTTTGCTTTCGTAGTGAGTGATTTTCGTGTGCAAGTTCGGTACTAGTCCCTCTAGGATTTTCCAGGTGTATATAATCATGTATCTCTCCCGCCTGCGTTCCAGGGAATACAGGTTTAGGAACCTCAAGCGCTCCAAGTAATTGAGGTGTTTTATCTCCGTTATGCGCGCCGTGAAGGTTCTCTGTACATTTTCTAGGTCAGCAATTTCACCTGCCTTGAAAGGTGCTGTTAGTGTGCAGCAATATTCCAGCCTAGATAGAACAAGTGACCTGAAGAGTGTCATCATGGGCTTGGCATCCCTCGTTTTGAAGGTTCTCATTATCCATCCTGTCATTTTTCTAGCAGATGCGATCGATACAATGTTATGGTCCTTGAAGGTGAGATCCTCTGACATGATCACTCCCAGGTCTTTGACGTTGGTGTTTCGCTCTATTTTGTGGCCAGAATTTGTTTTGTACTATAATGAAGATTTAATTTCCTCGTGTTTACCTACCATATCTGAGTAATTGAAATTTCTCATCGTTGAACTTCATATTGTTTTCTGCAGACCACTGAAAGATTTGGTTGATGTCCGCCTGGAGCCTTGCAGTGTCTGGCAGTGTCATGCAGATTCGGGTGTCATCTGCAAAGGAAGACACGGTGCTGTGGCTGACATCCTTGTCTATGTCAGATATGAGGATGAGGAACAAGATGGGAGCCAGTACTGTGCCTTGTGGAACAGAGCTTTTCACCGTGCCTGCCTCAGACTTTACTCTGTACCAGTCATATATTTGGTATATAAAAAAAAAACATGAACATGGGTATAGTTATAACCCTAATTTTTTAAAGGGGTGGACCGGTAAGCCAGAAGAAGGCCTCGGTTAGATGACGAAAAGCTCCAGCGGTGGGTCATCATGTGACTAAGATCTTTGACGGGAAACTCTTGTCCAGTTTCCTGACTAACCTTACCTAACCTAAGGTATACGCGAGTCATTTGTGTAATGGCTAAGGGATGGGGGTGGACAGTTTTGTCTCTGGTTAGGGATCCCATTCGTCCCGGTCTTAGGGATGGTGTCCCACCAAAGTCGGTTCGGGACGCCGAATATGTCTCGCCTTCTTTTTGTAAAAATAAAAAATGTGCTTTAATCGAGTGTCTAGTTGGAGTAGTAATCTCATTCTTATTACTTTTTTTTTGCATCTGTATATAAAATTCTGTCATCTGTGTTGTCTCATTGATGTGATAAGAAATTATTCATTTTAATTGAGTGACGGACCTCCCAAATAAATTTGATTAGGTATCCAGGGTCTTTTTTATTTGAAAAAGAAAATGGTATCCCTTCCCTCTGAGGACACCACCACCACAAACACTGGTGGGCTCATCATGAACGTGTGTTGGGTCCGTGGTTAGAAGTGATGGTATACCTGGAGAGGGTTTAGGGGGTCAACGCCCCCGCGGCCCGGTCTGCGACCAGGCCTCGCGGTGGATCAGGGCCTGATCAACCATGCTGTTATTGCTGGCTGCAAGGTAGCAAGAAATACAAAGTAATATTGTTATGGAGGAGATATATTGAAGTACGTGTCAGAGCCCGTCTGCCTGTCCTCTTGGTGTAGTGGAGAGTGAGGGAGAGGCCTCCCAGGAACGGCCTACCTGCAGGGTACAAACGGAGGTCACCTGACTTAAGGTTTGGCCAGGGAATCTGCCTATAAAATGGTGGTGGTGAACGTTAATGAACATGGTAATAACTTAATGGTTATAATCATAACCATGACTTTTAAAGAGGTGGACCGGTAAGCCAGCGGAAATCCTCTGTCAGATAATCACAAGCTCCAGCTGTGGGTCATATGACTAACACCCGCGTCAGGATACACTTGTCCTGTTTCCTGACAAACATTACACCTACCTGGCTAATAAACAGATCGTTGTGGAAAAAAGACAGTAACTTGCAGTTCAAGACATATTAGAGGAAACGTTTCGCTCCGACCGACTTCTTCAATCCTAAAGTGGATGTGACTTGGCCCTGCATCGCACGGGCCAGTAGGCCTGCTGTAGTGTTCCTTCTTTATCTTCTTAAAGCCACTCGTGGCTACAAGTTTATTCTAATGTCCTGAACTGTACGTGTCTTTTTCCACACCTCGTCGGCATAACCATACCATGTTTTTAGCAGCTCGTTGCGTATTCAATGCACTTGACGTAGTGATAGGCTAAACAAATGTAAATAGTAGTTCTGGCTTCCAAAAGAAAGATATTGCCTATTTACCGCCACATTACAGAGAAGCTTTGTCTGGTTGGTGTACAGAGGCTCGTACATTGTTTACATTGAAATTACACGTGAACACCTGCTGACGTTCAAACTAAAAGTTCGTGATTATTCTGGATGTACTAAAAGAAATGACTGGTTTCAGGAGCATATGAGGCGCACTTAAGGTGAGTACCAGCCCCTCGTGTGGTAGGTACCAGACCTTGAAGCAGGTATCAGACCTTGAAGAGGCAGGTACCAGACCTTGAAGAGGCAACTACCAGACCTTGAAGAGGCAGGTATCAAACCTTCACGAGGCAGGTACCAGACCTTCACCAGGCAAGTACCAGATCTTCAAGAGGCAGGTACCAGACCTTCACCAGGCAGGTACCAGACTTCCTCTCACCAGGCGGGGTTTCTCCCTCCCTCCAAGTCTCACTTCCCAACTCATTGCTACACTCACTGCTCAGCTCACTAACCTGAAACTGCTGCACGGGATAAGCTCCCACCATCGACGCTGGCTGCTGCAGCTGTGGCATCTGTCCCGTGGGCAGCTGGGGTTGTGGTACGCCTTGCCAAGTGGGCACGCCAGCCATCCCCGCCATTCTGTAATAAGAGCTTCAGTAACTAGTTGGTCCACTTGGTAATAACATAACTACCAATAAATAGCGGACTAGCCAGTCCGTAACACAGTGTAATGCTAACACCCAACAATAGTACATAAGAATATAAGTACGGAGGAACACTGCAGGAGGCTTACTGACCCATACTTGGCAGGTCTTTCTCAAACATACTTCGTCATAGGCAGATTTTGACGAAAGAGGAAATGTTCCCCCCTCTCCTACTCTCCCCCCCTCCCATCATTTATTCTAAGGGCGGATGCTGGGCTCCTGGGCAAGCACCTTGCTAGGCGAGTGGCACACCTTCAGGAGGAGTGTCGCACCTCACTCCCCCTGACACTAGTCACATCAATAAACAACAAAAAGGGCACAATACCGTGACTGGAACGATACACAAATAACCCGCACATATAAGAGAGGAGCTTACGACGACGTTTCGGTCCGACTTGGATAATTTTTTTTCCTCTGTGTTCTTGCTCTTACCCTCTGTGGGCACCTAGCTCCCTTGTGGGCACCTAGCTCCTTTGTGGACACCTAGCTCCCTTGTGGGCACCTAGCTCCCTTGCAGTGCTGCTCTTTGTATTTGACTGGCTTCTCCTCCTTACTACCTCCCCCACTACTACTACTACCACTTCCTGCCTATATATATATCCCTCCCTCTCTCCCTATCTCCTTTCCGTTCGTTCGTTTCCGTTAGTGTGATTTTGTAAATGGTGTAAGTCGGACCGAAACGTCGTCGTAAGCTCCTCTCTTCTATATGCGGGTTATTTGTGTACTAGTCACATCACCGACGCGGTAAGGTGACACAGGGTGGAGGCCAGCGTGGAGGCCAGTGTGGAGGCCAGCGTTGGAGATAACAAGCAGTCAATACACTATAAAGTCTCATCCAGAATACAACTTCTGGAGGTTTAATGAGTTTTGGGTAAAGCTGTAATTTTTATTTTGATTAGTCTTTGAATGTAAAGCGAAATTTTAATAAATGTCACAAGAACGAATTAAAAAATTTCTTAGAAATTCGATGAGTGACCTTAATCTAATAGGTTGTCAGGGTTGCAACGTTCACCTGTCTGTCTTGCCTGCAACACCGCAAAACAATTTTAACACAGTAACAGCGCAAATGTTAAAACGAGATATTAACAGAAAATTAGCAATGTTAAACCAAGAGGAAATGTAAACTGACTAAGAATAATCTGTGAAGTCGAAAATCAAATTTTTACTCCGATGGAAAAAGTAGGAAAATATTAAAATTCCTAGAGAAAATTATTACGTCCTCCCATGAAGGTAAATTTTGTGTGCACATAAAATGTGTGCACATATGTGTGCACATATGTGTGCACATACAATGTGTGCACATATGTGTGCACATATGTGTGCACATATAATGTGTGCACATATCATGAGAAATTGTGAAAGAAGAGAGGAACTACAGAAATACATGACACCACAACCACAGTTGTTGACCCCAGTAGCCACCACAGTTGTTGACATCAGCAGCTACCACAGTTGTTGACCCCAGTAGCCACCACAGTTGTTGACATCAGCAGCTACCACAGTTGTTGACCCCAGTAGCCACCACAGTTGTTGACATCAGCAGCTACCACAGTTGTTGACCCCAGTAGCCACCACAGTTGTTGACATCAGCAGTTACCACAGTTGTTGACCCCAGTAGCCACCACAGTTGTTGACATCAGCACCTACCACAGTTGTTGACCCCAGTAGCCACCACAGTTGTTGACATCAGCAGCTACCACAGTTGTTGACCCCAGTAGCCACCACAGTTGTTGACATCAGCAGCTACCACAGTTGTTGACCCCAGTAGCCACCACAGTTGTTGACATCAGCAGCTACCACAGTTGTTGACCCCAGTAGCCACCACAGTTGTTGACATCAGCAGCTACCACAGTTGTTGACCCCAGTAGCCACCACAGTTGTTGACATCAGCACCTACCACAGTTGTTGACCCCAGTAGCCACCACAGTTGTTGACATCAGCAGCTACCACAGTTGTTGACCCCAGTAGCCACCACAGTTGTTGACATCAGCAGCTACCACAGTTGTTGACCCCAGTAGCCACCACAGTTGTTGACATCAGCAGCTACCACAGTTGTTGACCCCAGTAGCCACCACAGTTGTTGACATCAGCAGCTACCACAGTTGTTGACCCCAGTAGCCACTACAGTTGTTGACATCAGCAGCTACCACAGTTGTTGACCCCAGAAGCCACCACAGTTGTTGACATCAGCAGCTACCACAGTTGTTGACCCCAGTAGCCACCACAGTTGTTGACATCAGCAGCTACCACAGTTGTTGACCCCAGTAGCCACCACAGTTGTTGACATCAGCAGCTACCACAGTTGTTGACCCCAGTAGCCACCACAGTTGTTGACAGCAGCTACCACAGTTGTTGACCCCAGTAGCCACCACAGTTGTTGACATCAGCAGCTACCACAGTTGTTGACCCCAGTAGCCACCACAGTTGTTGACATCAGCAGCTACCACAGTTGTTGACCCCAGTAGCCACCACAGTTGTTGACATCAGCAGCTACCACAGTTGTTGACCCCAGTAGCCACCACAGTTGTTGACATCAGCAGCTACCACAGTTGTTGACCCCAGTAGCCACCACAGTTGTTGACATCAGCAGCTACCACAGTTGTTGACCCCAGTAGCCACCACAGTTGTTGAGATCAGCAGTTACCACAGTTGTTGACCCCAGTAGCCACCACAGTTGTTGACATCAGCAGCTACCACAGTTGTTGACCCCAGTAGCCACCACAGTTGTTGACATCAGCAGCTACCACAGTTGTTGACCCCAGTAGCCACCACAGTTGTTGGCATCAGCAGCTACCACAGTTGTTGACCCCAGTAGCCACCACAGTTGTTGACATCAGCAGCTACCACAGTTGTTAACCCCAGTAGCCACCACAGTTGTTGACATCAGCAGCAACCACAGTTGACCCCAGTAGCCACCACAGTTGTTGACATCAGTAGCTACCACAGTTGTTGACCCCAGTAGCCACCACAGTTGTTGACATCAGCAGCTACCACAGTTGTTGACCCCAGTAGCCACCACAGTTGTTGACATCAGCAGCTACCACAGTTGTTGACCCCCGTAGCCACCACAGTTGTTGACATCAGCAGCTACCACAGTTGCTGACCCCAGTAGCCACCACAGTTGTTGACATCAGCAGCTACCACAGTTGTTGACCCCAGTAGCAACCACAGTTGTTGACCTCAGCAGCCACCACAGTTGACCCCAGTAGCCACCACAGCTGTTGACCCCAGCAGCCACCACAGCTGTTGACCCCAGCAGCCACCACAGCTGACCCCAGCGGCCACCACAGCTGTTGACCCCAGTAGCCACCACAGCTGTTGACCCCAGTAGCCACCACAGCTGTTGACCCCAGTAGCCACCACAGCTGCTGACCCCAGTAGCCACCACAGCTGTTGACCCCAGTAGCCACCACAGTTGTTGACCCCAGAAGCCACCACAGTCGTTGACTCCAGCAGCCAACACAGCTGTTGACCCCAGTAGCCACCACAGCTGTTGACCCCAGTAGCCACCACAGTTGTTGACCCCAGTAGCCACCACAGTTGTTGACCCCAGCAGCTACCACAGTTGTTGAAATCAGCAGCCACAACAGTCGTTGACCAGAGCAGCCACCACAGTTGTTGACCCAAGCAGCTACCACAGTTGTTGACCTCAGCAGCCACCACAGTCGTTGACCCCAGCAGCCACCAGTTACTAACCTCAGCAGCCACCACAGTTGACCCCAGCAGCCACCACAGTTAACCCCAGCAGCCACCACAGTTGACCCCAGCAGCCACCACAGTCGTTGACCCCAGCAGCCACCACAGCTGTTGACCCCAGCAGCAACCACAGCTGTTGACCCCAGCGGCCACCACAGCTGTTGACCACAGTAGCCACCACAGCTAATGACCCCAGTAGCCACCATAGCTGTTGACCCCAGTAGCCACCACAGCTGTTGACCCCAGTAGCCACCACAGCTGTTGACCCCAGTAGCCACCACAGTTGTTGACCCCAGTAGCCACCACAGTTGTTGACTCCAGCAGCCACCACAGCTGTTGACCCCAGTAGCCACCACAGCTGTTGACCCCAGTAGCCACCACAGTTGTTGACCCAGTAGCCACCACAGGTGTTGACCCCAGCAGCTACCACAGTTGTTGAAATCAGCAGCCACCACAGTCGTTGACCCCAGCAGCCACCACAGTTGTTGACCCAAGAAGCTACCACAGTTGTTGACCTCAGCAGCCACCACAGTCGTTGACCCCAGCAGCCACCAGTTACTAACCTCAGCAGCCACCACAGTTGTTGACCCCAGCAGCCACCACAGTTAACCCCAGCAGCCACCACAGTTGACCCCAGCAGCCACCACAGTCGTTGACTCCAGTAGTCACCACAGTTGACCCTAGTAGCCACCACAGTTGTTGACCCCAGCAGCCACCACAGTTGACCCCAGCAGCCATCACAGTTGTTGACCCCACCAGCCATCACAGTTGACCCCAGCAGCCACCACAGCTGTTGACCCCAGCAGCCACCACAGTTGTTGACCCCAGCAGCTACCACAGTTGTTGACCCCAGCAGCCACCACAGTTGACCCCAGCAGCCTCCACAGTTGACCTCAGCAGCCACCACAGTTGACCGCAGCAGCTACCACAGTTGTTGACCCCAGCAGCCACCACAGTTGTTGATCCCAGCAGCCACCACAGTTGTTGATCCCAGCAGCCACCACAGTTTTTGACCCCAGCAGCCACCACAGTTCTTGACCCCAGCAGCCACTACAGTTGTTGACTCCAGCAGCCACCACAGTTGTTGACTCCAGCAGCCACCACAGTTGTTGACCCCAGTAGCCACCACAGTTGACCCCAGCAGCCACCACAGTTGTTGACCCCAGCAGCTACCACAGTTGACCTCAGCAGCCACCACAGTCGTTGACCCCAGCAGCCACTACAGTTGTTGACCCCAGCAGCCACCACAGTTGTTGACCCCAGCAGCTACCACAGTTGTTGACCTCAGCAGCCACCACAGTTGTTGACCCCAGCAGCCACCACAGTTGTTGACCCCAGCAGCCACCACAGTCGTTGACCCCAGCAGCCACCACAGTTGACCCCAGCAGCCACCACAGTTGTTGACCCCAGCAGCCATCACAGTTGTTGACCCCAGGAGCCACCACAGTTTTTGACCCCAGCAGCCACCACAGTTGACCCCAGCAGCCACCACAGTTGTTGACCCCAGCAGCCACCACAGTTCTTGGCCCCAGCAGCCATCACAGTTCTTGGCCCCAAAAGCAACCACAGTTCTTGACCCCAGCAGCAACCACAGTTCTTGGCCCGAGCAGTAACCACAGTTCTTGGCCCCAGCAGCAACCACAGTTCTTGACCCGAGCAGCAACCACAGTTCTTGGCCCCAGCAGCAACCACAGTTCTTGACCCCAGCAGCAAACACAGTTCTTGGCCCCAGCAGCAACCACAGTTCTTGGCCCCAGCAGCAACCACAGTTCTTGGCCGCAGCCACAACCACAGTTCTTGACCCCAGCAGCCACCACAGTTCTTGGCCCCAGCAGCCACCACAGTTCTTGGCCCCAGCAGCAACCACAGTTCTTGACCCGAGCAGCAACCACAGTTCTTGGCCCCAGCAGCAACCACAGTTCTTGGCCCCAGCAGCAACCACAGTTCTTGACCCCAGCAGCCATCACAGTTCTTGGCCCCAGCAGCCATCACAGTTCTTGACCCCACCAGCAACCACAGTTCTTGGCCCCAGCAGCCATCACAGTTCTTGGCCCCAGCAGCCACCACAGTTCTTGACCCCAGCAGCCACTACAGTTGTTGACTCCAGCAGCCACCACAGTTGTTGACCCCAGTAGCCACCACAGTTGACCTCAGCAGCCACCACAGTCGTTGACCCCAGCAGCCACCACAGTTGTTGACCCCAGCAGCCACCACAGTTGTTGACCCCAGCAGCTACCACAGTTGTTGACCTAAGCAGCCACCACAGTTGTTGACCCCAGCTGCCACCACAGTCGTTGACCCCAGCAGCTACCACAGTTGTTGACCTCAGCAGCCATCACAGTTCTTGACCCCACCAGCAACCACAGTTCTTGGCCCGAGCAGCCACCACAGTTCTTGGCCCCAGCAGCCACCACAGTTCTTGGCCCCAGCAGCCACCACAGTTCTTGGCCCCAGCAGCCACCACAGTTCTTGGCCCCAGCAGCCACCACAGTTCTTGGAACCAGCAGCCACCACAGTTCTTGGCCCCAGCAGCCACCACAGTTCTTGGCCCCAGCAGCCACCACAGTTCTTGGCCCCAGCAGCCACCACAGTTCTTGGCCCCAGCAGCCACCACAGTTTTTGGCCCCAACAGCCACCACAGTTCTTGTCCCCAGCAGCCACCACAGTTCTTGGCCCCAGCAGCCACCACAGTTCTTGGCCCCAGCAGCCACCACAGTTCTAGTCCCCAGCAGCCACCACAGTTCTTGGGCCCCAGCAGCCACCACAGTTCTTGGCCCCAGCAGCCACCACAGTTCTTGACCCCAGCAGCCACCACAGTTCTTGACCCCAGCAGCCACCACAGTTCATGGCCCCAGCAGCCACCACATTTCTTGGCCCAGCAGCCACCATAGTTCTTGGCCCCAGCAGCCACCACAGTTCTTGAGCCCACTAGCCACCACAGTTCTTGGTCCCAGCAGCCACCACAGTTCTTGGCCCCACCAGCCACCACAGTTCTTGGCCAAACAGCCACCACAGTTCTTGGCCCCAGCAGCCACCACAGTTCCTGACCCCAGGAGCCACCACAGTTGACCCCAGCAGCCACCACAGTTCATGGCCCCAGCAGCAACCACAGTTCTTGGCCCCAGCAGCCTTCACAGTTCTTGGCCCCAACAGCAACCACAGTTCTTGACCCCAGCAGCAACCACAGTTCTTGGCCCCAGCAGCAACCACAGTTCTTGACCCCAGCAGCAACCACAGTTCTTGACCACAGCAGCAACCACAGTTCTTGGCCCCAGCAGCAACCACAGTTCTTGGCCCCAGCAACAAACACAGTTCTTGGCCCCAGCAGCCACCACATTTCTTGGCTCCAGCAGCCACCACAGTTCTTGGCCCCAGCAGCAACCACAGTTCTTGACCCGAGCAGCAACCACAGTTCTTGGCCCCAGCAGCAACCACAGTTCTTGGCCCCAGCAGCAACCAGAGTTCTTGGCCCTAGCAGCAACCACAGTTCTTGTCCCCAGCAGCCATCACAGTTCTTGACCCCAGCAGCAACCACAGTTCTTGATCCCAGCAGCCATCACAGTTCTTGGCCCCAGCAGCCATCACAGTTCTTGACCCCACCAGCAACCACAGTTCTTGGCCCCAGCAGCCATCACAGTTCTTGGCCCCAGCAGCCATCACAGTTCTTGACCCCAGCAGCAACCACAGTTCTTGACCCCAGCAGCCATCACAGTTCTTGGCCCGAGCAGCCACCACAGTTCTTGGCCCCAGCAGCCACCACAGTTCTTGGCCCCAGCAGCCACCACAGTTCTTGACCCCAGCAGCAACCACAGTTCTTGGCTCCAGCAGCCACCACAGTTCTTGGCCCCAGCAGCCACCACAGTTCTTGGCCCCAGCAGGCACCACAGTTCATGGCCCCAGCAGCCACCACAGTTCTTGGCCCCAGCAGCCACCACAGTTCTTGGCCCAAGCAGCCATCACAGTTTTTGGCCCAGGCAACCACCACAGTTCTTGTCCCCAGCAGCCACCACAGTTCTTGGCCCCAGCAGCCACCATAGTTCTTGGCCCCAGCAGCCACCACAGTTCTTGACCCCAGCAGCCACCACAGTTCTTGACCACAGCAGCCACCACAGTTCTTGATCCCAGCATCCACCACAGTTCTTGGCCCCAGCAGCCACAACAGTTCTTGGCCCCAGCAGCCACCACAGTTCTTGGCCCCAACAGCCACCACAGTTCTTGGCCCAAGCAGCCACCACAGTTCTCGGCCCAAGCAGCCACCACAGTTCTTGGCCCCAGCAGCCACCACAGTTCTTGGCCCCAGCAACCACCACAGTTCTTGGCCCCAGCAGCCACCACAGTTCTTGGCCCCAGCAGCCATCACAGTTCTTGGCCCCAGCAGCCACCACAGTTCTTGACCCCAGCAGCCACTACAGTTCTTGACCCCAGCAGCCACTACAGTTGTTGACTCCAGCAGCCATCACAGTTGACCCCAGTAGCCACCACAGTTGACCCCAGCAGCCACCACAGTTGTTGACCCCAGCAGCTACCACAGTTGTTGACCTCAGCAGCCACCACAGTCGTTGACCCCAGCAGCCACCACAGTTGTTGACCCCAGCAGCCACCACAGTTGTTGACCCCAGCAGCTACCACAGTTGTTGACCTCAGCAGCCACCACAGTTGTTGACCCCAGCAGCCACCACAGTTGTTGACCCCAGCAGCCACCACAGTCGTTGACCCCAGCAGCCACCACAGTTGACCCCAGCAGCCACCACAGTTGTTGACCCCAGCAGCCATCACAGTTGTTGACCCCAGGAGCCACCACAGTTTTTGACCCCAGCAGCCACCACAGTTGTTGACCCCAGCAGCCACCACAGTTGTTGACCCCAGCAGCCACCACAGTTCTTGGCCCCAGCAGCCATCACAGTTCTTGGCCCCAAAAGCAACCACAGTTCTTGACCCCAGCAGCAACCACAGTTCTTGGCCCGAGCAGTAACCACAGTTCTTGGCCCCAGCAGCAACCACAGTTCTTGACCCGAGCAGCAACCACAGTTCTTGGCCCCAGCAGCAACCACAGTTCTTGACCCCAGCAGCAAACACAGTTCTTGGCCCCAGCAGCAACCACAGTTCTTGGCCCCAGCAGCAACCACAGTTCTTGGCCGCAGCCACAACCACAGTTCTTGACCCCAGCAGCCACCACAGTTCTTGGCCCCAGCAGCCACCACAGTTCTTGGCCCCAGCAGCAACCACAGTTCTTGACCCAAGCAGCAACCACAGTTCTTGGCCCCAGCAGGAACCACAGTTCTTGGCCCCAGCAGCAACCACAGTTCTTGACCCCAGCAGCCATCACAGTTCTTGGCCCCAGCAGCCATCACAGTTCTTGACCCCACCAGCAACCACAGTTCTTGGCCCCAGCAGCCATCACAGTTCTTGGCCCCAGCAGCCACCACAGTTCTTGACCCCAGCAGCCACTACAATTGTTGACTCCAGCAGCCACCACAGTTGTTGACCCCAGTAGCCACCACAGTTGACCCCAGCAGCCACCACAGTTGACCTCAGCAGCCACCACAGTCGTTGACCCCAGCAGCCACCACAGTTGTTGACCCCAGCAGCCACCACAGTTGTTGACCCCAGCAGCTACCACAGTTGTTGACCTCAGCAGCCACCACAGTTGTTGACCCCAGCAGCCACCACAGATGTTGACCCCAGCAGCTACCACAGTTGTTGACCTCAGCAGCCATCACAGTTCTTGACCCCACCAGCAACCACAGTTCTTGGCCCGAGCAGCCACCACAGTTCTTGGCCCCAGCAGCCACCACAGTTCTTGGCCCCAGCAGCCACAGTTCTTGGCCCCAGCAGCCACCACAGTTCTTGGCCCCAGCAGCCACCACAGTTCTTGGCCCCAGCAGCCACCACAGTTCTTGGCCCCAGCAGCCACCACAGTTCTTGGCCCCAGCAGCAACCACAGTTCTTGGCCCCAGCAGCCACCACAGTTCTTGGCCCCAGCAGCCACCACAGTTCTTGGCCCAAGCAGCCACCACAGTTTTTGGCCCCAACAGCCACCACAGTTCTTGTCCCCAGCAGCCACCACAGTTCTTGGCCCCAGCAGCCACCACAGTTCTTGGCCCCAGCAGCCACCACAGTTCTTGGCCCCAGCAGCACCACAGTTCTTGGGCCCCAGCAGCCACCACAGTTCTTGGCCCCAGCAGCCACCACAGTTCTTGACCCCAGCAGCCACCACAGTTCTTGGCCCCAGCAGCCACCACAGTTCTTGGCCCCAGCAGCCACCACAGTTCATGGCCCCAGCAGCCACCACATTTCTTGGCCCAGCAGCCACCATAGTTCTTGGCCCCAGCAGCCACCACAGTTCTTGAGCCCACTAGCCACCACAGTTCTTGGTCCCAGCAGCCACCACAGTTCTTGGCCCCAGCAGCCACCACAGTTCTTGGCCAAACAGCCACCACAGTTCTTGGCCCCAGCAGCCACCACAGTTCCTGACCCCAGGAGCCACCACAGTTGACCCCAGCAGCCACCACAGTTCATGGCCCCAGCAGCAACCACAGTTCTTGGCCCCAGCAGCCTTCACAGTTCTTGGCCCCAACAGCAACCACAGTTCTTGACCCCAGCAGCAACCACAGTTCTTGGCCCCAGCAGCAACCACAGTTCTTGACCCCAGCAGCAACCACAGTTCTTGACCCCAGCAGCAACCACAGTTCTTGGCCCCAGCAGCAACCACAGTTCTTGGCCCCAGCAACACAGTTCTTGGCCCCAGCAGCCACCACATTTCTTGGCTCCAGCAGCCACCACAGTTCTTGGCCCCAGCAGCAACCACAGTTCTTGACCCGAGCAGCAACCACAGTTCTTGGCCCCAGCAGCAACCACAGTTCTTGGCCCCAGCAGCAACCAGAGTTCTTGGCCCTAGCAGCAACCACAGTTCTTGTCCCCAGCAGCCATCACAGTTCTTGACCCCAGCAGCAACCACAGTTCTTGATCCCAGCAGCCATCACAGTTCTTGGCCCCAGCAGCCATCACAGTTCTTGACCCCACCAGCAACCACAGTTCTTGGCCCCAGCAGCCATCACAGTTCTTGGCCCCAGCAGCCATCACAGTTCTTGACCCCAGCAGCAACCACAGTTCTTGACCCCAGCAGCCATCACAGTTCTTGGCCCGAGCAGCCACCACAGTTCTTGGCCCCAGCAGCCACCACAGTTCTTGGCCCCAGCAGCCACCACAGTTCTTGACCCCAGCAGCAACCACAGTTCTTGGCTCCAGCAGCCACCACAGTTCTTGGCCCCAGCAGCCACCACAGTTCTTGGCCCCAGCAGCCACCACAGTTCTTGGCCCAAGCAGCCATCACAGTTTTTGGCCCCAGCAACCACCACAGTTCTTGTCCCCAGCAGCCACCACAGTTCTTGGCCCCAGCAGCCACCACAGTTCTTGGCCCCAGCAGCCACCACAGTTCTTGACCCCAGCAGCCACCACAGTTCTTGACCACAGCAGCCACCACAGTTCTTGATCCCAGCATCCACCACAGTTCTTGGCCCCAGCAGCCACCACAGTTCTTGGCCCCAGCAGCCACCACAGTTCTTGGCCCCAGCAGCCACCACAGTTCTTGGCCCCAACAGCCACCACAGTTCTTGGCCCAAGCAGCCACCACAGTTCTCGGCCCAAGCAGCCACCACAGTTCTTGGCCCCAGCAGCCACCACAGTTCTTGGCCCCAGCAACCACCACAGTTCTTGGCCCCAGCAGCCACCACAGTTCTTGGCCCCAGCAGCCACCACAGTTCTTGACCCCAGCAGCCACCACAGTTCTTGACCCCAGCAGCCACCACAGTTCTTGGCCCCAGCAGCCACCACAGTTCTTGGCCCAAGCAGCTACCACAGTTCTTGGCCCCAGCAACAACCACAGTTGACCCCAGCAGCCACCACAGTTCTTGGCCCCAGCAGCCACCACAGTTCTTGGCCCCAGCAGCCACCACAGTTCTTGACCACAGCAGCCACCACAGTTCTTGGCCCCAGCAGCCACCACAGTTCTTGGCCCAAGCAGCTACCACAGTTCTTGGCCCCAGCAACAACCACAGTTGACCCCAGCAGCCACCACAGTTGTTGACCCAAGCAGCCACCACAGTTCTTGGCCCCAGCAGCCACCACAGTTCTTGACCACAGCAGCCACCACAGTTCTTGATCCCAGCATCCACCACAGTTCTTGGCCCCAGCAGCCACCACAGTTCTTGGCCCCAGCAGCCACCACAGTTCTTGGCCCCAGCAGCCACCACAGTTCTTTGCCCAGCAGCCACCACAGTTCTTGGCCCATGCAGCCACCACAGTTCTTGAGCCCACTAGCCACCACAGTTTTTGGTCCCGGCAGCCACCACAGTTCTTGGCCCCAGCAGCCACCACAGTTCTTGACCCCAGCAGCCACCACAGTTCTTGGCCCAACAGCCACCACAGTTCTTGGCCCCAGCAGCCACCACAGTTCTTGACCCCAGCAGCCACCACAGTTCTTGACCCCAGCAGCCACCACAGTTCTTGGCCCCAGCATCCACCACAGTTCTTGGCCCCAGCAGCCACCACAATTCTTGGCCCCAGCAGCCTCCACAGTTCTTGGCCCCAGCAGCCACCACAGTTGACCCCAGCAGCCACCACAGTTCTTGGCCCCAGCAGCCACCACAGTTCTTGGCCCAGCAGCCACCACAGTTCTTGGCCCCAGCAGCCACCACAGTTCTTGGCCCCAGCAGCCACCACAGTTCTTGGCCCCAGCAGCCACCACAGTTCTTGGCCCCAGCATCCACCACAGTTCTTGGCCCCAGCAGCCACCACAATTCTTGGCCCAAGCAGCCTCCACAGTTCTTGGCCCCAGCAGCCACCACAGTTGACCCCAGCAGCCACCACAGTTCTTGGCCCCAGCAGCCACCACAGTTCTTGGCCCAGCAGCCACCACAGTTCTTGGCCCCAGCAGCCACCACAGTTCTTGGCCCCAGCAGCCACCACAGTTCTTGGCCCCAGCAGCCACAACACTTCTTGACCCCAGCAGCCACCACAGTTCTTGACCCCAGCAGCCACCACACTTCTTGACCCCAGCAGCCACCACAGTTCTTGACCCCAGCAGCCACGACAGTTCTTGGCCCCAGCAGCCACCACAGTTGACCCCAGCAGCCACCACAGTTCTTGGCGCCAGCAGCCACGACAGTTCTTGGCCCCAGCAGCCACCACAGTTCTTGACCCCAGCAGCCACCACAGTTCTTGACCCCAGCAGCCACCACAGTTCTTGACCCCAGCAGCCACCACAGTTCTTGGCCCCAGCAGCCACCACAGTTCTTGGCTCCAGCAGCCACCACAGTTCTTGGCCCCAGCAGCCACCACAGTTCTTGGCCCCAGCAGCCACCACAGTTCTTGACCCCAGCAGCCACCACAGTTCTAGGCCCCAGCAGCCACCACAGTTCTTGACCCCAGCAGCCACGACAGCTCTTGGCCCCAGCAGCCACCACAGTTCTTGACCCCAGCAGCCACCACAGTTCTTGACCCCAGCAACCACCACAGTTCTTGACCCCAGCAGCCACCACAGTTCTTCTCCCCAGCAGCCACCACAGTTCTTGGCCCCAGCAGCCACCACAGTTCTTGGCCCCAGCAGCCACCACAGTTCTTGGCCCCAGCAGCCACCACAGTTCTTGGCCCCAGCAGCCACCACAGTTCTTGGCCCCAGCAGCCACCACAGTTCTTGGCCCAAGCAGCCACCACAATTCTTGGCCCAAGCAGCCACCAAAGTTCTTGGCCCCAGCAGCCACCACAGTTCTTGGCCCCAGCAACCACCACAGTTCTTGGCCCCAGCAGCCATCACAGTTCTTGACCCCAGCAGCCACCACAGTTCTTGGCCCCAGCAGCCACCACAGTTCTTGGCCCCAGCAGCCACCACAGTTCTTGACCCCAGCAGCCACCACAGTTCTTGACCCCAGCAGCCACCACAGTTCTTGGCCCCAGCAGCCACCACAGTTCTTGGCCCCAGCAGCAACCACAGTTCTTGGCCCCAGCAACAACCACAGTTGACCCCAGCAGCCACCACAGTTCTTGGCCCCAGCAGCCACCACAGTTCTTGGCCCCAGCAGCCACCACAGTTCTTGGCCCCAGCAACAACCACAGTTGACCCCAGCAGCCACCACAGTTCTTGGCCCTAGCAGCCACCACAGTTCATGGCCCCAGCAACAACCACAGTTGACCCCAGCAGCCACCACAGTTCTTGGCCCCAGCAACAACCACAGTTGACCCCAGCAGCCACCACAGTTCTTGGCCCCAGCAGCCACCACAGTTCTTGGCCCAAGCAGCCACCACAGTTCTTGGCCCAAGCAGCCACCACAGTTCTTGGCCCCAGCAGCCACCACAGTTCTTGGCCCCAGCAGCCACCACAGTTCTTGACCCCAGCAGCCACCACAGTTCTTGGCCCCAGCAGCCACCACAGTTTTTGACCCCAGCAGCCACCACAGTTCTTGGCCCCAGCAGCCACCACAGTTCTTGGCCCCAGCAGCCACCACAGTTGACCCCAGCAGCCACCACAGTTCTTGGCCCCAGCAGCCACCACAGTTCTTGGCCCCAGCAGCCACCACAGTTCTTGGCCCCAGCAGCCACCACAGTTCTTGGCCCCAGCAGCCTCCACAGTTCTTGGCCCCAGCAGCCACCACAGTTCTTGGCCCCAGCAGCCACCACAGTTCTTGGCCCCAGCAGCCACCACAGTTCTTGGCCCCATCAGCCACCACAGTTCTTGGCCCCAGCAGCCACCACAGTTCTTGGCCCCAGCAGCCACCACAGTTCTTGGCCCCAGCAGCCACCACAGTTCTTGGCCCCAGCAGCCACCACAGTTCTTGGGCCCAGCAGCCACCACAGTTCTTGGCCCCAGCAGCCACCACAGTTGACCCCAGCAGCCACCACAGTTCTTGGCCCCAGCAGCCACCACAGTTCTTGGCCCCAGCAGCCACCACAGTTCTTGGCCCCAGCAGCCACCACAGTTGACCCCAGCAGCCACCACAGTTCTTGGCCCCAGCAGCCACCACAGTTCTTGGCCCCAGCAGCCACAACACTTCTTGACCCCAGCAGCCACAACAGTTCTTGGCCCCAGCAGCCTCCACAGTTCTTGGCCCCAGCAGCCACCACAGTTCTTGGCCCCAGCAGCCACCACAGTTCTTGGCCCCAGCAGCCACCACAGTTCTTGGCCCCATCAGCCACCACAGTTCTTGGCCCCAGCAGCCACCACAGTTCTTGGCCCCAGCAGCCACCACAGTTCTTGGCCCCAGCAGCCACCACAGTTCTTGGCCCCAGCAGCCACCACAGTTCTTGGCCCCAGCAGCCACCACAGTTCTTGGCCGCAGCAGCCACCACAGTTCTTGACCCCAGCAGCAACCACAGTTCTTGGCTCCAGCAGCCACCACAGTTCTTGGCCCCAGCAACCACCACAGTTCTTGGCCCCAGTAGTCACCACAGTTGACCCCAGCAGCCACCACAGTTCTTGGCCCCAGCAGCCACCACAGTTCTTGGCCCCAGCAGCCACCACAGTTCTTGGCCCCAGCAGCCACCACAGTTCTTGACCCCAGCAGCAACCACAGTTCTTGGCTCCAGCAGCCACCACAGTTCTTGACCCCAGCAGCCACCACAGTTCTTGACCCCAGCAGCCACCACAGTTCTTGACCTTAGCAGCCACCACAGTTCTTGGCTCCAGCAGCCACCACAGTTCTTGACCCCAGCAGCCACCACAGTTCTTGGCCCCAGCAGCCACCAAAGTTCTTGACCCCAGCAGCCACCACAGTTCTTGACCCCAGCAGCCACCACAGTTCTTGGCCCCAGCAGCCACCACAGTTCTTGGCCCCAGCAGCCACCACAGTTCTTGACCCCAGCAGCAACCACAGTTCTTGGCCCCAGCAGCCACCACAGTTCTTGGCCCCAGCAGCCACCACAGTTCTTGACCCCAGCAGCCACCACAGTTCTTGACCCCAGCAGCCACCACAGTTCTTGGCCCCAGCAGCCACCACAGTTCTTGGCCCCAGCAGCAACCACAGTTCTTGGCCCCAGCAGCCACCACAGTTCTTGGCCCCAGCAGCCACCACAGTTCTTGGCCCCAGCAGCCACCACAGTTCTTGGCCCCAGCAGCAACCACAGTTCTTGACCCCAGCAGCCACTACAGATCTTGGCCCCAGCAGCCACCACAGTTCGTGTCCCCAGCAGCCACCACAGTTCTTGGCGCCAGCAGCCACGACAGTTCTTGGCCCCAGCAGCCACCACAGTTCTTGACCCCAGCAGCCACCACAGTTCTTGGCCCCAGCAGCCACCACAGTTCTTGGCCCCAGCAGCCACCACAGTTCTTGGCCCCAGCAGCCACCACAGTTCTTGGCCCCAGCAACCACCACAGTTCTTGGCCCCAGAAGTCACCACAGTTGAACCCAGCAGCCACCACAGTTCTTGGCCCCAGCAGCCACCACAGTTCTTGGCCCCAGCAGCCACCACAGTTCTTGGCCCCAGCAGCCACCACAGTTCTTGGCCCCAGCAGCCACCACAGTTCTTGGCCCCAGCAGCCACCACAGTTCTTGACCCCAGCAGCAACCACAGTTCTTGGCTCCAGCAGCCACCACAGTTCTTGGCCCCAGCAACCACCACAGTTCTTGGCCCCAGTAGTCACCACAGTTGACCCCAGCAGCCACCACAGTTCTTGGCCCCAGCAGCCACCACAGTTCTTGGCCCCAGCAGCCACCACAGTTCTTGGCCCCAGCAGCCACCACAGTTCTTGACCCCAGCAGCAACCACAGTTCTTGGCTCCAGCAGCCACCACAGTTCTTGACCCCAGCAGCCACCACAGTTCTTGACCCCAGCAGCCACCACAGTTCTTGGCCCCAGCAGCCACCACAGTTCTTGGCCCCAGCAGCCACCACAGTTCTTGACCCCAGCAGCCACCACAGTTCTTGGCCCCAGCAGCCACCACAGTTCTTGACCCCAGCAGCCACCACAGTTCTTGGCCCCAGCAGCCACCACAGTTCTTGACCCCAGCAGCCACCACAGTTCTTGGCCCCAGCAGCCACCACAGTTCTTGGCCCCAGCAGCCACCACAGTTCTTGGCCCCAGCAGCCACCACAGTTCTTGGCCCCAGCAGGCACCACAGTTCTTGGCCCCAGCAGCCACCACAGTTCTTGACCCCAGCAGCCACCACAGTTCTTGGCCCCAGCAGCCACCACAGTTCTTGGCCCCAGCAGCCACCACAGTTCTTGGCCCCAGCAGCCACCACAGTTCTTGACCCCAGCAGCCACCACAGTTCTTGGCCCCAGCAGCCACCACAGTTCTTGACCCCAGCAGCCACCACAGTTCTTGGCCCCAGCAGCCACCACAGTTCTTGACCCCAGCAGCCACCACAGTTCTTGGCCCCAGCAGCCACCACAGTTCTTGGCCCCAGCAGCCACCACAGTTCTTGACCCCAGCAGCCACCACAGTTCTTGGCCCCAGCAGCCACCACAGTTCTTGACCCCAGCAGCCACCACAGTACTGTAGGGAACTGCAACACGTTCACCAGGAGTCGTTTTACAAGACGATAAATGCAATACTTGTATAACATTTGGGTATCTTTATTCTGGAAACGTTTCGCCAGCCAGTGCCTTCTTCAGTCCAGTGCGGAAAAAAGTGGAAGATAACGAGGAGTTTCATGTAATCAGCGCGTATGTATTGTCCCTGCGAGTTATTGTGACGAAGGTTATGACGCTTGGGGGGGGGGAGTAGGGGGCTGCTAATGGCGGACGGGAAGGAAGGGGGGGGGTTCTTTTGACGGAGGGGTGGTAGGGTGTATTCACCTAGTTGAGGTTGCAGGGGTCGAGTCCTAGCTCCTGGCCCCGCCTCTTCACTGGTCGCTACTAGGTCACTCTCCCTGAACCGTGAGCTTTATCATACCTCTGCTTAAAGCTATGTATGGATCCTGCCTCCACTACATCGCTTCCCAAACGATTCCACTTACTGACTACTCTGTGGCTGAAGAAATACTTCCTAACATTTCTGTGATTCATCTGTGTCTTCAACTTCCAACTGTGTCCCCTTGTTGCTGTGTCCTATTTCTGGAACATCCTGTCTTTGTCCACCTTGTCAATTCCTCTCAGTATTTTGTATGTGGCTATTATGTCCTCCCTATCTCTCCTGTCCTCCAGCGTCGTCAGGTCGATTTCCCTTAACCTCTCCTCGTAGGACATACCTCTTGGCTCTGGGACTAATCCTGTTGCAAACCTTTGCACTTTCTCTAGTTTCTTTACGTGCTTGGCTAGGTGTGGGTTCCAAACTGGTGCCGCATACTCCAATATGGGCCTAACGTACACGGTGTACAGGGTCCTGAAAGATTCCTTATTAAGATGTCCGAATGCTGTTCTGAGGTTTACTAAGCGCCCATATGCTGCAGCAGTTATTTGGCTGATGTGCGCTTCAGGAGATGTGCCTGGTGTTATACTCGTCCCAAGATCTTTTTCCTTGAGTGAGGTTTGTAGTCTCTGGCCCCCCTAGACTGTACTCCGTCTGCGATCTTCTTTGCCCTTCCCCAATCTTCATGACTTTGCACTTGGTGGGGTTGAACTCCACTAGCCAAATGCTGGACCAGGTCTGCAGCCTGTCCAGATCCCTTTGTAGTTCTGCCTGGTCTTCGATCGAATGAATTCTTCTCATCAACTTCACGTCATCTGCAAACAGGGATACCTCAGAGTCTATTCTTTCCATCATGTTCACAAATACCAGAAACAGCACTGGTCCTAGGACTGGCCCCTGTGGGAACCCTCTGGTCACAGGCGCCCACTCTGACACCTCGCCACATACCATGACTCGCTGCTGTCTTCCTGACAAGTATTCCCTGATCCATTGTAGTCCCTTCCCTGTTATCCCTGCTTGGTCCTCCAGTTTTTGCACTAATCTCTTGTGTGGAACTGTGTCACACGCCTTCTTGCAGTCCAAGAAAATGCAATCTACCCACCCCTCTCTCTCTTGTCTTACTGCTGTCACCATGTCATAGAACTCCAGTAGGTTTGTGACACAGGATTTCCCATCCCTGAAACCATGTTGGCTGCTGTTGACGAGATCATTCCTTTCTAGATGTTCCACCACTCTTCTCCTGATAATCTTCTCCATGACTTTGCATATTATACATGTCAGTGACACTGGTCTGTATTATTATTATTATTATAATCAAGGGGGAAGCGCTAAACCCGGAGGATTATACAGCGCCTGGGGGGGGGATGTGGAAGGCATTCAGGCTTAATTCGGGGAACTGGAGCACAGATCCAATTCCCTAAATCAAGAGCCCCTCACCAACATCAAGGAACCTTCCTTGAGGGGCACTGGTCTGTAGTTTAGTGCTTCATGTCTGTCTCCTTTTTTTAAAGGTTGGGACTACATTTGCTGTCTTCCATGCCTCAGGCAATCTCCCTGTTTCGATAGATGTATTGAATATTGTTGTTAGGGGTACACATAGCACCTCTGCTCCCTCTCTCAGGGCCCATGGAGAGATGTTATCTGGCCCCATTGCCTTTGAGGTATCTAGCTAACTCAGAAGCCTCTTCACTTCTTCCTCGGTTGTGTGCACTGTGTTCAACACTTGGTGGTGTGCCACACCTCTCCGTCTTTCTGGAGCCCCTTCTGTCTCCTCTGTGAACACTTTCTTTGAATCTCTTGTTGAGTTCCTCACATACTTCACGGTCATTTCTTGTCTCTCCTCCTTCGTTCCTTAGCCTGATTATCTGGTCCTTGAGTGTTGTTTTTCTCCTGATGTATGTGTGTGTGTGTGTGTGTGTGTGTGTGTGTGTGTGTGTGTGTGTGTGTGTGTGTGGGTGTGTGTGTGTGTGTGTGTGTGTGTGTGTGTGTGCGCGTGCGCGCGCGTGCGCGTGTTCTGTTGATGAAAAGGTAGAAGGGAAGGGGAGGGGAGGGGTGTCAACTTCTCATTATCTGGACTATGTACACGGAACATGCCAGGACGGCCATGACACTCAAGGTCTCTATGTATCACCGTCCACCAAGTTAAGTCGAGAAGCACAAATATAAGAAAAAGAGATAACGTTAACGAACATTCGAAAAAATAGGGGATTACAAAATTTCTTTAAGAAAAAAAAAAAAAAAAAAAAAAAAACCTAAGACATGATGAGAGGAAGACATGACGATGGGAAGAAGCAATCAACTCTGAGAAACTACCAATGTGGGCGGGGATCGAACTCATGGAGAACGAGTCCAAAAACTCGCAGGCCAGTGTCTTAACCATTGGCCTGTGTTAACCAGTGTTAACATTTGGCCACTTGCCATGGGGTTCGAACCATGGCGCCTTTGCAAAGGCGCTCCCTGTGATCGCATTTGCTTGGACCTCTTTTCTGCAACACTGCAACAATTGATTGCAACACGAAAGGTCTAGAGGTATCATTCAACTCCCCCATGACTGTTTTGCATCTTGTATGGAGTCAGAAAAGATTCTGAAACCACACCACTACGTGTTGTATATAATTACATCGCACGTGCTAATAAAGATGTAGCAAGTCTTAATGATTGTCTGATAACCGGACCCTCACTAACTGAGAAGCTTGGAGACGTGCTTATGGAATTTCGCACAAAGCCATATGCCTACACGGCTGATATTTCCAAAGCTTTCTTAAGAGTAGGCCTACAAGAAATAGACAGATTATTCTCGATTCTTATGGCCTGAAAATCCACATGATTCTCAGCTGATATTTCCAAAGCTTTCTTAAGAGTAGGCCTACAAGAAATAGACAGATTATTCTCGATTCTTGTGGCCTGAAAATCCACATGATTCTCAGAGTCCTGTAAAAACATATCGTTTCAAGTCTGTTGTGTCTGGTGCAACATCCTCTCCATTCTTGCTAGAAGCTACTCTAAATACACACCCGAAGAAATCTGAAAGTCCCTTCAAAGAAATATTAAATAAAAGTTTTTTAAGTGGACAATCTTTAAGGTATTGTGAATAAAGAGGAGGTTTTGAAATCCTTATACAGAGAAGCTACCAAGGAGATGACAGATGCAAATATGCCTCTAAGGATGTAGAATACTAATTCAACTCATTTAAGGGAACTTATCGAAGATTTCCCTGAAGCTGAAATTCCTGATTGCAACAATATGCTGGGACTTAATTGGAACACACAATAAGACACTTTGAGCCTCAAAGAAATAAACAATACATCAACGTAGTTTACTGTCAGAGGTATCACAATGTTTTGATCCTCTAGGACTCGTCTCACCAATCACCATAAAAGGTAAAATGCTTGTGCAAGATGCATGGAAACTCAAAATCGGTTGGGATGAGAACTTGCCTCTAGAAATGAGTCAAGCATGGGATGAATTATCCACGGAGTTTAAACAACTTCATCAAATTAAATTTCCCAGACAAATAGGTCAAGAGGGAAAGAAGTACACATTACATGTGTTCTGTGATGCTTCAACCAGAGGTTATGACGCTGTAGCTTACATGAGTAATGCTGAAGTACACTAATTACTTCAAAGGCCAGGGTAGCACCCTTGAAGGTCAGAACAGTACCACAGTTGGAACTGACAGCACTCTATGTAGGTACAAAATTAGCTGTCTATCTCAACAAAGTACTTGATCATCTCACTATTGAAAAAACCGTGATCTGGAGTGATAATGAAGCAGTTCTCCAGTGGTTAAGAAATAATAAGAGTAAGCTGGTCTATGTACAGAACAGAGTAGCAGAAATAAAAGAGATGCAGAGATTATCTCTATCTCCACGTCTCTACCCAAGAGAATCCAGCTGACATGTTGTCACGTGTCCCACTCAAGAAATTTGTGGATAATAAATTATGGCTCCACTGACCTAACTGGCTCTCTAATGGAAATAACTGGCCTCAGCAAAAAAACTCACATAATAAGAAGAAACAGTCTGCTTGAACACAGTAGAAATAATCTACTTCAATACAGCAGACACACCAGAAATAGTTATTGATGGATCTAAATACTCATCTTTGGGTAAACTCTTGTCTTCAATTTTATTAAGGGGACAAAGCCTAATTATGAATTTCCTGAACCCATCAAATACTGAGTAAAACAAATAAAGATGTCTTCTATACAGAGTACAGATTTCTGGAAACTCAGGGTAAATCCCCAAACAAACCTAATATGATTAATTCTTTAGGTCTTTACCTCGACTCAGAAAAGATTATAAGATGTTGAGAAAGAATTCATAATTCGTTACTACCCAAAGAAGCCATACATCCAATATTGATCCCCAAAAATCATTGGCTAACAAAATTGATTGTAAAAAATGTCCACAGTAACGTGTTACATGGTGGAGCAGCTGACACACTGTCACATACAACGATCTTACTAGATACCTCAAGGTTGATGAAGCCTGAAAAAACTAATAAAGATTATATCACATGTCGTCACTTCGATATGCGAGTATGTCAATATCCAGGTCCACCTCCATATCCGAGTATGTCATGTCACTCCATTTGAGATGACACGTGTAGATTACACTGGACAAGTAATTTTAACTAAAACTGTTGATAAAGTTCCTATCAAGGTGTACATCTGTTTGTTCATCTGTGCTACGACTTGAGCAGTACCTCTAGAAGTAGCCGCTTAGCTCCCCTTTCGGGAGGGCTAAGTCTCTCATAGGGCTGAAAGGGGGCTGAGGGATACCCCCCACTTTTACTGGAGATTTTTCTCCACACCAGTTTTACCTATTCGGCAGGAATAGGTAAAGCACACACACAAGTCGGGGTCGTCGAGCGTCAGGTTTTGCTTTGTTGTGGGATGTGATGGCGAGGTGTGGTCTAGACCCTTTATATGCCTTGCTTTGATGTACTGTTCCTTGATAATGTGAGAAGTCACGAAAGCTCTTTGAATTTCACTATCCTTTCACAGTGGTTGTTTTGCATATATATATATATATATATATATATATATATATATATATATATATATATATATATATATATATATATATATATATATATATATATATATATATTACATTGTATATAAAGTTAATAGTTTACTTGAATACGTATTTTATTCCCTATTAATTCTTACATTTAATGAACAAGTGCAGCAGTTAGGAGTTATTTTTAATGGAGAAGCGATAAGCTTGGGACATATTTGTGAAGTCAATGGACCTTAGGTCTAACAACTTTGACAGCCAAACAGATGCTCGGTAACACTGAAGCACAAAAAAAAAACACTTGTTAAGTTGTGAATGTGGTGTAGGACAGCCTGGTCTGGTCCGGCTGGTGAAGAGCGCTACTGACTCTCTCGGGTGAGCTGGGAAGCCATCTTCAGGACCATCAGTGTCCGCTCCTTACTCCTTCCACCTTGGTTATGGCTTCATCTCACAGGTGCGGATGCTTACACAAGACACCACTCTATATTTTACTCTAGTGTCAGATGTTTACAACGGTAGTGGTGCCAGGAGGAAAGAGGGGTAGTTGTAGTACTGTGGGGGTGGTGTGTGGTCGTGGTGTGTGGTGGTGGTGTGTGGTGGTGGTGT
>NC_091308.1:30620939-30643439 GCF_038502225.1 Cherax quadricarinatus
TCATTCCCACTCTAGAGCTGGTTGAAGCACGGTCTGCTATCTTGTGGCTTCTATTTCTGCCTTGCTTACCGTGGAGTGCACTATATTTATCACTGTACATAGTGTACATATTGCTGTTATAATTGGTGAAGGATAATATAAGTCTAAACTTTTTCTACTGTGTTTATTTGCTCCCATTACACCTGGGATAACAGGCCATTTGAAATCCTAGGTTGTAATATGGGTAGCCTGTCCGAGAGCTGGACTTAGAGAAACGGTTGAGCTTAGGGTGAAGCTTGTAGCAGGAACATTGTGTAGCTTGCTGTTTCGCTTCGCTTACAAATTTTGCGTGTCAGTTGCTTATGATCAGCCTTGCTATTGTGTGATCGTTCAACAGCTCGCTACTAGCTTGTTCAGTGTGCTCGCTTCGCTACGGTCAATCTTGTGTGCAGTCGGCTTTGCTTGTATGCGTATTCTGCAATCGTACTGTGCATAGCTAAGCGTGTTCTGCAAATTAACGTGTTACGTTGGGGTATTCGTACTGTGCATAGCGAGTAACTTATGCCACCTAGACGAGTCAGACGCCTGGTGTCGGCATATACTTTGCATAACCTACCTAAATTGTCCCTACAGCGTTGTTGGCAAATTGCTCGTTCCATTGGCATTCCCTATAAACGCACTCTCACAGCTGCGCAACTGCGTTCACTTATTGCTGACATACTTATTGAAGAAGAGATGGCACATCAAACTCCTCCCTCTACGGGAGCTAGGGAAAAAACTCTTATGTTCTCGCATGAGGAAGATGATACACCTACGGAGCAAAAAGGTCAGTATGGTGCAGCTGGGTTGTCTCAGGGTGAATCAGCGTCGTTGGCACTTGAGCTGGCAAAAATCACGCTGGAGCAAACTAGGGAACAGAGAGCATTCGCAAGGGAAGAATTTGATAGGGAAAGAGAGAGGAGGCAGTTTTCGCATTCTGTAAACGATTTCAGTTTACAAAAAGCAGTACAGCTTGTTCCCCGCTTCAATGAGGCCGAACCAGAGCAATTTTTCGAAAGCTTCGAAAATCAGGCTCGAGCCTTGAGGTGGCCGGAACAGCACTGGGCAGCGTTGGTTCATACAGCATTATTGGGTAAGGCACAGGAATTTACGTCGGTATTAACTGACGCTGAATTCTCTGATTATCAAGTAGTGAAGACCACAGTGTTGGGAGCATATACATGTATCCCAGCTAAATATCGTAAGACCTTCAAATTGAACAGGCGGCAGCTTGGTCAATCCCTGGTGGACTTTGTGAGACAGCAAACCAAAGCTTTTACCAGCTGGTATAAAGCGAGTGGTGTCTCTAACTTTGAGGAGCTGGTGCAGCTTATTCTGATTGATAACCTGCTGGAGTCTGTGGGACCAGAGGTTCGTGTCTTTCTGCAGGATCGTGACTTAACCACTGCATTGGAGGCGGCCAGGTTGGCTGATACCTTCGAAACGAACCGCTCCTTGTCCGAGCGGTCCCGTCTCTCTTTTCAACAGTCTGGCGTGAGCAGAGATCGACAACATTGGAGAATGAAGTGCCAGCCGGAGGGAGAGCGTCTACGTCATCCAACCAAGTCACCTGGTGAGCCACGCTTCTCAACATATGGTCCCCCTGCGGAGAGGCAAACTACTTATGGAGCATCTCGACAACAATATCCAGAGAGGCACCAGCCAGAACGACACCACTTGCAACGTCATCAGGGAGTAAAGGGCAAGCCTGTCGTCTGCTTCAGGTGCAATAAAGTAGGTCACATCAGTTCCAACTGCCCCCAAAAACCTCAACCCATCGGGAAAATCTCTAATATCCCTAGTAACATGTCCCCTAGAGAAGTAGAAAAAGGTATGGCCCCTTATTATTGCGAAAGTCTTATTTCCCTTCAGGAAAACTCAGAACCAACTAAAGTAAATACCTTTAGAGATACTGGAGCATATTGCTCACTTGTCAGAGAAGGAATATTACCCCTTTCAGAGAATACTTCCTTGAATTCCTCAGTTTTATTGGAAGCCTATGGAGGAGCTATATATTCAGTTCCTTTGCATAAAATTTATGTACAGTGCAAATATTACACTGGGTACTTGACTGTAGGTATCTCAAAAGGATTTCCCATGAAAAATGCCATGTTATTACTGGGTAATAACATTACTACTGTTACTTCATGTCCTGAACCTATAATGATTAATGCTTCTCCGGTATTGGCCATAACTCGGGCAACATCCCAAGGGTTGTCTGGGGAGAATGTTGACCTATCCTTGGACGACTCCGATCTCGGAATAGCCACGTTGTTTTATGAGACACACCGGCCGGAGTCTCGTAAATCAAGTGAACAGACCCCGATCAAGCCTTCCTATTCCCAGGTTGCAGGATTGCCAGATGTCTCTGTTTCCATGCCCGAGGGACTGTCCTTCCGGGAGGAACAACGAAAGGACCCTTCTTTAAAATTCGCTTTTCAGGCAGCCATGGGTAAATCCTCTTGGGGTCATCCAGTCAAGTATGAAGTTAAAAATGATTATTTGGTTTGCACTGAGACTGGTAAGGAGAAAGAGGGCCGGCAATTATACGACAGGTTAGTGGTTCCAACCAAGTATAGACCTCAGATATTAAATATAGCTCATAATACGTCATCAGGAGGTCACTTAGGAATTACAAAAACCTTGTATAGAATCACAAAAGAATTTTATTGGCCAAAATTAAAGAAAGATGTGAAGAATCATATTAGGTGTTGCCGAGAATGTCAGCAAGTTGGAAAACCTGGACATTCCATTAAACCTGCACCTCTCCAACCCATACCTGCTGATGGAGAACCTTTTGCAGATTTAATTATAGATTGTGTAGGTCCACTACCTAAGTCAAAGTCTGGAAATCAGTATTTATTTACAATTATGGATAAAGTAACCAGATATCCTGAAGCGATCCCAATGCGTAGTATCAATACTAAAGCTATTCTCAAAGCTTTAACAAAATTCATTTCTTGTTTTGGCATTCCTAAAACTATACAAAGTGATCAAGGTACTAACTTCACTGCCAAAGCATTTAGGGAAGTATTAACTAGGTTAGGGATAATTCACAACTTATCCACTGCCTATCACCCTCAGTCCCAAGGCGCCTTGGAAAGATTCCACCAAACATTAAAAACAATGATGAGAAGTTTTTGCATGCACTTTCCGACAGATTGGGATGAATCACTACCTTTGTTGCTGTTCTCAGTACGAGAGACGGTGCAAGAGTCTACAGGGTATAGTCCGTTTGAGCTGATCTTTGGGCACAATGTACGAGGTCCTCTTCGGGTGCTCAAAGAAGGATGGATGGGAGAAGACGTAAGCTCAGCACTCTACAACCCGTCTTCAAGGTTGCAGGTGGCACGTGAGTTGGCCACGGCTAACCTAAAGACAGCTCAAAGCAAGATGAAACGGAGGTATGACAAAAGTGCACAATTCCGCTCCTTCCATCCAGGAGACAAGGTGTTGGTGCAGGAACCTATACCTGGCCACACCTTGAAAGCTAGATATACGGGACCTATGCAGATTGTAAGTAGATTATCTGATTTAAATTATGTGGTAGCTCCCATTGATAAGACCTCAAAAACAAAAACTTACCACATTAATCAAATCAAGGCCTTTCATACACCAGATAAAGTCCCAGTAATGACTCTGTCCTCTACCTCTGAGGACGACTCTGACTCTTTGCACTCTATCTCTGAAATTAATACTAAACTTTCAAATTCTGTCCTCCTCAAGGATCCTAGCCCGTTAATGGATGGATTATCTGAAATACAAGCAACAAATTTAACTGAGCTTCTACAGTCATATCCTAATATTTTTTCGGATGTGCCGAAAAAATGTACGTTAGGTTACCATGATGTAGATGTGGGAAAATCTAAACCAATTAAACTCTCCCCCCTACAGAGCTAATCCTGAAAAGCAAAGGCTACTTCAGCAGGAAGTAGACTTCTTGTTAGAACATGGTTTAGTGGAGGAGTCATCTAGTCCATGGGCTTCACCGTGCATCCTAGTAAAAAAGGCTGATGGAGGGTTTCGTATGTGCACAGACTACCGTAAAGTGAACGAGGTCACAATCACAGATGCTTACCCTCTTCCTCGTCTGGATGACGTAATTGACTTTGTGGGTAAGGCTACTTTTGTGTCCAAATTAGATCTCCTTAAAGGTTACTATCAGGTACCTTTGACAGATAAGGCGAAGGAAATCTCTGCCTTCGTGATTCCAGGAGGTCATTATCAGTATACAGTTACCCCCTTCGGAATGAAAAATTCCCCCTCTTCATTCCAGAAACTCATCCATCAGGCTATTAAAGGACTTGAAGGCACGGCAGCATACCTAGATGATATTGTTGTGGTGTCTGATACTTGGGATCAACACCTACTTAGACTTAAAGCTCTGTTTGAGACCTTTAAGAATTCCCAATTAACAGTTAATTTATCTAAATCTTCCTTTGGCCAGGCCACTATCACTTTTCTAGGCCATGAAGTAGGTAGTGGTAATGTTGCACCTAAACTTGCTAAAGTTCTTTCGATTAAAGATTATCCAGTTCCTCATGATAGGAAATCTCTTCAACGTTTCCTAGGCATGATAGGATTTTACAGAAGATTCTGTAAGAATTTCTCAGATATTGTAGCCCCTCTTACCTCTCTTACCAGTCATAAAGTTCCCTTTAATTGGACGTCAGATTGTAACACTGCTTTTAATAAAGCAAAAAGATTATTGTGCTCTGCACCCATTCTCCTGTCTCCAGACTTCTCCAAACCTTTTTCATTACAGGTTGATGCTTGTGAGTCTGGGGTTGGGGCGGTACTATTACAAATCGGGAACAAGGAGCTGCAGCCAATCGCATACTTTTCAGCTAAGTTCCAGCCACATCAGAGAGCTTACTCTACCATTGAAAAAGAAGCCCTCGCGCTGGTAATGGCTTTGGAGCATTTCGATGTTTATGTGGGCCAGACCTCGCAGGTGGTCACAGTCTACAGTGATCACAACCCGTTAGTCTATCTCCAAGCCATGAAGAATCACAACACAAGGCTTATGCGTTGGACGCTCAGGCTGCAGCCCTATAACCTAAAAATAAATTACATTGCCGGCAAAGAAAATGTGTTGGCAGACTCTTTGTCAAGAGTCTAGTTTAATATTTTATTTAGGTTAGGATGTATTTGTGGTAACCCCCCTTTCAAGCTTTTTTTTTTTATCCCCTGATGTGGGGTTTTTTTTTAGTGAGGGGATACGGGCTACCGTCCGCTTGTATCTTGGACCTATGTTGGCCTATCTGACTGCTGTCTCACTCTGAGTTTAGGGTTTGGCTTTTGGTCACTAGGAAAGCTGAGCTCTATCTAAGAGTTGGATGGTGGAGAGGATAGGCGGTCCCATTATTTTGTGCCATGGCGGCACGGTTACCACTGGGAGGTGGCAGCCTAATCCTGAGCCTTCTCGGGGGTGGGGGTGTGGCATGCAAAGAGTACGTAACCTTTATTCGGCGCATGGACACACCCTCATTTACAGGCTATCTCCCCCAACCAGCGAACCAGGTTGCTAAGAGTTGATGATGAGGCCCCATCGTTCAACTAGTGACCAGGTTCTAGCCAATAAGAAGGTGGGATTGACAATCGCAGAGGTTATGTGGATACCGCTCTCCTGTCTGCCCTTGTCATTCCCACTCTAGAGCTGGTTGAAGCACGGTCTGCTATCTTGTGGCTTCTATTTCTGCCTTGCTTACCGTGGAGTGCACTATATTTATCACTGTACATAGTGTACATATTGCTGTTATAATTGGTGAAGGATAATATAAGTCTAAACTTTTTCTACTGTGTTTATTTGCTCCCATTACACCTGGGATAACAGGCCATTTGAAATCCTAGGTTGTAATAGGTACAAACCTCTCCTCAGCCTCCTTGCATTTTGTTGCTACATATTCCATCATCTCATTAACTGGCTTCCCTGCCAGTTCTCTGTCCCACTAACCCCGTTCAGGAAGTTCCTCATTCCCGTGTAGTCCCCTTTCTTGTAGTTTGGCTTCATTCGTCCTGGCCTTCCTGCTTCTCCCTCCACTTGTAGCTCTACTGTGTATTCGAAGCTTAAAACCACATGAGGGTGAGTGGGAGAGGGTGTGTGTGTGTGTGTGTGTGTGTGTGTGTGTGTGTGTGTGTGTGTGTGTGTGTGTGTACTGACATAATTATGGTTGCCGGAGTCAATTCATAGCTCCTGGCCCCACCTCTTTACTGGTCGCCACTAGATCCAATCTCTTCCTGCTCCATGAGCTTTTTCATACCTCTTCTTAAACCTATGTATGCATCCTGCCTCCACAACCTCAATTTCCAGACTATTCCACTTCCTGACAACTCTATGGCTGAAGAAATACTTCCTAACATCCCTTTGACTCATCTGGGTCTTAAACTTCCAATTGTGACCCCTTGTTTCTGTGTCCCATCTCTGGAACATCCTGTCTCTCTGTATGTGTGTACAGGTGATGGTAATGTGTGTGTGGTGGTGTGTGGTGGTGTGTGGTGGTGGTGGTGGTGGTGGTGGTGTGTGGTGGTGGTGGTGTGTGGTAGTGGTGGTGTGTGGTGGTGGTGGTGTGTGGTGGTGTGTGGTGATGGTGTGTGGTGGTGGTGGTGTGTGGTGGTGGTGTGTGGTGGTGGTGTGTGGTGGTGTGTGGTGATGGTGTGTGGTGGTGGTGGTGTGGTGGTAATGTGTGGTGGTGGTGGTAATGTGTGGTGGTGGTGGTAATGTGTGGTGGTGGTGGTAATGTGTGGTGGTGGTGGTAATGTGTGGTGGTGGTGGTAATGTGTGGTGGTGGTGGTGGTAATGTGTGGTGGTGGTGGTAATGTGTGGTGGTGGTGGTGGTGGTAATGTGTGGTGGTGGTGGTGGTAATGTGTGGTGTTAGTGGTGGTAATTTGTGGTGGTGGTAGTGGTTATCAATCAGCCCATGCTAGGCAGGACCTTCCACACCCAGATATTCTCACTTCAGCTCATTCTCGCACTAAGATGGATGCACGTTCAAAATTCAACGCTACAAAAGGAGTGTACGCTAGGTCACATTAATTCACAAATGATGAAGGTTTCTGACATGGTTGACACTGTTGGATACACTGATGAATGAAGATTCATTAACTCTACTCTGTCCGTCATCTGTTTTGGTCATAAGTGGTGCATCATTCCAGCTCATCAAGTATTGTGAAAATTACTGTGTTGTGTAGGCATTGCTAAGATTATCAATTCTGCTGGCATATTTGTGTTCGCAGATGTATTTGTGGAGTTCCTTGGATGTCTCACCAATGTAGACTTGTCGCTGTTATTGCATGGGATTGTGCATACTCCTGCAGTAGCTGTTGGTGTTTTTGTCTGGTAAGGTCTTTGATTGTATTAAGCAAAGTGGTGGCTATGCAGAGTGTGCATATGGGAAATATCTTTAAGGTGTGTTTACCAATTCAGATAATGGGGAGTACTGTGTATTTTTAATCAGTGACATCAGGTCATGGCGAACTTCATGTGACATGAGCACGTCACCTGCAATTTCTGATAAAATGTTGAGGGTCATGTACACTGATGATCTGCTCAAAGAATTGCTTACTGAAGATACGGAGAGCTTTTAGTGTGAGTGGAAATGGGAAGATCGTGTTGGTTGGTGGGTTTCCATATTTTTTTTGGAAGCGAATTTCACTGCCAAGATTTGCAGAGCAAAACATCAAAGAGAAGCAGTGTCACTGATTTTCTTCTCGAGTGTAAACTGAATGTAAGGTCCAGCCCTATTAAGTTTGCACTGGAGGGATTAGATCTCAGAGTAATGAAGAATATGTCGTTCACGTAGAGAAGCCAAGTAACAAAAGAGGGAATATTGGGGGAGGTAAAATGCTTAGCTTCAAGATATTTCATGTAAAGGTTTGCCACGATAGCACTTACTGGACAATCCATAGATAAGTCAGGCCTGATGGAAAAGGGTCTTTGAAGGAGAAACAATTGAAACCGACGCAAAATTCAGTAAGGTTTACGAAGTCGCTGGCGGGAAGATGTAGGTCGAGGGAGTCATCAAGTTTGCAGTGTAGGAGACTGATAGTTTGTGTGGTGGGTACTGACTGAGAAGGGAGGTGCAGTACAGCCATGATGTTGTGGATGAAGTTGAGTCTCCAGTGTTGGGATGTATGGGACTGATGGTGAACAAGGGTTAGACCAGGTGTCTAGCCAGAGTGTCTTGAATATGCCTTAATCAGTATCTCCAATAATTTAAACCAAAACACCGATTTCTACAGCTTAGTTGAACCTCGTGTGAAAACATTACTTGGACACTTGGGAATAAACGTGACCAGACGCACACATACCTCACTTGCTCTTCACCTCACCCATACTCAATGTTTATGTTCATCTTCTCTCATTAGGTTTAACTGGTTGTGACTTTATAAAGCCCACTGCTCGGGCAAAACGTCTTCAGTAAAGGATTCTACAGTAATGCATTTGTGTATCTTTAACACCAGCACTAAGATATACAGCATTCAACAGTGAAGCCAGACTTAAGATTTTCCTTGCTAACAGGTTGCAAGACAGCCTAACACACTTGGATAGACATTCAAGAGCAAATAATGATAACTGTTAAAGGAATTCTCCATCAAATTTTTATTAGAATGTATCTGTGTGGGAAGTGCCTGTGTAATAAACACCTGTGTGGGAAGTACCCGTGGGGGGAACCCTGTTTAAGAAACATTTAAGTGATCAGTAACAGTGAAGAAAATCCTTGTGTGCAGCATGTGTGTGTGGAGCACCTGTGTGTGGAGCACCTGTGTGTGGAGTACCTGTATGTAGAGCACCTGTGTGTGGAGTATCTGTATGTAGAGCACCTGTGTGTGGAGTACCTGTATGTAGAGCACCTGTGCGAGAAGTACGTGTATAGGAGATACCCTGTGAGAAATATCATTGTGGGAAGTACCCGTGAAGTACCTCCATGAGAAGTATTCACCAGCCACGTGTATAATAATGGATCATCAGAGTGTCATGAACACTTATCAGTAGCAGAAGGCAACCCGCGCGTTACAAATACAAGCAACAGTTCTGTATATTTCGATCTCATGATACAAGAGTAGTTAGTCTCTTGAAAGCGCTGGTTGTTCCAATTTCCTGGAGTGTGGCTTGGTCCCTGACCCTCAGCTCCACATGAGACCCTGTAACCCGTGATTCTCACCTTTATGCCTCGACCGTGTGACAAGCATCCATTCCACTTCCCGTGAGAACGACTTCACGACCCTTAAGTAGGAGGAGGGATAGGTCCGTAGAGAGACAGCAGACAGGAATAGCTGAGGACAGTTGGAATTGGGCCTCCGACTAGGCTGGTGTAACCTCAATCCTGATTTTATCTTTTGTCTTCGTGTGGATTTTCTTCTACCATTAACTTGTACATTTATTTCAGCAACGGCGAAGACAACCTTCCTATGCAACATTTTTTCCAGACTCTTATGCCTTCTGTAACTTGCACATTCACTAGTACCTTCAGAACCACATTTTCATCCGGCCACCGATTCGTAGCTTCTTAAAGACCGTGTAGCTGCGTCAAGCCTCACAGTTCACAGACGAGCCCAGCATTTTCCTTGCTGTAAATCGCTACCATGTTTCCTCCTTCGTCAAGCTCTCAGTGCTGTACCACCCACGAGTGACTGGTGGCTTATCTCATGAACAAAAAAAAAGATCAATGTGTAAGGCTAGTTCTTGGACACCTGCTTTGACGGTAATTAATGATAGTGTTACCAACACACCATATCATTGTAACCTTACACATCAATCAGACGCACTACCACAACTACCAGACAATTACCAAAACTACTACTACGTACACCATTACACTTACGCAGCTACTAGAGACACTACCACAAGTGCTTCAAATAACACCACACTTACCACAACTACTACAAATGCTACAAGATTTACAATAGCCACTACTGATACTACCACAACTATCCATCTACTAAAAACTCTACCACATCCACCATAAACACCACAACACTAACCACAGCAACAACTACTACTACTACTACTAAACATTACCAGAACTATTACAGATACTACCACACTTATCAGTCACCACACACTCTGAATGTGCAAGTTGCAGAAGGCATAAGACTCTGGAAAAAATGTTGCATAGAAAGGTTGTTTTCACTACCACTGTCACAGCTGCTAAAGACAGACTACCATAACAACCACACTTACTACCAAACTCACCACAACCACCAGTTTATTATCACGCTCACAACGACCACCAGTTTACTGCCACACTGACCACAACCACTACATACCACAGTCATCACATACACTACCACAACTACTCCGACAGGGCCCATGTGGAAGGAAATCAGTAATCAACAGTAAAGAGGAACGGCTAGGTGAGAGACTACCTCCTGCAACCAGAATTAGGAGAGCATCACTAGGTGAGTGCGCACACACACACACACACACACACACACACACACACACACACACACACACACACACACACACACACACACACACACACACACAGGGGCCAGGAGCTATGACTCGACCCCTGCAACCACAAATAGGTGAGTACACACACACACACACCCACACACGCGCGCGCGCGCTCAATCGATGAAATAGACTTGTAAGGGATCAGAGGCTGGGCCAAGAGCTAATGTGGCAGATGTTGCAAGTATATGGAATAGGTGGTAAGTTATTAAATGCTGTAAAGAGTTTTTATGAAGATAGTGAGGCTCAGGTTAGGGTGTGTAGAAGAGAGGGAGACTATTTCCCGGTAAAAGTAGGTCTTAGACAGGGATGTGTAATGTCACCATGGTTGTTTAATATATTTATAGATGGGGTTGTTAAGGAAGTAAATGCTAGGGTGTTTGGGAGAGGGGTGGGATTAAATTATGGGGAATCAAATTCAAAATGGGAATTGACACAGTTACTTTTTGCTGATGATACTGTGCTTATGGGAGATTCTAAAGAAAAATTGCAAAGGTTAGTGGATGAGTTTGGGAATGTGTGTAAAGGTAGAAAGTTGAAAGTGAACATAGAAAAGAGTAAGGTGATGAGGGTGTCAAATGATTTAGATAAAGAAAAATTGGATATCAAATTGGGGAGGAGGAGTATGGAAGAAGTGAATGTTTTCAGATACTTGGGAGTTGACGTGTCGGCGGATGGATTTATGAAGGATGAGGTTAATCATAGAATTGATGAGGGAAAAAAGGCGAGTGGTGCGTTGAGGTATATGTGGAGTCAAAAAACATAATCTATGGAGGCAAAGAAGGGAATGTATGAAAGTATAGTAGTACCAACACTCTTATATGGGTGTGAAGCTTGGGTGGTAAATGCAGCAGCGAGGAGACGGTTGGAGGCAGTGGAGATGTCCTGTTTAAGGGCAATGTGTGGTGTAAATATTATGCAGAAAATTCGGAGTGTGGAAATTAGGAGAAGGTGTGGAGTTAATAAAAGTATTAGTCAGAGGGCAGAAGAGGGGTTGTTGAGGTGGTTTGGTCATTTAGAGAGAATGGATCAAAGTAGAATGACATGGAAAGCATATAAATCTATAGGGGAAGGAAGGCGGAGTAGGGGTCGTCCTCGAAAGGGTTGGAGAGAGGGGGTAAAGGAGGTTTTGTGGGTAAGGGGCTTGGACTTCCAGCAAGCGTGCATGAGCGTGTTAGATAGGAGTGAATGGAGACGAATGGTACTTGGGACCTGACGATCTGTTGGAGTGTGAGCAGGGTAATATTTAGTGAAGGGATTCAGGGAAACCGGTTATTTTCATATAGTCGGACTTGAGTCCTGGAAATGGGAAGTACAATGCCTGCACTTTAAAGGAGGGGTTTGGGATATTGGCAGTTTGGAGGGATATGTTGTGTATCTTTATATGTGTATGCTTCTAGACTGTTGTATTCTGAGCACCTCTGCAAAAACAGTGATAATGTGCGAGTGTGGTGAAAGTGTTGAATGATGATGAAAGTATTTTCTTTTTGGGGATTTTCTTTCTTTTTTGGGTCACCCTGCCTCGGTGGGAGACGGCCGACTTGTTGAAAAAAAAAAAAAAAAAAAAAACTAGGCTTGAGCATATATACACGCTCTGTCTCTGTCTCTCTGTCTCATTTGCTGATCAGGTATTTAAAGAAACTTTGAGAATGTCACTGAGGTGGAAGAAGACTGGTGTCAGAAGGTGAGGGAGTCGAGCTACCAGGAGAGTCTACACCAGCTGAACCAGATAACTTGAGAAGACGACCCATGAGACACATGGAAACCAGTAAGCAAAGTAAAGACACTGACAGAGCTTGCTAGGGCAGGCAAGGACAGGCTAAAGAGCGAGGGTCAGGAAAGAGCGGGACTCATGTTCAAGACATGAAAAAAAAACGATACTAGGAAGTACTTCTTCAGCTTCAAGGTAGTCAGGAAGTGGAAATTATTGCATGAAATTATGATTATTATTATTATCGTTGTATGAAGCTGTAAGCCCGTGTGGGTCAGTCAGGAAGTGGAATGACTTAAATGGGCGGGTGGGGAAAAACGCCACACACAGTTTTGGGGATGGACACGACATACCCCATGAGGCAAAACACTTGCAAACCCAGTTGTTTAAGTTAACAGATAGAGCCAGGAACGGTGACTCGACCCTTGCAGTCGATATGACACACACACACACACACACATATACATGTGACTATGACCAATATAACACAACATACATAACTATGACCAACACAACACACGTAACTATGACCAACACAACACAGACCAAACCTATATTTCAGACATTCTGTTTTTGTTGCGACTTCATTAATATTACATTAAAATCTAAAAAAACTACTCTTTAAAAATCCATCCCAGTGAGGTAGAGACGAAGAGGAGGTTACGTCACATGCGGCGAAGACATGGAAGCAGAAGGTCAGGTCGCAGATGTCTTCATACAGTTTGGTGGGAAGGTCAACCAGCAGTAAGGCTGCCAGAGGTTTTTCTATCCTCAAAATGTTTTGATTCTGATTGATGGTATTATGTG
This sequence comes from Cherax quadricarinatus, assembly GCF_038502225.1. Classification (NCBI taxonomy): domain Eukaryota; kingdom Metazoa; phylum Arthropoda; class Malacostraca; order Decapoda; family Parastacidae; genus Cherax; species Cherax quadricarinatus. The sequence continues at coordinate 30,633,936 of NC_091308.1, forward strand.
CCATGTTGATGGCTGCTTCCAAGCACCACCTCCTCACCCTGTCATCTTCTGGTAAGGTAGATTTGAACTTTTCCCGTTCCACGAGGTATACCACATATTTTTTCTTATACTATGGATACTGCATGTGTATCTATGTACAGGGTCATCTTTGTTGGTGAGATTTGGATATATTCTAAACTGGATTGTGTTCTGGAGACGGATTGTGATTGTGACCTGGAGACGGATAATAAGGAATGGAAGAGAGTCATCTTATTTTTTCTTTAGCAGTGAACCGGATGAACAGTTTCATCACACTGTTTGATGTGTAACTCTTCACTTTCAAAATACCAGGGCTTGATGATAGGTATGTTATACACAAAGCACAACCATTCAGTATTCAGTATTGTCATAGGCTTTCTCTTTAAGTGAGGTGATAGTGAATTTCTACATGGAACATCTGGTAACAGAACTTCTGACATTATTCTTACATCCATCACCTGGTTGTGCTACATAAATGGCATACACAAAGTAACTCTCAGGCATTCCAAACTTGGAGAGTTCTGCAGCAAACTCAAGGCAGTGGAATTTTCCATCCAGTAATTCTTGAGGTAACTGTGGATGACTTCCTCCTCTTACTTAATGTTTTTCTTCTAAAACACAATCACCTTTTCAGATGTAGAGTATACCAAATTCCTAACAGCAAACAGGACCAAATATTCATATTTATAGGCATTCTCCCGGCCTTCAGGATTTGCAGCAGCGAGCATCTGTAAGAATGCTGTTTCACTTACGACACATTTTTTTTCAAATTTCCGTTATTTCGTTATCGGCTGAAGATGCAGAGCATAACACATTGTGCCATAATCTAAGCAAAACTCCATTCTTCTCACTAGTCAAACAACCGCCCACATCACATCTCTCCGGTAGTCCATCATAGATTTTGCAGCAATACAGTCAAAATCCACCAAGGACATCACTTGTTCAAAACCTCCACAATTCATCCCACAACACAGCAGCATCTACACCATTTCTCGTGAAGGGTGTGACTACTCGTAGACTTCATGTCAGACTTCAACACAAATACAAATGTAGGACCCATAAAACAAACAACGTATTTGTTACACAGAGAAACTCGTACACTTCATGACGCGAGACAAGACCAAACTCAACAATGGATGATAAGTTTAGAAGGAAGTATCTGGAAGCAGTCGTCATGAAGTACTTAACACCACCGAGCAGAATCAGGGTGTTTGAATGTTAGCAAAATATCTTTCACTCTTATTGCTAGGCAACCTTTACCAACACACACACACACACACGTACGTACACATACCGTGATTATGGTATGTGGGTCTTGGATCAATCCCCTATGATTTTTCAGATATAGATTATGAAGTACCTTTCACCCTTACACTCTAAGGAGTAAAGTTGAAGGAACTTCAAGTAGTTCAGAAGTTTGATTGAATATTAACGAATAGTGGAAGTTCTCTGTACGTTTCGTAGCTCATCAATCTCGTCTGACTTGAAGACGGTATTCCAGTCTGGAGAGAACAAGTGATGTGAAGACTATTATCATTGAACGTACTAGTCATGCAGTTTTTAATTTTCTTTGCGGCAGCAATAATGATAATACTGTTGTAATACTTGAAGGTGAGATCTTTTGACATCATAACCTCCAAGTCTCACACATCGAACTTTAGCTCAATTTAATTATTTGAGTTTGTCCTCTATTGCGTTTCAGTCTTTATTTCCTCGTTTTCCATAACGGAACAGCTGCAACTTGTCCTCATTGAATATCGTGTTGTTGTCCGAGGCTCATTGGAAGGCTTTATTTATATACTCTTAAAGATTCGCTATCTTCGACGGACGCTTCTCTCGGAGATTTTTTTGTAACATCAGCAAAGAATGTTGCTGTGCTGTGATTTCAGGCCTTGTCTCTGTCAGATATAAGAATGAGAAACAGAAGTGGGACGAGTATTGTGCCTTGAGGCACAGAGCCTTTCACTGTGGCAGCCTCTGACTCCACTCTGTTTACTACTACTCTCTGGATTCTATTTGTAAAAAAGTTAAATACACATTAGACCACTTGTCCAGTTATTCCTTTTGGATGTATTTCGTGAGCTATCACAGCATAGGCACTCTTGTCTAAGGCTTTTGCAGAGTCATTGTACATTGCACGAGCACTTTGTTAGTCTTCTGGTGCATCCAAGAGCATGTCATAATGGTCTAACAATTGCGAAAGACAGGAGAGACGTGTTTGAAACCCACGAGCTTTTTTAACTGTTCAATTATTACCTCCGTGTGACTGGCAACCTTACTTCCTAGGAGTCTTTCAAAGATTTTGGTAATGTGAGAAGTTATAGATTTTCGATATTGCTTTACTGTCACCTTTGTGGAGTAATATCATTGATTTCTAATGACACCTGTGCTTAGGCTCTTTCTGTATAAAATACTAAAGGCCTGGAAAAGCAGTACCTTGCAATTTTTTTTATTAATATGGAGTTCCCCCGAGTCTGGGCCTGGGGCAGAATTCATGGGCATGCTGTCGATAACTTCTTCAAGGTCAACTGGAGATGTCAGCTGCGTTTTGAATCTCATTCATGAAAAAAAATAATTTGAGTCACCGATCTGTAGTAAGGTGAGTGGTTCACTAAACACACAGTCACTAAACACAGTGTATGTTCTATCTCTTTTAAGTAAAGTTCATATACATTGTGGTTGTCACGCTGGATTTTATGCACGAGAACGAGAAGAAGCTTTGGTAATTTTTCTAAATTCATTTATATCTCTTTGGTCTCTCTGTCTCTCCTGGACTCTGCTGCAACCAGTTTATGTGCAATGTTCTCCGTTGACCTAACCAAAGTTTCCTCTCCTATGTCCAACATAACACACGTAGGATGACTATGTCCAACATAACACACGTAGGATGACTATGTCCAACATAACACACGTAGGATGACTATGACCAACATAACACACGTAGGATGACTATGTCCAACATAACACACGTAGGATGACTATGACCAACATAACACACGTAGGATCACTATGACCAACATAACACACGTAGGATGACTATGTCCAACATAACACACGTAGGATGACTATGACCAACATAACACACGTAGTAATAAAGTTGGTAGAATTACCAACAATATGTAAAGTAAAAGGACACAAGTGCAACTAATGTGACATTTATTGTGGCAACGTTTCGCTCTCCAGGAGCTTTATCAAGCCATTACAAACAATACATGGACACAGAGGGTATATAAAGGCTCAGAGTGAGGTGCAATACTAGTGAGGTACCATTTCGATGTTCACTAGTGGTAGCAGTAGTCGTAGTAGTAGTAGTAGTAGTGACAAAAGTAATACAATATGGTAGAGCAATTAATTCGTACATGAGTAAAAGGATATAAAAGCTATTACTTGGGTAACATAAAAATAGGTTGGACAAATATAGACTGGAAAGAGGCAGCCTGTTTCAGTGTTCACTCTCTGTAATGTGCTTTGTGTAGTATAACAGGAGAGACTATGTGATGGCAGGGTTTACTGTTTTCAGGAGGATTCTTGCTAAGACTTCGGAGATGGTGAAGCTGCCGTTGTTTTGTTTAATTGTATTCGAAACAGCGATCAGTGCTGATTCGAGGCACTTGCGTCTGCGAAAATTAGTTTCTTTGATCACTAATTGGGAGTCTCTGAATTTCATGAGATGATTGGTGGAATTTCGGTGTTGTACACAGGCGTTGTTCAAGTTATCGTTCCTACATGCGTAAATGTGTTCATTGAGGCGGGTGTCGAGGTTTCTTGCTGTTTCACCTACGTAAATCTTGTCACAGCCTCCACAGGGTATAGTGTAAACTCCTGCATTGACTGGTTCGTGGTGCTTGGATTTTGTCCTGGTTAGATCCTTTATTGAAGTGCTAGAAGCGATGGCGACTCTGGTGTTAGCTTGTGAAAGTACTTTTGAGACGTTCAGTGCAACCTGGCTGTTGGGAAGAATTATAACTTTGTTGGGAGTGGTGTTGATGCGTGGAGAATTAATGATCTGAAGAGTTATTTTCTTGCAGTCTTTCATGAAAAAAGAAGAAGGAAAATGTAACTCAGTGAATGTTTGGTGAATGTATGTACATTCCTCGTCAAGAAACTCATGACTACAAATTCGGTATGCTCTTAGGAAAAACCCGATGATGATGCCTCTTTTGGTCTTGGTATCTTGACAGGAATAGAAGTGTGTGAGATCATTTTTATTGGTGGGTTTCCGATAAACTTGAAATCTTAGGTTGTTGTCTACTTTGTGAATGAGGACGTCGAGGAAAGGTAGCTTGTCATTGGATTCTTCTTCTAGTGTAAACTGGATCGCCAGTTCAACTGCGTTGAGCCATGCCTGAAGATCCCGTACATCAAAACGTTTTGGAGTTATTACGAGGACGTCGTCCAGTAACGTAACCAAGTGACGCTTGAAGGGATGATGTTGGCGAAGTGTTCGGACTCTAGGTGTTCCATGTATAAGTTGGCTAGGATGGCACTGATGGGGGACCCCATTCCCATGCCGTAGGTTTGTTTGTAGAGCTTGTTATTGAAAGAAAAACAGTTGAAATTAACACAGAGTTCAATCAAGTCAACAAAATCTCCGGGAGGTAGAGGAAGATTAAGGTCCTGATTGACTTTACGTCGTAGAACCTCGATGGCTTTTTTGGTACGTACTTCTGTGAAGAGGGAAGTCACATCCAAACTGCTTAGTTTCCTGTTACGGATGGAGAGGTTACAGATGCGGTTGAGAAGGTCGCCTGAGTGTTTAAGATGAGCGGGGCTGATGGTCCCCAGAAGGCAGGAAAGATGTTTGGCAAGAACTCCGGCTAGTTTGTGTGGAGCACTGCCTATTCCTGACGTGATTGGTCTGAGAGGAATATTGTGTTTATGGGTCTTGGGTAAACCATACATGTGTGCTGGTTTAGGGTTGCTTGGTAACAAGTATAGAAGTTTCTTCCCTTCTCTAGTGCGTTTGAGTATTTGTCTGGTTTTGTATAGAAAATCTTTGGTGAGCGTCTCCCACTGTTGAGTTCTGATGGGTTCGTATGTAGATTGATCTTTCAAAAGGTCCATCATTTTAGTGTTGTAGTCACTGGTGTTGAGTATGACGACTCCACCTCCTTTGTCGGCGGTGGTGACGATAATGTTGGGGTCGTTGGCGAGGTTCTTAAGGGCAGTGATGTATCGTCTAGGAAGATTAGAAGAAGAAGGTTCACATAAAGTTGCAGTGAGAAGGCCCTGTATATAACCCTTCTGGAAGTTGCTGTCACTGTGTCTATGGTTCCTGGTAACTAGATTGAGTTGATAGTCAGGTGGTGGTAAATTTGAGTCCCAGACTCAGTGCTTGTTTTTCGTATTCGGTTAAGGTGCGTGACGAAAAGTTGTTTATCAGGGATTCGCGTCCCATTGTCTTCCATCGACTGTTAGTGCAGAGGTACTGAAGTTTGTGATTGAGTTTGATCTTCTGTTGGAGGTTAGCTGTGGTGACTGTGCTGACAGAAGATCAAACTCAATCACAAACTTCAGTACCTCTGCACTAACAGTCGATGGAAGACAATGGGACGCGAATCCCTGATAAACAACTTATCGTCACGCACCTTAACCGACTACGAAAAACAAGCACTGAGTCTGGGACTCAAATTTACCACCAACATACGCAAACCTAACTATCAACTCAATCTAGTTACCAGGAACCATAGACACAGTGACAGCAACTTCCAGAAGGGTTATATACAGGGCCTTCTCACTGCAACTTTATGTGAACCACATTCTTCTAATCTTCCTAGACGATTCATCACTGCCCTTAAGAACCTCGCCAACGACCCCAACATTATCGTCACCACCGCCGACAAAGAAGGTGGCGTCGTCATACTCAACACCAGTGACTACAACACTAAAATGATGGACCTTTTGAAAGATCAATCTACATACAAACCCATCAGCACTCAACAGTGGGAGACGCTCACCAAAGATTTTCTATACAAAACCAGACAAATACTCAAACGCACTAGAGAAGGAAAGAAACTTCTATACTTGTTACCAAGCAACCCTAAACCAGCACACATGTATGGTTTACCCAAGACCCATAAACACAATATTCCTCTCAGACCAATCACGTCAGGAATAGGCAGTGCTCCACACAAACTAGCCGGAGTTCTTGCCAAACATCTTTCCTGCCTTCTGGGGACCATCAGCCCCGCTCATCTTAAACACTCAGGCGACCTTCTCAACCGCATCCGTAACCTCTCCATCCGTAACAAGAAACTAAGCAGTTTGGATGTGACTTCCCTCTTCACAAAAGTACCTACCAAAAAAGCCATCGAGGTTCTACGACGTAAAGTCAATCAGGACCTTAATCTTCCTCTACCTCCCGGAGATTTTGTTGACTTGATTCAACTCTGTGTTAATTTCAACTGTTTTTCTTTCAATAACAAGCTCTACGAACAAACCTACGGCATGGGAATGGGGTCCCCCATCAATGCCGTCCTAGCCAACTTATACATGGAACACCTAGAGTCCGAACACTTCGCCAACATCATCCCTTCAAGCGTCACTTGGTTACGTTACTGGACGACGTCCTCGTAATAACTCCCAAACGTTCTGATGTACGGAATCTTCAGGCAAGGCTCAACGCAGTTGAACTGGCGATCCAGTTTACACTAGAAGAAGAGTCCAATGACAAGCTACCTTTCCTCGACGTCCTCATTCACAAAGTAGACAACAACCTAAGATTTCAAGTTTATCGGAAACCCACCAATAAAAATGATCTCACACACTTCTATTCCAGTCAAGATACCAAGACCAAAAGAGGCATCATCATCGGGTTTTTTCCTAAGAGCATACCGAATTTGTAGTCCTGAGTTTCTTGACGAGGAATGTACATACATTCACCAAACATTCACTGAGTTACAATTTCCTTCTTTTTTCATCAAAGTCTGCAAGAAAAGAGCTCTTCAGATCATTAATTCTCCACGCATCAACACCACTCCCAACAAAGTTATAATTCTTCCCAACAGCCAGGTTGCACTGAACGTCTCAAAGGTACTTTCACAAGCTAACACCAGAGTCGCCATCGCTTCTAGCACTTCAATAAAGGATCTAACCAGGACAAAATCCAAGCACCACGAACCAGTCAATGCAGGAGTTTACACTATACCCTGTGGAGGCTGTGACAAGATTTACGTAGGTGAAACAGCAAGAAACCTCGACACCCGCCTCAATGAACACATTTACGCATGTAGGAACGATAACTTGAACAACGCCTGTGTACAACACCGAAATTCCACCAATCATCTCATGAAATTCAGAGACTCCCAATTAGTGATCAAAGAAACTAATTTCCGCAGACGCAAGTGCCTTGAATCAGCACTAATCGCTGTTTCGAATACAATTAAACAAAACAACGGCAGCTTCACCATCTCCGAAGTCTTAGCAAGAATCCTCCTGAAAACAGTAAACCCTGCCATCACATAGTCTCTCGTGTTATACTACACACAGCACATTACAGAGAGTGAACACTGAAACAAGCTGCCTCTTTCCACTCTATATTTGTCCAACCTATTTTTATGTTACCCAAGTAATAGCTTTTATATCCTTTCACTCATGTACGAATTAATTGCTCTACCATATTGTATTACTTTTGTCACTACTACTACTACTACTACTACGACTACTGCTACCACTAGTGAACATCGAAATGGTACCTCACTAGTATTGCACCTCACTCTGAGCCTTTATATACCCTCTGTGTCCATGTATTGTTTGTAATGGCTTGATAAAGCTCCTGGAGAGCGAAACGTTGCCACAATAAAATGTCACATTAGTTGCACTTGTGTCCTTTTACTTTACATAACACACGTAGGATGACTATGACCAACATAACACACGTAGGATGACTATGACCAACATAACACACGTAGGATGACTATGAGCAACATAACACACGTAGGATGACTATGACCAACATAACACACGTAGGATGACTATGACCAACATAACACGTAGGATGACTATGACCAACATAACACACGTAGGATGACTATGACCAACATAACACACGTAGGATGACTATGACCAACATAACACACGTAGGATGACTATGACCAACATAACACAAGTAGGATGACTATGACCAACATAACACACGTAGGATGACTATGACCAACACACACACACACACACACACACACACACACACACACACACACACACACACACACACACACACACACACACGAGAAGAGTGGTGGAACCTAGAAAGGAATGATCTCATCAACAGCAGCCAACATGGTTTCAGGGACGGAAAATCCTGTGTCACAAACCTACTGGAGTTCTATGACAGGGTGACAATAGTAAGGCAAGAGAGAGAGAGGGGTGGGTAGATTGCATTTTCTTGGACTGCAAGAAGGCGTTTGACACAGTTCCACACAAGAGATTAGTGCAAAAACTGGAGGACCAAGCAGGGATAACAGGGAAGGCACTACAATGGATCAGGGAATACTTGTCAGGAAGACAGCAGCGAGTCAGGGTACGTGGCGAGGTGTCAGAGTGGGCGCCTGTGATCAGCGGGGTCCCACAGGGGCCAATCCTAGGACCAGTGCTGTTTCTGGTATTTGTGAACGATATGACGGAAGGAATAGACTCCGAAGTGTCCCTGTTTGCAGATGACGTGAAGTTGATGAGAAGAATTCATTCGATCGAAGACCAGGCAGAACTACAAAGGGATCTGGACAGGCTCCAGACCTGGTCCAGCAACTGGCTCTTGGAGTTCAACGCCACCAAGTGCAAAGTCATGAAGATTGGGGAAGGGCAAAGAAGACTAAAGACGGAGAACAGTCTAGGGGGCCAGAGACTGCAAACTTCACTCAAGGAAAAAGATCTTGGGGTGAGTATAACACCGAGATTATCTCCTGAGGCGCACATCAACCAAATAACTGCTGCAGCATATGGGCGCCTAGCAAACCTAAGAACAGCATTGCGACATCTTAATAAGGAATCGTTCAGGACCCTGTACACTGTGTACGTCAGGCCCATATTGGAGTATGCGGCACCAGTTTGGAACCCACACCTAGCCAAGCACGTAAAGAAACTGGAGAAAGTGCAATGGTTTGCAACAAGACTAGTCCCAGAGCTAAGGGGCATGTCCTACGAAGGTTAAGGGAAATCAACCGGACGACACTGGAGGACAGGAGAGATAGGAGGGACATGATAACGACATATAAAATACCGAAAGGAATTGACAGGGTGGACAGAGACAGGATATTCCAGAGATTGGACACAGTAACAAGGGGACACAGTTGGAAGTTGAAGACACAGATGAATCGCAAGGATGTTAGGAAGTATTTCTTCAGTCACAGAGTTGTCAGGAAGTGGAATAGTTTGGGAAGCGATGTAGTGGAGGCAGGATCCATACATAGCTTTAAGCAGAGGTATGATAAAGCTCATGGTTCAAGGAGAGTGACCTAGTAGTGACCAGTGAAGAGGCGGGGCCAGGAG
>NC_091308.1:30645939-30658439 GCF_038502225.1 Cherax quadricarinatus
GGGAGAGGGAAGGACTGGGGTGTGTCAGCACTGGGGGAGAGGGAAGGACTGGGGTGTTGAGTGTGTCAGCACTGGGGGAGAGGGAAGGACTGGGGTGTTGAGTGTGTCAGCACTGGGGGATAGGGAAGGACTGGGGTGTTGAGTGTCAGCACTGGGGGAGAGGGAAGGACTGGGGTGTTGAGTGTGTCAGCACTGGGGGAGAGGGAAGGACTGGGGTGTTGAGTGTCAGCACTGGGGGAGAGGGAAGGACTGGGGTGTTGAGTGTGTCAGCACTGGGGGAGAGGGAAGGACTGGGGTGTTGAGTGTCAGCACTGGGGGAGAGGGAAGGACTGGGGTGTTGAGAGCGTCAGCATTGGGGGAGAGGGAAGGACTGGGGTGTTGAGTGTCAGCACTGGGGGAGAGGGAAGGACTGGGGTGTTGAGTGTGTCAGCACTGGGGGAGAGGGAAGGACTGGGGTGTTGAGTGTCAGCACTGGGGGAGAGGGAAGGACTGGGGTGTTGAGAGCGTCAGCATTGGGGGAGAGGGAAGGACTGGGGTGTTGAGTGTCAGCACTGGGGGAGAGGGAAGGACTGGGGTGTTGAGAGTGTCAGCACTGGGGGAGAGGGAAGGACTGGGGTGTTGAGAGTGTCAGCACTGGGGGAGAGGGAAGGACTGGGGTGTTGAGTGTCAGCACTGGGGGAGAGGGAAGGACTGGGGTGTTGAGTGTCAGCACTGGGGGAGAGGGAAGGACTGGGGTGTTGAGAGTGTCAGCACTGGGGGAGAGGGAAGGACTGGGGTGTTGAGTGTCAGCACTGGGGGAGAGGGAAGGACTGGGGTGTTGAGTGTCAGCACTGGGGGAGAGGGAAGGACTGGGGTGTTGAGAGTGTCAGCACTGGGGGAGAGGGAAGGACTGGGGTGTTGAGAGTGTCAGCACTGGGGGAGAGGGAAGGACTGGGGTGTTGAGTGTCAGCACTGGGGGAGAGGGAAGGACTGGGGTGTTGAGTGTGTCAGCACTGGGGGAGAGGGAAGGACTGGGGTGTTGAGTGTGTCAGCACTGGGGGAGAGGGAAGGACTGGGGTGCTGAGTGTCAGCACTGGGGGAGAGGGAAGGACTGGAGTGTTGAGTGTGTCAGCACTGGGGGAGAGGGAAGGACTGGGGTGTTGTCAGCACTGGGGGAGAGGGAAGGACTGGGGTGTTGAGTGTGTCAGCACTGGGGGAGAGGGAAGGACTGGGGTGTTGAGTGTCAGCACTGGGGGAGAGGGAAAGACTGGGGTGTTGAGAGCGTCAGCATTGGGGGAGAGGGAAGGACTGGGGTGTTGAGAGTGTCAGCACTGGGGGAGAGGGAAGGACTGGGGTGTTGAGTGTCAGCACTGGGGGAGAGGGAAGGACTGGGGTGTTGAGTGTGTCAGCACTGGGGGAGAGGGAAGGACTGGGGTGTTGAGTGTCAGCACTGGGGGAGAGGGAAGGACTGGGGTGTTGAGAGCGTCAGCATTGGGGGAGAGGGAAGGACTGGGGTGTTGAGTGTCAGCACTGGGGGAGAGGGAAGGACTGGGGTGTTGAGTGTGTCAGCACTGGGGGAGGGGGAAGGACTGGGGTGTTGAGTGTCAGCACTGGGGAGAGGGAAGGACTGGGGTGTTGAGTGTCAGCACTGGGGGACGGGGAAGGACTGGGGTGTTGAGAGTGTCAGCACTGGGGGAGAGGGAAGGACTGGGGTGTTGAGTCAGCACTTGGGGAGGGGGAAGGACTGGGGTGTTGAGAGTGTCAGCACTGGGGAGAGGGAAGGACTGGGGTGTTGAGTGTCAGCACTGGGGGACGGGGAAGGACTGGGGTGTTGAGAGTGTCAGCACTGGGGGAGAGGGAAGGACTGGGGTGTTGAGAGTGTCAGCACTGGGGGAGAGGGAAGGACTGGGGTGTTGAGAGCGTCAGCACTGGGAGAGAGGGAAGGACTGGGGTGTTGAGAGTGTCAGCACTGGGGGAGAGGGAAGGACTGGGGTGTTGAGAGTGTCAGCACTGGGGGAGAGGGAAGGACTGGGGTGTTGAGAGTGTCAGCACTGGGGGAGAGGGAAGGACTGGGGTGTTGAGAGTGTCAGCACTGGGGGAGAGGGAAGGACTGGGGTGTTGAGTGTGTCAGCACTGGGGGAGAGGGAAGGACTGGGGTGTTGAGAGCGTCAGCACTGGGGGAGGGGAAAGGACTGGGGTGTTGAGTGTCAGCACTGGGGGAGAGGGAAGGACTGGGGTGTTGAGTGTCAGCACTGGGGGAGAGGGAAGGACTGGGGTGTTGAGTGTCAGCACTGGGGGGACGGGGAAGGACTGGGGTGTTGTCAGCACTGGGGGAGAGGGAAGGACTGGGGTGTTGTGTCAGCACTGGGGGAGGGAAGGACTGGGGTGTTGAGAGTGTCAGCACTTGGGGAGAGGGAAGGACTGTGGTGTTGAGTGTCAGCACTGGGGGAGAGGGAAGGACTGGGATGTTGAGTGTCAGCACTGGGGGACGGGGAAGGACTGGGGTGTTGTCAGCACTGGGGGAGAGGGAAGGACTGGGGTGCTGAGAGTGTCAGCACTGGGGGAGAGGGAAGGACTGGGGTGTTGTCAGCACTGGGGAGAGGGAAGGACTGGGGTGTTGTCAGCACTGGGGAGAGGGAAGGACTGGGGTGTTGAGAGTGTCAGCACTGGGGAGAGGGAAGGACTGGGGTGTTGAGTGTCAGCACTGGGGGAGAGGGAAGGACTGGGGTGTTGAGTGTCAGCACTGGGGGAGAGGGAAGGACTGGGGTGTTGAGTGTCAGCACTGGGGGACGGGGAAGGACTGGGGTGTTGTCAGCACTGGGGGAGAGGGAAGGACTGGGGTGCTGAGTGTGTCAGCACTGGGGGAGAGGGAAGGACTGGGGTGTTGTCAGCACTGGGGAGAGGGAAGGACTGAGGTGTTGTCAGCACTGGGGTGTTGAGAGTGTCAGCACTGGGGGAGAGGGAAGGACTGGGGTGTTGAGAGTGTCAGCACTGGGGGAGAGGGAAGGACTGGGGTGTTGAGTGTCAGCACGTGGGGAGAGGGAAGGACTGGGGTGTTGAGTGTCAGCACTTGGGGAGAGGGAAGGACTGTGGTGTTGAGTGTCAGCACTGGGGGAGAGGGAAGGAGTGGGGTGTTGAGTGTCAGCACTGGGGGAGAGGGAAGGACTGGGGTGTTGTCAGCACTGGGGTGTTGAGAGTGTCAGCACTGGGGGAGAGGGAAGGACTGGGGTGTTGAGAGTGTCAGCACTGGGGGAGAGGGAAGGACTGGGGTGTTGAAAGTGTCAGCACTGGGGGAGGGAAGGACTGGGGTGTTGAGAGTGTCAGCACTTGGGGAGAGGGAAGGACTGGGGTGTTGAGTGTCAGCACTTGGGGAGAGGGAAGGACTGTGGTGTTGAGTGTCAGCACTGGGGGAGAGGGAAGGAGTGGGGTGTTGAGTGTCAGCACTGGGGGAGAGGGAAGGACTGGGGTGTTGAGAGTGTCAGCACTGGGGGAGAGGGAAGGACTGGGGTGTTGAGTGTCAGCACTGGGGGAGAGGGAAGGACCGGGGTGTTGAGTGTGTCAGCACTGGGGAACGGGGAGAGGGAAGGACTGGGGTGTTGAGTGTGACAGCACTGGGGGAGAGGGAAGGACTGGGGTGTTGAGTGTCAGCACTGGGGGAGAGGGAAGGACTGGGGTGTTGAGTGTCAGCACTGGGGGAGAGGGAAGGACTGGGGTGTTGAGTGTCAGCACTGGGGGAGAGGGAAGGACTGGGGTGTTGAGTGTGTCAGCACTGGGGGAGAGGGAGGGACTGGGGTGTCGAGAGTGTCAGCACTGGGGGAGAGGGAGGGACTGGGGTGTCGAGTGTGTCAGCACTGGGGGAGAGGGAGGGACTGGGGTGTCGAGAGTGTCAGCACTGGGGGAGAGGGAGGGACTGGGGTGTCGAGAGTGTCAGCACTGGGGGAGAGGGAGGGACTGGGGTGTCGAGTGTGTCAGCACTGGGGGAGAGGGAGGGACTGGGGTGTCGAGAGTGTCAGCACTTAGCTTGGTGTGTGTTGCGTTTCATGTACAAGATATATCTCAACTATTCAACATCTACACATGTTATATTACCCAGGGTGGCCACTCAGCCTGTAAAACAAAACAAAAAATGGTGAAGGTGGCCATCACCCAGCAGGAAAGCCCCTCGCCCCCCACACCCCACGCGACCACCTATGTGACCATGGCAGGGTCACAAGACACACAGGTGATGGCGTGGGGGCCGGTGTGGCCGCCCGGGTGTGAGCCCTACGGGGCCTGGGGAGGAACCCCCCAGACAGGATGCAACAGAAGAGGGAGACATAGAGCTAGGTCCTACCCCTGTTGGTAGCCATACTGTCCGTAGGCGAAGCCTTGCATGCCCAGGAACTGTTGGCCTTGCACCTGGGGCGGGTAGCCCTGAGGGTACCAGTAGCCCATCTGTCCCGCGTAGTTGTACGGGTACTGCGACCCCGGCAGCGGCTGCAAAGACAAGCATTCGGACACATCGGTGAGCGTCTGAAAGACAGAGAAGGGGAGCCACTGACACAGAGCACGCCACGACGGCCCCGCTGCCCCGCCACCACCTGCACCAGCCGCCACCAAGGCACTTCAAGCAGTGGTACATAAATGGTATATTATACCGACGAGATGAAGAATTAGACACATGATACCGAAATGTTGCACATATGTCTAATTCTTTACCTCAAGCAGTGCTTACCTCTGCTGTCCTCGGTGTCAGCAGCGGCCGTGTTAGCTGACGCACAGGGCACGGCGCTGACGTGTCAGGGACACCTACCATGCATTATGTCACTTAATTATCTATCATTCACTTATTTACTAACAGATCCCTGACACGTTCCGCTAAGTATCTCTACAATATCTAAGTGATTAAATATGTACAACATTATTTATATATCTACTACGTCACATGACATGTGACGGACAATGGATAATGGACAGCTAGTAATTACATTAAGTACAATAAGTGTACTCTGCCTACCCTCAGGGTGTAACACCAGTTAAACTCTGGCTACAGCTACTAGTTATAACAAGACTCAAACTCTTGAATACAAACACGCATGAAACACTTAGGACATTTTAATAAGAGATGTTTCCCCTACCGGGGGAAAGGGCGCTTTATCAATCCAGTCAATGCAGTGGATTAGTGAAGCTCTCAATGGGCGAAACGTCTCCTGATAAAATATGTTAAGTGTTGCACAGATATCTTGATTGCATAAGTGGAACCCAACAAGTATGTGTCAACTACAGGCGAAGGTTATGTGAGAGTTGCAAGCAATAAGATGAGATCTCTACTTAGTGATTGGTTGATATGACACTTGTGACGCTGTTATGACGGACCAACTCTACAATGAGGCAAGGAGAAAACAAAGATAAACCTTTATTAGAGAATCGTATGCTCAAGTATGTGCTTTAAATACTAGAGAAGAACACATAACACGAACTTGTATACCCCGTCACAGTATGTGAAGTGTTGCGTGAAGGTAAGGACACACCTGAGCCCATTAGAGCAGGTGTCAGACCACGGGTTCTGAATGCGAGTTATGCAGGTGAGGCAATGCCGAACACGACCTAATTTTGACCTTTTTTTTTTAAAGTTTAACTTTCTTTTTCTATGCCTCTGTAAATTGTTCTGTATTTCTGTTCCACAATATGTGGTGCACGATTCTGTCCTGGTGTGCGACACGCGCACTAGCGTATTCGTGTTCCTGAAATCTGGTGTGGATACTACGTGCAGTTTCACCCATGAAATTTTATCACATGGTGCACAGGGGAAGGTGTGGTGCGCGTATGAGTCACCTGGCGGGGATACAAGGTGATCCATCAATTACTTTCGCCGTGTCAAGGATTAGTTTAGCATTTCGTCTGCATTCCCCAGTGAAGCGCTTGGAACTTTCAGTGTAGATAACATTCTGGCAATGTGACGGCATTCTTCGAAGTCACTAAGGTATATCCTGTTAGCTCTCAGGAAAAAGCCAATGTTCACTAACATATCTTTAACGCTAAAATTAATCACATATTTCATTTAGAAATAAAGAAAAAGTTCTAATAAATTTTTGACACCCCAAGACAACGCATCGAAGTTGGGAGAGATCGTACTAGCGAGAGGTTGTGCTACGACCACCATCCCTCACCCAGTCACTGAAAGAACGTCATCACCGGTGTGGCTTACCTGACCATATGATGTATCCCTGATGTCCGAGACCCACTACTGTGGCATCTCTGGATCCCTTATGATATTCCTTGTGCAGAATGGGACCCATATTTCATGGATGAAAATTTACTTGATGACTACGCGAGAATTCAAGAACACATACGTTTGCACATTTCAGGACGAATCGACATGTCTATTGTTTTCTCTCCAAATTGTAGATGATGCCTAGAATCAAAGGTTATACTGAGGCATAAAACTGAACAGACTCGGGAAGTTTTCAGCAGCTCGTTCTCGGGAAACATGGTCTAACAACTGACCAAATAATATCAAGTTCCGTCTCATCCTTTACCACCACACCGTCAACACTTTTTTCATCTACTATAACGAGTATTAAGTTTATGTGACACTTTGTTAACCATCATGCCCTACCACTTTTCTCCTCACCTACTGCACTAGGGTATATAAGTTTGTGTAGTATACGCACAGGGCCTCAGCCATAGGAACATTATTGGTATCTTCACTTCTACACCACTGACACTCCTTCCAGAGTAAAAGACAATTAGATGCAGCAGACACCACTGTATCTGCGTATCATTTACTCCACCTTGCCGGTGTTTACATGCTATTCCAGGTAGAAGGTATAATGATACCGACAATATGGATGACAGAAGACGAGTGCACACACTCAGGACATCTTTACTGGATGTTCTAAGTTATGCACTTGTGTTCTTTCATTCAAACTATTCCAGTTACACTCAAGGAACAACTGAACGGGTCATCAGCTACACAAGATCCGTGTCAGGATGCCCTTTTCCTATGAAGGATATATTGACGCTTCATACTTTAACTTGATAAAACTCACACTTGAGCAAAGTATTTTTCATTAAAGGCTCACGTTGCTAATTTTTTTGATGTTTTAACCTTAATACTTACTGCCCTTATGATGTCAATGAAAAGTGCATACTAAATTCACAGCAAACTTACAAATTGAAGATGAAACTAGACGACGTTTCAGGCCGTCAAGAATCTTTACCAAGTCGAGAGTAACAGAAAATTGATGAGAAAACTTTAAGTTTGGTTTGGTGGAGACAGGCAAGGAGAAAGGGAAAGTCTCTTTCCTGTAACTGATTTGTGGTTGTCTTCCCTTTTCTCTTTCACTCGCTCCATGACGGACCGAAATATCTAATTTTATCTCAATTTGGGGAGTCGTAATTTTTCTGTGTTCCAAATGATCAAGTGTTGAAGTGTGCACACAGACGGAAATGACACAGTTATCTAGTTGTAACAGCAAGATGTTTACGCAAGAGTAAGATCACAAAAGGGCAATAAATATGACCCGAACACCTACAGTGCTCCAGAATACAAGAGGCAATTAAACAGCCTCAACAAGCTACCATGGCCTGACCTACTAAATGACAGGGAATATAAAGGAGAGATGAAGCATAGCCTACCATGACCTGACCTACTAGAAGATATGAAATACGAGAGAGCTGAAGCATGACCTACCATGACCTGAGTGGTGACTGGGGTATTGTTGGGGTCTCCGGATTCCTTGCCCCAGGAACACTTGACTGGCTGGCCGTTGATCTCAGAGTTGTGCACAGAGACTATAGCATGAGTGGCCGACTCCTTCGTGGAGAACCTGTTGAAAAATAACAGAATTCAGTGATCGCTTGTTGACTCCCACTTGGTGGACACTGGATATACATCACCGGCGGGTAGGCCGAGGGAAGAGTGAGTGAAAATGTTACAATGAAGGCTAGTAGAGGCTAGTTCAATTTGATCACCGTGGGAGCTGAAGTAGTGTCTCACTGATGGCTGCTTCAACTATACTATTATAAATAAAGCTATTCTGAGAGTAATATAATCATAATATATGTTGGTTAATTGGGCTTTAGGCCAGCTGACTACTCGAAGGGTAATTTAAGGCTGCGTGTAATATTCTCTACCAGTCAAGAATAATGTAATACTAAAAATTGGGATTAAGTGTATACACACTGAAAAACATACACCTGCCTAGGATCTGCCTAAGCCAGTCAGGTCCAAGTCACATCCACTTAAGAAGGAAGAAGCACTGCATCAGACCCACTAGCCCAAGCCTGTCAGGTCCAACTCACCGCCACTCACACCTTCTCATTTATTTGTTTAACCTATTTTTAAAACTACATAACGTTTTAGCTTCAATGACGATTACCAAACCAGTGCTTTCCTATATCCCTTCTAAATATAAAGTTTTCCAACTTGAAACCAGTGCTGCGAGTCCTTTCTTGGTTAGATATTTTCAGCACATTATTTACATCCCCTTTATTTATTCCTGTTTTCCATTTATACACCTCAATCATATCCTCCTCCGTAATTCCATGCCTTTCTAGAGCGTGCAGATTCAAGGCTCTCAGTCTACCCTCGGTTTCTGATACATGTGATTAACTTTGTCATCCTTTGTACGTTTTAAGGCGCATTTATATCCATTCCGTAATACAATAACTAACACTGTGCAACATAATCTAAATGAGGCCTAACCAACGATATATAAAGTTGAACAATCTGAGGACTCCTGTTATGTATACTTCTTAATATGAAGCCAAGAATTCTATTTGCTTTATTACGAACACTTATGCACTGCTGTCTTGGTTTTAGATTACTGCTGACCCGAACTCCTATTTTTTTTTTTTGCAATCAGTGATATTCAGATCTACATTATTTAGTTATATGTGGCATGGTTATTTTTCTTTCCAACGCTTAGATCTGTATTTATCTGTATTAAGCTACACCTGACACTTCTCCGGCCATTGCATCAGTTTATTCAGATCTTCCTGCAGTGCTCTAGAGTCCTTGTCAGAATTAATTTGACGGCCTATTTTGGTGTCGTCGGAAAACATGCTTATGTCACTGTTTATTCCCTCATCTATGTCATATAAATTGTGAACAAGGGGCCCAACACTGACCCCTGTGGATCACCGCCTGTTACGCTTCCCCACTCTGATTTCTCCCCATTTATGCAGATTCTCTGTTGCCTATCTGTCAACCACGTCTCTATCCAGGAAGAAAATCCTCCTATTCCATGCCTCTACTTTCCTCAGTAACCTCCGATGTGGAACTCTATCAAAAGCCTTAGTGAAGTCCATATACAAAATATCATATTCATTACCATGATCTACCTCTTCAAATACCTTAGTGAAGAGAGTTAGTAAATACGCAAAGCAGGAACGCCCCTTTGTGAAACCATGCTGAGATTCATTAATCAATTTATGTCTTTCAAGGTGACTTCGAACACCCTCGGCAATTATTCCATTAATTTTCCCACAATGGAGGTTAGGCTTATTGATCCATAGTTCGAAGCTGCTTTGTAAAGAGGCATCATTTGCCATTTTCCACTTACCAGACACTATGCCAGTTTGTAGTGATAGGTTGAAAAGACTAGCCAAGGTTTGCTAAGTTCTTCCTTACATTTCTTTAACACCCTTGCAAACAGTTCATCAGGGCCTGGGGATTTGTTAAGTTTTAATTTATCTATTTGTCTGAGAACCATGTCACTAATCGTGCATAACTTATTTTCGTCCTGTTCTACATAATTTATTATCTCTGGAATTTCGTCGATATCTTCCTGTGTAAAAACTAAGAGGAAATAAGTGTTAAAGATTCTACACATTTCTTTGTCACTGTCACTGAGCTGACCTGAGCAGCTTTTGAGTGGGCCTATCTTGTCCCTAATCTTACTCCTATATACCTGAAAGAAACCTTTTGGATTAATCTTTGAATCCCTTGTGACTTTAACCTCATAATTTCTTTAATTTTCTTATTCCTTTTTTATCTTTTTAATTTATTGATTTCTTAACTGCCATCTTCCCTTTTGATTCGTTTGTAAATGCCTCTCTTTTGATCTATTAGATGATTTAATCTATTGTTTATCCATTTAGGGTCATTTTCATTTAACCTAAATTCTCTATTTGGAACATAAGTAGTCTGGGCAACTAGAACTATGCTTTGAAAAATGTCATATTGGTATCCATCACTATCTACCTGACCCACAGTCAAGTCATTCCAGTTCAACCCACCCAGGTAATTTCTCAGTCCTATGAAATCAGCAAAGCAGAAGTCAGGGACACTGACTTGATTGCAGTTAAGGTAATTCCATTATATATTGATAATGAGTGATCTGTGATCACTTTCCCCAAGCTCATCATTAACCTCAAGATTATTAATTAGATATTCCTTGTAGACAAGAACCAAGTCAATCAGGTAATTTCCTCTCACACTGCTCCAGTCAGTTTTCTAAAGCTAAAATCTTCCATTAACATAACATTTTCATATCTAGATACTTTATGAATTTTTTCCCATAGAAGTTTACCGCATTCCCTACCAAGATTTGGGAGCCTGTAAATCGCACCCAAGATTAGTTTTTCACAGCCCTCGAGAAACTGTAGCCAAACAGATTCAGTGTCAGACGCTTCTAATTTTATATCTTGTCTAACCAACAATACCAGTTATCTCTTGACATACACCGCCACTCCACCACCCTTCCTGTTGACCCTATCAGTGTAGAATAATGTACAGGCTTGTATGTACGTAGCATTCACAAGGCATTTCTCTATCTTTCAGATTGAACCAGGTCTCTGTTAGAGCAATAATATCTATGCTACCTGCACATGCAGTTGATTGTAGCTCATCTACCTTATTTCTTACGCTCCTACTATTAGCATAGTAAACCTTAAGGGAGATAGTCAATAGCTGCCTTCTAATGTAACCATCTGTATGTTGTCCATTTCCATTGCATTTATTAGTAACTTTATGATGATTAATGTCTTTTAAACATATCCCTGGGGATATCATCCCTCATGCCACAACCGGTTTGTTTCCCACACATACCCATAACTCTATCTTTCTTTCAGTTTAAAGTCCTAGATAACTTAGCAACGACCCCCCTTGATCGAGTTGGCTAATGCTACCACTAATGCTGCCCCAGAGAGATGTACCCCCACCCCTTGCATATATATCATGTTTGACATAGAAATTTTTCCAGTTGTCAATGAATGGGATTACAAGTTCCTTGCAGTACCTGTCTAGCCAGCAATTTACACCAACTAGCCTAAACATCCATTCATTGCCCACTCCTTTTCTAGGCAAGATGCTACATATGACTGGGATCCCTCCCTTAGACCTAATTAAATTTATACCTGTCCAATACTTATCTAGCAGTTCCTGTCTTCTGCCATCCATAATATATTTTCCACCATTACCTGAAATTATATTATTTAACATGTTGACTATGTCATTACCAGCTCCAGGGAAACACACACTCTGTTTCACCTTCCTATAATCTAATAATAGATCTTTATTTCTACAAGTATATGTACAAGGTATACAGGCCTAGCAGACATCAATGACATATTACTATACTGAAAGCCCTTTGTTATGCAGAGCATTTCGGGCAAATTAGGTCAATTTTGTCCCAGGATACTACCCACACCAGTTAACAAGTCCTAATGTTTTCCAGCCGTACCCGGGGATCGATCCCCGGATCTCAGTCTGTGAGGTCAATATATCTTACCTGTGAGTCACCGGCCTCAAGGATAGTCTTATATATATTTTTTTTTTTTTTGAAGAGGAGTTAGTGGTAAATTTAACCCCATTGATCACTGAAGTACGTTCGTCCTGGAGAACAGAGAAGCGATTTCCTACCTTCGAAAATTCTCTTTTAACCTTCCTTATTTTGATGTTATTTCCTTTACTGGGAACCCTTCTGACTTGTCACGGCTGTTGTGCTGCTCCTCACTGCTGGTAACCTGTTTCCCCTCACTAACACCAACTACCTCTCATTCAGTGCTATACTTATCCAGGCGACTTTTCAGCTTATTTTCAGCCTTAAGAAGCAGAACCTCCTCCTTCAACACCTTGACCTCAGATTCTAAAACCCAACAGATCCAAGCTGTGGTGGAACGTTGTACACTTTATTTATTTTTCAATCTTTGGCTTTAAAATTCTAACAGCACCTGTGATGTTCTCTGGGAGTATCTCCATCCCCAGAAGTTTACAAAATATAATAAAAGATGATGGAAAAGCAGGTAAATCTATTTTGCACTGTAAATTATTTCTTTCTCAGACAGTTCAAATGACAGATTATAATCAAAAGGAAGCGCTAAACCTACCAGAGTTCAATTGACAGTGTTGCTCAATACCACCGGTGATCTAGTGGAACGCTGAGTGCTCTTCAGAATACTGACTCCAGTTCAGGGGAATTCGCCGAGTCTTGGGATGTGTAATGCGAGTACAACCTCTAGAAACAAGTTTAAGTGGGCAAGGTAAGGCAGCCTGTGAGATGATACCTGGCATCGTTGGCATCCAAATAATGTAT
>NC_091308.1:30668439-30770939 GCF_038502225.1 Cherax quadricarinatus
GGTGTAGTGGCTCCTCCCACCCATGGTGTAGTGGCTCCTCCCATACATGGTGTAGTGGCTCCTCCCACCCATGGTGTAGTGGCTCCTCCCACCCATGGTGTAGTTGCGCCTCCCACACATGGTGTAGTGGCGCCTCCCACCCATCGTGTAGTGGCTCCTCCCATTCATGGTGTAGTGACTCCTCCAACCCATGTAGCGGCTCCTGCCACCCATGGTGTAGTGGCTCCTCCCACCCATGGTGTAGTGGCTCCTCCCACCCATGGTGTAGTGGCTCCTCCCACCCATGGTGTAGTGGCTCCTCCCACCCATGGTGTAGTGGCTCCTCCCATCCATGGTGTAGTGACTCCTCCCACCCATGGTGTAGTGGCTCCTCCCACCCATGGTGTAGTGGCTCCTCCCACCCATGGTGTAGTGGCTCCTCCCACCCATGGTGTAGTGGCTCCTCCCACCCATGGCGTAGTGGCTCCTCCCACCCATGGTGTAGTGGCTCCTCCCACCCATGGTGCGACTCCTCCCACCCATGGTGTAGTGGCTCCTCCCACCAATGGTGTAGTGGCTCCTCCCACCCATGGTGTAGTAGCTCCTCCCACCCATGGTGTAGTGGCTCCTCCCACCCATGGTGTAGTGGCGCCTCCCACCCATGGTGTAGTGGCGCCTCCCACCCATGGTGTAGTGGCTTCTCCCACCCATGGTGTATGGCTCCCCACCCATGGTGTAGTGGCTCCTCCCGCCCATGGTGCAGTGGCTCCTCCCACCTATGGTGTAGTGGCTCCTCCCACCCATGGTGTAGTGGCTCCTCCCACCCATGGTGTAGTGGCTCCTCCCACCCATGGTGTAGTGGCTCCTCCCACCCATGGTGTAGTGGCTCCCCCCACACATGGTGTAGTGGCTCCTCCCACCCATGGTGTAATGGCTCCTCCCACCCATGGTGTAGTGGCTCCTCCCACCCATGGTGTAGTGACTCCTCCAACCCATGGTGTAGTGGCTCCTCCCACCCATGGACTAGTGGCTCCTCCCACCCATGGTGTAGTGGCTCCTCCCACCCATGGTGTAGTGGCTCCTCCCACCCATGGTGTAGTGGCTCCTCCCACCTATGGTGTATGGCTACTCCCACCCATGGTGTAGTGGCTCCTCCAACCCATGGTGTAGTGGCTCCTCCCACCCATAGTGTAGTGGCTCCTCCCACCAATGGTGTAGTGGCTCCTCCCACCCATGGTCTAGTGGCTCCTCCCACCCATGGTGTAGTGGCTCCTCCCATCGATTGTGTAGTGGTGCCTAACACCCATGGTGTAGTGGCTCCTCCCACCCATGGTGTAGTGGCTCCTCCCACCCATGGTGTAGTGGCTCCTCCCACCCATGGTGTGACTCCTCCCACCCATGTTGTAGTGGCTCCTCCCACCCATGGTGTAGTGGCTCCTCCCACCCATGGTGTAGTAGCTCCTCCCACCCATGGTGTAGTCGCTCCTCCCACACATGGTGTAGTGCCGCCTCCCACCCATGGTGTAGTGGCGCCTCCCACCCATCGTGTAGTGGCTGCTCCCATCCATGGTGTAGTGGCTCCTCCCACCCATGGTGTAGTGGCTCCTCCCACCCATGGTGTAGTGGCTCCGCCCACACATGGTGTAGTGGCTCCTCCCACCCATGGTGTAGTGGCTCCTCCAACCCATGGTGTATGGCTACTCCCTCCCATGGTGTAGTGGCTCCTCCCACCCATGGTGTAGTGGCTCCTCCCACCCACAGTGTAGTGGCTCCTCCCACCAATGGTGTAGTGGCTCCTCCCACCCATGGTCTAGTAGCTCCTCCCACCCATGGTGTAGTGGCTCCTCCCATCGATGGTGTAGTGGTGCCTAACACCCATGGTGTAGTGGCTCCTCCCACCCATGGTGTAGTGGCTCCTCCCACCCATGGTGTAGTGGCACCTCCCACCCCTGGTGTGACTCCTCCCACCAATGTTGTAGTGGCTCCTCCCACCCATGGTGTAGTGGCTCCTCCCACCCATGGTGTAGTAGCTCCTCCCACCCATGGTGTAGTGGCTCCTCCCACCCATGGTGTAGTGCCGCCTCCCACCCATGGTGTAGTGGCGCCTCCCACCCATCGTGTAGTGGCTTCTCCCATCCATGGTGTAGTGGCTCCTCCCACCCATTGTGTAGTGGCTCCTCCCACCCATGGTGTAGTGGCTCCTCCCATACATGGTGTAGTGGCTCTTCCCACCCATGGTGTAGTTGCGCCTCCCATACATGGTGTAGCGGCGCCTCCCACCCATCGTGTAGTGGCTCCTCCCATTCATGGTGTAGTGACTCCTCCAACCCATGTAGCGGCTCCTGCCACCCATGGTGTAGTGGCTCCTCCCACCCATGGTGTAGTGGCTCCTCCCACCCACGTTGTAGTGGCTCCTCCCACCCATGGTGTAGTGGCTCCTCCCACCCATGGTGTAGTGGCTCCTCCCATCCATGGTGTAGTGACTCCTCCCACCCATGGTGTAGTGGCTCCTCCCACCCATGGTGTAGTGGCTCCTCCCACCCATGGTGTAGTGGCTCCTCCCACCCATGGTGTAGTGGCTCCTCCCACCCATGGTGTAGTGGCTCCTCCCACCCATGGTGTAGTGGCTCCTCCCACCCATGTGTAGTGACTCCTCCCACCCATGGTGTAGTGGCTCCTCCCACCCATGGTGTAGTGGCTCCTCCCACCCATGGTGTAGTGGCTCCTCCCACCCATGGTGTAGTGGCTCCTCCCACCCATGGTGTAGTGGCGCCTCCCACCCATGGTGTAGTGGCGCCTCCCACCCATGGTGTAGTGGCGCCTCCCACCCATAATGTAGTGGCGCCTCCCATCAATGGTGTAGTGGCTCCTCCCACCCATGGTGCAGTGGCTCCTCTCACCCATGGTGTAGTGGCTCCTCCCACCCATTGTGTAGTGGCTCCTCCCACCCATGGTGTAGTGGCTCCTCCAACCCATGGTGTAGTGGCTCCTCCAACCCATGGTGTAGTGGCTCCTCCCACCCATGGTGTAGTGGCTCCTCCCACCCATTTTGTCGTGGTGCCTAACACCCATGGTGTAGTGGCTCCTCCCATCCATGGTGTAGTGGCTCCTCCCACCCATGGTGTAGTGGCTCCTCCCACCAATGGTGTAGTGGCTCCTCCCACCCATGGTGTAGTGGCTCCTCCCACCCATGGTGCGACTCCTCCCATGGTGTAGTAGCTCCTCCCACCCCTCATGGTGTAGTGGCTCCTCCCACCCATGGTGTAGTGGCGCCTCCCACCCATGGTGTAGTGGCGCCTCCCACCCATGGTGTAGTGGCGCCTCCCACCCATGGTGTAGTGGCGCCTCCCATCCATGGTGTAGTGGCTCCTCCCACCCATGGTGCAGTGGCTCCTCCCACCCATGGTGTAGTGGCTCCTCCCACCCATGGTGTAGTGGCTCCTCCCACCCATGGTGTAGTGGCTCCTCCAACCCATGGTGTAGTGGCTCCTCCAACCCATGGTGTAGTTGGTCCTCCCATCCATGGTGTAGTGACTCCTCCCACCCATGGTGTAGTGGCTCCTCCCACCCATGGTATAGTGGCTCCTCCCACCCATGGTGTAGTGGCTCCTCCCACCCATGGTGTAGTGGCTCCTCCCACCCATGGTGTAGTGGCTCCTCCCACCCATGGTGTAGTGGCGCCTCCCACCCATGGTGTAGTGGCGCCTCCCATCCATGGTGTAGTTGCTCCTCCCACCCATGGTGCAGTGGCTCCTCCCACCCATGGTGTAGTGGCTCCCCCCATCCATGGTGTAGTGGCTCCTCCCACCCATGGTGTAGTGGCTCCTCCCACCCATGGTGTAGTTGCGCCTCCCACACATGGTGTAGTGGCGCCTCCCACCCATCGTGTAGTGGCTCCTCCCATCCATGGTGTAGTGGCGGCTCCCACCCATGGTGTAGTGGCTCCTCCCATCCATCGTGTAGTGACTCCTCCCACCCATAGTGTAGTGGCTCCTTACACCCATGGTGTAGTGGCTCCTGCAACCCATGGTGTAGTGGCTCCTCCCACCCATGGTGTAGTGGCTCCTCCCACCCCATGGTGTAGTGGCTCCTCCCACCCATGGTGTAGTGGCTCCTCCCATCCATGGTGTAGTGACTCCCACCCATGGTATAGTGGCTCTTCCCACCCATGGTGTAGTGGCTCCTCCCAGCCATGGTGTAGTGGCTCCTCCCACCCATGGTGTAGTGGCTCCTCCCATCCATGGTGTAGTGACTCCCATCAATGGTGTAGTGGCTCCTCCCATCCATGGTGTAGTGACTCCTCCCACCCATGGCGTAATGGCTCCTCCTACCCATGTAGTGGCTCCTCCCACGCATGGTGTAGTGGCTCCTCCCACCCATGGTGTAGTGACTCCTCCCACCCATGGTGTAGTGGCTCCTCCCACCCATGGTGTAGTGTCTCCTCCCACCCATGGTGTAGTGGCTCTTCCCACCCATGGTGTAGTGGCTCCTCCCACCAATGGTGTAGTGGCTCCTCCCATCCATGGTGTAGTGACTCCTCCCACACATGGCGTAGTGGCTCCTCCCACCCATGGTGTAGTGCCTCCTCCCACCCATGGTGTAGTGGCTTCTCCCACCCATCGTGTAGTAGCTCCTCCCACTCATGGTGTAGTCTCTCCTCCCACCCATGGTGTACTGGCTCCTCCCACCCATGGTGTAGTGGCTCCTCCCATCCATAGTGTAGTGACTCCTCCCACCCATGGTGTAGTGGCTCCTCCCACCCATGGTGTAGTGGCTCCTCCCATCCATGGTGAAGTGGCTCCTCCCACCCATGGTGTAGTGGCTCCTCTCACCCATGGTGTACTGGCTCCTCCCACCCATGGTGTAGTGGCTCCTCCCACCCATGGTGTTGTGGCTCCTCTCACCCATGGTGTAGTGGTTCCTCCCACCCATGGTGTAGTGGCTCCTCCCACCCATGGTGTAGTGGCTCCTCCCACCCATGGTGTAGTGGCTCCTCCCACACATGGTGAAGTGGTTCCTCCCACCCATGGTGCAGTAGTTCCTCCCACCCATGGTACAATGGCTCCGCCCACCCATGGTGTAGTGGCTCCTCCCACCCATGGTGAAGTGGCTACTCTCACACATGGTGTAGTGGTTCCTCCCACCCATGGTACAGTGGCTCCGCCCACCCATGGTGCAGTGGCTTCGGCCACCCATGGTGTAGTGGCTCGTTCCACCCGTGTAGTGGCTCCTCCCACCCTTGTAGTGGCTCCTCCCACCCATGGTGTAGTGGCTCCTCCCACCCATGGTGCAGTGGCTTCGGCCACCCACGGTGTAGTGGCTCCTCCCACCCTTGTAGTGGCTCCTCCCACCCTTGTAGTGGCTCGTCTCATCCATGGTGTAGTGGTTCCTCCAACTCGTGTAGTGGCTCCTCCCACCCATGGTGTATGGCTCACCCACCCATGGTGTGGTGGCTCCTCCCACCCATGGTGTAGCGGCTCCTCCCACCCATGGTGTAGCGGCTCCTCCCACCCATGCTGTAGTGGCTCCTCCCACCCATGGTGTAGTGGCTCCTCCCACCCATGGAGTAC
Organism: Cherax quadricarinatus; assembly: GCF_038502225.1. Lineage (NCBI taxonomy): Eukaryota > Metazoa > Arthropoda > Malacostraca > Decapoda > Parastacidae > Cherax > Cherax quadricarinatus. Next base: position 30,673,989 of record NC_091308.1, read on the forward strand.
TGGCTCCTCCCACCCATGGTGTAGTGGCTCCTCCCACCCATGGTGTAGTGGCTCCTCCCACCCATGGTGTAGTGGCTCCTCCAACCCATGGTGTAGTGGCTCCTCCCACCCATGGTGTAGTGGCTCCTCCCACCCATTTTGTAGTGGTGCCTAACACCCATGGTGTAGTGGCTCCTCCCATCTATGGTGTAGTGGCTCCTCCCACCCATGGTGTAGTGGCTCCTCCCACCAATGGTGTAGTGGCTCCTCCCACCCATGGTGTAGTGGCTCCTCCCACCCATGGTGCGACTCCTCCCATGGTGTAGTAGCTCCTCCCACCCATGGTGTAGTGGCTCCTCCCACCCATGGTGTAGTGGCGCCTCCCACCCATGGTGTAGTGGCGCCTCAAACCCATGGTGTAGTGGCGCCTCCCACCCATGGTGTAGTGGCGCCTCCCATCCATGGTGTAGTGGCTCCTCCCACCCATGGTGCAGTGGCTCCTCCCACCCATGGTGTAGTGGCTCCTCCCACCCATGGTGTAGTGGCTCCTCCAACCCATGGTGTAGTGGCTCCTCCAACCCATGGTGTAGTGGCTCCTCCAACCCATGGTGTAGTGGGTCCTCCCATCCATGGTGTAGTGACTCCTCCCAACCATGGTGTAGTGGCTCCTCCCACCCATGGTATAGTGGCTCCTCCCACCCATGGTGTAGTGGCTCCTCCCACCCATGGTGTAGTGGCTCCTCCCACCCATGGCGTAGTGGCTCCTCCCACCCATGGTGTAGTGGCGCCTCCCACCCATGGTGTAGTGGCGCCTCCCATCCATGGTGTAGTGGCTCCTCCCACCCATGGTGCAGTGGCTCCTCCCACCCATGGTGTAGTGGCTCCTCCCATCCATGGTGTAGTGGCTCCTCCCACCCATGGTGTAGTGGCTCCTCCCACCCATGGTGTAGTGGCGCCTCCGACACATGGTGTAGAGGCGCCTCCCACCCATCGTGTAGTGGCACCTCCCATCCATGGTGTAGTGGCCCCTCCCACCCATGGTGTAGTGCCGCCCCCCACCCATGGTGTAGTGGCTCCTCCCATCCATGGTGTAGTGGCTCCTCCCACCCATGGTGTAGTGGCTCCTCCCACCCATGGTGTAGTTGCGCCTCCCACACATGGTGTAGTATCGCCTCCCACCCATCGTGTAGTGGCTCCTCCCATCCATGGTGTAGTGGCGGCTCCCACCCATGGTGTAGTGGCTCCTCCCATCCATCGTGTAGTGACTCCTCCCACCCATGGTGTAGTGGCTTCTTCCACCCATGGTGTAGTGGCTCCTCCCACCCATGGTGTAGTGGGTCCTCCCATCCATGGTGTAGTGACTCCTCCTACCCATGGTGTAGTGGCTCCTCCCACCCATGGTATAGTGGCTCCTCCCACCCATGGTGTAGTGGCTCCTCCCAGCCATGGTGTAGTGGCTCCTCCCACCCATGGTGTAGTGGCTCCTCCCATCCATGGTGTAGTGACTCCCACCCATGGTATAGTGGCTCTTCCCACCCATGGTGTAGTGGCTCCTCCCAGCCATGGTGTAGTGGCTCCTCCCACCCATGATGTAGTGGCTCCTCCCATCCATGGTGTAGTGACTCCCATCAATGGTGTAGTGGCTCCTCCCACCCATGGTGTAGTGGCTCCTCCCATCCATGGTGTAGTGACTCCCACCCATGGTATAGTGGCTCTTCCCACCCATGGTGTAGTGGCTCCTCCCACCCATGGTGTAGTGGCTCCTCCCACGCATGGTGTAGTGGCTCCTCCCACCCATGGTGTAGTGACTCCTCCCACCCATGGTGTAGTGGCTCCTCCCACCCATGGTGTAGTGTCTCCTCCCACCCATGGTGTAGTGGCTCTTCCCACCCATGGTGTAGTGGCTCCTCCCACCAATGGTGTAGTGGCTCCTCCCATCCATGGTGTAGTGACTCCTCCCACACATGGTGTAGTGGCTCCTCCCACCCATGGTGTAGTGCCTCCTCCCACCCATGGTGTAGTGGCTTCTCCCACCCATGGTGTAGTAGCTCCTCCCACTCATGGTGTAGTCTCTCCTCCCACCCATGGTGTACTGGCTCCTCCCACCCATGGTGTAGTGGCTCCTCCCATCCATGGTGTAGTGACTCCTCCCACCCATGGTGTAGTGGCTCCTCCCACCCATGGTGTAGTGGCTCCTCCCATCCATGGTGAAGTGGCTCCTCCCACCCATGGTGTAGTGGCTCCTCTCACCCATGGTGTACTGGCTCCTCCCACCCATGGTGTAGTGGCTCCTCCCACCCATGGTGTTGTGGCTCCTCTCACCCATGGTGTAGTGGTTCCTCCCACCCATGGTGTAGTGGCTCCTCCCACCCATGGTGTAGTGGCTCCTCCCACCCACGGTGTAGTGGCTCCTCCCACACATGGTGAAGTGGTTCCTCACACCCATGGTGCAGTAGTTTCTCCCACCCATGGTACAATGGCTCCGCCCACCCATGGTGTAGTGGCTCCTCCCACCCATGGTGTAGTGGCTACTCTCACACATGGTGTAGTGGTTCCTCCCACCCATGGTACAGTGGCTCCACCCACCCATGCTGCAGTGGCTTCGGCCACCCATGGTGTAGTGACTCGTCCCACCCGTGTAGTGGCTCCTCCCACCCTTGTAGTGGCTCCTCCCACCCATGGTGTAGTGGCTCCTCCCACCCATGGTGCAGTGGCTTCGGCCACCCATGTTGTAGTGGCTCCTCCCACCCTTGTAGTGGCTCCTCTCATCCATGGTCTAGTGGTTCCTCCAACTCGTGTAGTGGCTCCTCCCACCCATGGTGTATGGCTCACCCACCCATGGAGTAGTGGCTCCTCCCACCCATGGTGTAGCGGCTCCTCCCACCCATGGTGTAGCGGCTCCTCCCACCCATGCTGTAGTGGCTCCTCCCACCCATGGTGTAGTGGCTCCTCCCACCCATGGTGTACTGGCTCCTCCCACCCATGGTGTAGTGGCTCCTCCCACCCATGGTGTAGTGGCTCCTCCCACCCATGGTGTAGTGGCTCCTCCCACCCATGGTGTAGTGGCTCCCACCCATGTAGTGGCTCCTCCCACCCATGGTGTAGTGGCTCCTCCCACCCATGGTATAGTGGCTCCTCCCATCCATGGAGTAGTGGCTCCTCCCATACATGTTGAAATGGTTAATCCCACCCATGGTGTAGTGGTTCCTCCCACCCATGGTGTAGTGGTTCCTCCCACCCATGGTGGTGGCTCCGCCCACCCATGGTGTAGTGGCTCCTCCCACCCATGGTGTAGTGGCTACTCCCACACATGGTGAAGTGGTTCCACCCACCCATGGTACAGTATCTCAGCCCACCCATGGTGTAGTGGCTCCTCCCACCTTTGTAGTGGTTCCTCCCAACCATGGTGTAGTGGTTCCTCTCACCCATGGTGTAGTGGCTCCTCCCACCCTTGTAGTGGCTCCTCCCATCCATGGTGTAGTGGTTCCTCCCACTCGGGATGTAGTGGCTCCTCCCACCCATGGTGTATAGCTCACTCACCCATGATGTAGTGGCTCCTCCCACCCATGGTGTAGTGGCTCCTCCCACCCATGGCGTAGTGGCTCCTCCCACCCACCGTGTAGGGGTTCCTCCCACCCATGGTGTAGGGGTTCCTCCCACCCATGGTGTAGTGGTTCCTCCCACCCATGGTGTATGGCTCACCCACCCATGGTGTAGTGGTGACTCCAACCCATGGTGTAGTGGCTCCTCCCACCCATGGTGTAGTGGCTCCTCCCACCCATGGTGTAGTGGTTCCTCCCACTCATGGTGTAATGGTTCCTCCCACGCATGGTGTAGTGGTTCCTCCCACCCATGGTGTAATGGTTCCTCCCACGCATGGTGTAGTGGTTCCTCCCACCCATGATGTAGTGATTCCTAAAACCCATGGTGTAGTGGCTTCTCCCACCCATGGTGTAGTGGCTCCTCCCACCCATGGTGTAGTGGCTCCTCCCACCCATGGTGTAGTGGCTCCTCCCACCCATGTGTCTCCTCTCACCCACGGTATAGTGGCTCCTCCCACCCACGGTGCAGTGGCTTCTACCACCCATGGAGTAGTGGCTTCTCCTACCCATGGTGCATCGCTCACCATGGTGTAGTGGCTCCTCCCACCCATGGTGTACGGCTCACCATGGTGTAGTGGCTCACCCACCCATGGTGTAGTGATCCTCCCACCCATGGTGTAGTGGCTCCTCCCACCAATCGTGTATGGCTCCCCACCCATGGTGTAGCGGCTCCTTCCACCCATGGTGCAGTGATTTCTCCCACCCATGGTGTAGTGGCTCTTCCCGCCCATGGTGTAGTGGCTCCTCCCGCCCATGGTGTAGTGGCTCCTCCCATCCATGGTGTAGTGGCTCCTCCCACCCATTGTGTAGTGGCTCCTCCCACCCATGGTGTAGTGGCTCCTCCCACCCTTGGTGTAGTGGCTCCTCGCAACCATGGTGTAGTGGCTCCTCCCACCCATGGTGTAGTGGTTCCTCCCACCCATTTTGTAGTGGTTCCTCCCACCCATGGTGTAATGGCTCCTCCCACCCAGGGTGTAATGGCTCCTTCCACCCATGGTGTAATGGCTCCTCCCACCCATAGTGTAATGGCTCCTCCCACCCATGGTGTAGTGGCTTCTCCCACCCATGGTGTAATGGCTCCTCCCACCCATGGTGTAGTGGTTCCTCCCACCCATGGTGTAGTGGCTCCTCCAACCCATGGTGTAGTGGCTCCTCCCACCCATGGTGTAATGGCTACTCCCCAATGGTGTAATGGCTCCTCCCACCCATGGTGTAGTGGCTCCTCCCACCCATGGTGTAGTGGCTCCTCCCACCCATGGTGTAGTGGTCCCTCCCACCCATGGTGTAATGGCTCCTCCCACCCATGGTGTAATGGCTCCTCCCACCCATGGTGTAATGGCTCCTCCCACCCATGGTGTAGTGGCTCCTCCCACCCATGGTGTAGTGGTTCCTCCCACCCATGGTGTAGTGGCTCCTCCCACCCATGGTGTAATGGCTCCTTCCACCCAGGGTGTAATGGCTCCTCCCACACATGGTGTAATGGCTCCTCCCACCCATGGTGTATTGGCTCCTCCCACCCATGGTGTAGTGGTTCCTCCCACCCATGGTGTAGTGACTCCTCCCACCCATGGTGTAGTGGCTCCTCCCACCCATGGTGTAGTGGCTCCTCCCACCCATGGTGTAGTGGCTCCTCCCACCCATGGTGCAGTGGCTCCTCCCACCCATGGTGTAGTGGCTCCTCCCACCCATGGTGTAGTGGCTCCTCCCACCCATGGTGTAGTGGCTCCTCCCACCCTTGGTGTAGTGGTTTCTCCCACCCATGGTGTAGTGGTTTCTCCCACCCATTGTGTAGTGGTTTCTCCCACCCATGGTGTAGTGGCTCCTCCCACCCATGGTGTAGTGGCTTCTCCCACCCATGGTGTAGTGGCTCCTCCCACCCATGGTGTAGTGGCTCCTCCCTCCCATGGTGTAGTGACGCCTCCCACTCATGGTGTAGTGGCTCCTCCCACCTATGGTGTAGTGGCTCCATTCCGCCAATGGTGTAGTGGCTCCTTCCGCCCATGTAGTGGCTCCTCCCACCCATGGTGTAGTGGCTCCTCCCACCCATTGTGTAGTGGTCCCTCCCACCCATGGTGTAGTGGCTTCTCCCACCCATGGTGTAGTGGTTCCTCCCGCCCATGGTGTAGTGGCTCCTCCCACCAATGGTGTAGTGGCTCCTCCCACCCATGGTGTAGTGGCTCCTCCCACCCATGGTGTAGTGGCTCCTACCACCCATGGTGTAGTGGCGCCTCCCACCCATGGTGTGGCTCCTCCCACCCATGGTGTAGTGGCTCTTCCCACCCATGGTGCTTTGGCTCCTCCCACCGATGGTGTAGTGGCTTCTCTCACCCATGGTGTAGTGGCTTCTCCCATCCATGGTGTATTGGCTCCTCCCACCCATGGTGTAGTGGCTCCTCCCACAAATGGTGTAGTGGTTCCTCCCACCCATGAAGTGGCTCCTTCCACCCATGATGTGGGTCCTCGCACCCATGGTGTAGTGGTTCCTCCCACCCATGTAGTGGCTCCTCCCACCCATGGTGTAGTGGATCCTCCCATCCATAGCGTAGTGGCTCCTCCCACCCATGGTGTAGTGGCTACTCCCACCCATGGTGTAGTGGCTCCTCCCATCCTTGGTGTAGTGGTTCCTCCCATCCATGGTGTAGTGGCTCCTCCCACCCATGGTGTAGTGGCTCCTCCCACCCATGTAGTGGCTCCTCCCACCCATGGTGTAGTGGTTCCTCCCACCCATGGTGTAGTGGCTCCTCCCACCCATGGTGTAGTGGCTCCTCCCACCCATGGTGTAATGGCTCCTCCCACCCATGGTGTAGTGGCTCCTCCCATCCATGTAGTGGCTCCTCCCACCCATGGTGTAGTTGCTCCTCCCATCCATGGTGTAGTGGTTCCTCCCATCCATGGTGTAGTGGCTCCTCCCACCCATGTTGTAGTGGCTCCTCCCACCCATGGTGTAGTGGCTCCTCCCACCCATGGTGTAGTGGCTCCTCCCACCCATGGTGTAGTGGTTCCTCCCACCCATGGTGTACTGGCTCCTCCCACCCATAGTGTAGTGGTTCCTGCTTCCCATGGTGTACTGGCTCCTCCCATGGTGTAGTGGTTCCTCCCACCCATGGTGTAAAGGCTCCTCCCACCCATGGTGTACTGGCTCCTCCCACCCATGGTGTACTGGCTCCTCCCACCCATGGTGTACTGGCTCCTCCCACCCATGGTGTACTGGCTCCTCCCACCCATGGTGTACTGGCTCCTCCCACCCATGGTGTAGTGGCTCCTCCCAACCATGGTGTAGTGGCTCCTCCCACCCATGGTGTAGTGGCTCCTCCCACCCATGGTGTACTGGCTCCTCCTACCCATGGTGTACTGGCTCCTCCCACCCATGGTGTACTGGCTCCTCCCACCCATGGTGTACTGGCTCCTCCCAACCATGGTGTAGTGGTTCCTCCCACCCATGGTGTACTGGCTCCTCCCACCCATGGTGTAGTGGCTCCTCCCACCCATGGTGTACTGGCTCCTCCCACCCATGGTGTAGTGGCTCCTCCCACCCATGGTGTACTGGCTCCTCCCACCCATGGTGTAGTGGCTCCTCCCACCCATGGTGTAGTGGGTCCTCCCACCCATGGTGTAGTGGCTCCTCCCACCCATGGTGTAGTGGCTCCTCCCACCCATGGTGTAGTGGCTCCTCCCACCCATGGTGTAGTGGCTCCTCCCACCCATGGTGTACTGGCTCCTCCCACCCATGGTGTAGTGGCTCCTCCCTCCCATGGTGTACTGGCTCCTCCCACCCATGGTGTAGTGGCTCCTCCCACCCATGGTGTAGTGGCTCCTCCCACCCATGGTGTAGTGGCTCCTCCCACCCATGGTGTAGTGGCTCCTCCCACCCATGGTGTAGTGGCTCCTCCCTCCCATAGTGTAGTGGCTCCTCCCACCCATGGTGTAGTGGCTCCTCCCACCCATGGTGTAGTGGCTCCTCCCACCCATGGTGTAGTGGTTCCTCCCACCCATGGTGTAGTGGCTCCTCCCACCCATGGTGTAGTGGCTCCTCCCACCCATGGTGTAGTGGCTCCTCCCACCCATGGTGTAGTGGCTCCTCCCACCCATGGTGTAGTGGCTCCTTTCACCCATGGTGTAGTGGCTCCTCCCACCCATGGTGTAGTGGCTCCTCCCACCCATGGTGTAGTGGCTCCTCCCTCCCATGGTGTAGTGGCTCCTCCCACCCATGGTGTAGTGGCTCCTCCCTCCCATGGTGTAGTGGCTCCTCCCTCCCATGGTGTAGTGGCTCCTCTCTCCCATGGTGTAGTGGCTCCTCCCACCCATGGTGTAGTGGCTCCTCCCTCCCATGGTGTACTGGCTCCTCCCTCCCATGGTGTAGTGGCTCCTCCCACCCATGGTGTAGTGGCTGCTCCCTCCCATCGTGTACTGGCTCCTCCCTCCCATGGTGTAGTGGCTCCTCCCACCCATGGTGTAGTGGCTCCTCCCTCCCATGGTGTACTGGCTCCTCCCTCCCATGGTGTAGTGGCTCCTCCCACCCATGGTGTAGTGGCTCCTCCCTCCCATGGTGTACTGGCTCCTCCCACCCATGGTGTACTGGCTCCTCCCACCCATGGTGTAGTGGCTCCTCCCTCCCATGGTGTACTGGCTCCTCCCTCCCATGGTGTACTGGCTCCTCCCACCCATGGTGTACTGGCTCCTCCCTCCCATGGTGTAATGGCTCCTCCCTCCCATGGTGTAGTGGCTCCTCCCACCCATGGTGTAGTGACTCCTCCCACCCATGGTGTAGTTGCTCCTCCCTCCCATGGTGTAGTGGCTCCTCCCTCCCATGGTGTACTGGCTCCTCCCTCCCATGGTGTACTGGCTCCTCCCACCCATGGTGTACTGGCTCCTCCCTCCCATGGTGTACTGGCTCCTCCCTCCCATGGTGTAGTGGCTCCTCCCACCCATGGTGTAGTGGCTCCTCCCACCCATGGTGTAGTTGCTCCTCCCTCCCATGGTGTAGTGGCTCCTCCCACCCATGGTGTAGTGGCTCCTCCCACCCATGGTGTAGTGGCTCCTCCCTCCCATGGTGTAGTGGCTCCTCCCTCCCCTGGTGTAGTGGCTCCTCCCTTCCATGGTGTACTGGCTCCTCCCACGCATGGTGTAGTTGCTCCTCCCTCCCATGGTGTAGTGGCTCCTCCCACCCATGGTGTAGTGGCTCCTCCCACCCATGGTGTAGTGGCTCCTCCCTCCCATGGTGTAGTGGCTCCTCCCTCCCATGGTGTAGTGGCTCCTCCCTTCCATGGTGTAGTGGCTCCTCCCACCCATGGTGTAGTGGCTCCTCCCTCCCATGGTGTAGTGGCTCCTCCCTCCCATGGTGTAGTGGCTCCTCCCTCCCATGGTGTAGTGGCTCCTCCCTCCCATGGTGTAGTGGCTCCTCCCACCCATGGTGTAGTGGCTCCTCCCTCCCATGGTGTAGTGGCTCCTCCCACCCATGGTGTAGTGGCTCCTCCCTCCCATGGTGTACTGGCTCCTCCCTCCCATGGTGTAGTGGCTCCTCCCACCCATGGTGTAGTGGCTCCTCCCACCCATGGTGTAGTGGCTCCTCCCTCCCATGGTGTAGTGGCTCCTCCCACCCATGGTGTAGTGGCTCCTCCCTCCCATGGTGTAGTGGCTCCTCCCACCCATGGTGTAGTGGCTCCTCCCTCCCATGGTGTAATGGCTCCTCCCACCCATGGTGTAGTGGCTCCTCCCTCCCATGGTGTAGTGGCTCCTCCCTCCCATGGTGTAGTGGCTCCTCCCTCCCATGGTGTAGTGGCTCCTCCCACCCATGGTGTAGTGGCTCCTCCCTCCCATGGTGTAGTGGCTCCTCCCACCCATGGTGTAGTGGCTCCTCCCTCCCATGGTGTAGTGGCTCCTCCCTCCCATGGTGTAGTGGCTCCTCCCACCCATGGTGTAGTGGCTCCTCCCTCCCATGGTGTAGTGGCTCCTCCCTCCCATGGTGTAGTGGCTCCTCCCTCCCATGGTGTAATGGCTCCTCCCACCCATGGTGTAGTGGCTCCTCCCACCCATGGTGTAGTGGCTCCTCCCACCCATGGTGTAGTGGCTCCTCCCACCCATGGTGTAGTGGCTCCTCCCTCCCATGGTGTAGTGACTCCTCCCACCCATGGTGTACTGGCTACACTGTATATCACTAACAAAAGAGAATAAAGAATTTTGTAAAATTGTTGAAAATGTCGCATAAATTTCAAGCAAAAATGTTGATGTTGTGTTTGAACGAAAATAGAAGTTACAAGACAGTTTGTGGAAGTGAGCACTTGGGGAAGTGAGCACTTGGGGAAGTGAGCACTTGGGGAAGTGAGCACTTGGGGAAGTGAGCACTTGGGGAAGTGAGCACTTGGGGAAGTGAGCACTTGGGGAAGTGAGCACTTGGGGAAGAAAACTGAGCACTTGGGGAAGTGAGCACTTGGGGAAGTGAGCACTTGGGGAAGTGAGCACTTGTGGAAGTGAGCACTTGGGGAAGTGAGCACTTGGGGAAGTGAGCACTTGTGGAAGTGAGCACTTGGGGAAGTGAGCACTTGGGGAAGTGAGCACTTGGGGAAGTGAGCACTTGGGGAAGAAAACTGAGCACTTGGGGAAGTGAGCACTTGGGGAAGTGAGCACTTGGGGAAGAAAACTGAGCACTTGGGGAAGTGAGCACTTGGGGAAGTGAGCACTTGTGGAAGTGAGCACTTGGGGAAGAAAACTGAGCACTTGGGGAAGTGAGCACTTGGGGAAGTGAGCACTTGTGGAAGTGAGCACTTGGGGAAGTGAGCACTTGGGGAAGTGAGCACTTGGGGAAGTGAGCACTTGGGGAAGTGAGCACTTGGGGAAGTGAGCACTTGGGGAAGTGAGCACTTGGGGAAGTGAGCACTTGGGGAAGAAAACTGAGCACTTGGGGAAGTGAGCACTTGGGGAAGTGAGCACTTGGGGAAGTGAGCACTTGTGGAAGTGAGCACTTGGGGAAGAAAACTGAGCACTTGGGGAAGTGAGCACTTGGGGAAGTGAGCACTTGTGGAAGTGAGCACTTGGGGAAGTGAGCACTTGGGGAAGTGAGCACTTGGGGAAGTGAGCACTTGGGGAAGTGAGCACTTGGGGAAGTGAGCACTTGGGGAAGTGAGCACTTGGGGAAGAAAATTGAACACTTGGGGAAGAAAACTGAGCACTTGGGGAAGAAAAGAGAGCACTTGGGGAAGAAAAGAGAGCACTTGGGGAAGAAAAAGAGAGCACTTGGGGAAGAAAAAAAAAAAGCACACGTAATAAATAAGAAGTTTCAGTACTAGAAACAGTGTCACGTGAGCAAATATTTAAGAGTAACATGACAGACTTCAGTGTGTTAATGAAGCCAACATGGCCGCCAAGACAACACAAACATTCAGCTGTTGTCGTCGTGCGCAACATTATTTTAAGACAACCTTTTACGTATATGGGTGAAGGATACTTAAAAAAAGTGTATTAACAACGCATGTTGGACTCGACTCAGAGTCGTCTGCAGCTGTCGTGTTGTGCTGCGGTAAAAGAAAAAATGGAACTAAATGAGAAAAAAAAAGGAAATCTGAGGAGGCATGCGGTAAAATTTATTGGATAATGAAGAAATATGAGATGTAAAGAGAGAAGACACTAAATTATCTTTCTTTGGAATATACGAAAGGAATGCGAGATATAATGACCAGGTGGTTCTCGGAGATTTGGCCGACGGACATATGGCCGAACTGGCATCCATCACAGCATGTTTCCCAGGCATTAAAAAGAAGAAATAAAATGACAAAGTTAAAATGGCTATAAAACAATAAACTTAACCTAAGTTAATTATCCGCTAGGCCGTATGTCCGGTCGGTGAAATGTCTGTCGGCCAAGTGTCTGTCGGTCATCTGTCCGGCCACGGACCAGGTACACAGCAGACAGGTCACTGGACTTAGTGACCAACGAGGTCGTGAGGTCACACTCTTAACTGCGACAGAAGCTGTGTCAAAAAAAAAAAAAAATACAGGAAATACTTCTTTACAAATAAAATTGAATAAATAGTCGAGTGATCTCTGAGAGTGCAACAACTACAACAACTGTACACTTCAACAATGATAATGATGAGTGAATAAAATGAGGCGAGACACCACGAGCAAACGAAGGTTGACAGGAAACAAGAAAAGCTGGAAACCCCCCCCCCTGTCATCCCCTCCCCCTCACACAAGACATGCAACGAGTGCATCATCAAGTGCTATTAGCAAGCTATACCTAATTTACTTCTACTCATACAATGGACGGGGTTGGAGCCCATGGTAAGCGAGAAGTGCCATGGGCTGGAGACTCACCCTTACTGCTAGATGCTTACAATCGTGATGTTACGATTTCGTGAGTCAGTTGAGGTCGGTGCTGGGGCATGCGTCCTGTATTCAACGTACGCCATTCTAAGCCACTTTCCTGCATATCATCTCAGCAAGTCAGAATCGTGGTCAGCCACTGCCTTTAAAGGACGAGTCCAGCATCCCAGTGTTGCGTAGTTAATTAGGCACCACCGCGCATCTCGCCATCTCGATAAGCATAGCTTGATTAATGATACTCAGCATGGATTCACAAGAGGCGGTCTAGGCACATTACTTCGTTTCTATGAGCGTCTAAGACTGTCAGATCCTCTGGCGCCCCTGACTGGTTCACAGCACATCAGATCTTTCTGTGTGGGCATGTGCTTGCTGTGGTTTGTGTTTTCAATTTCTTCAGAATTATGTTCACTAATTGGTTTAACCTGTCCATGAACTCTGCACATAGTTGTTTATAGAATGTTCATGTGTTCTGATGGTGGGAATATATGTTGGACCAAATTATATTTCCCAGTATGTTTATTCCTCACCTCTGACTGATCTTTGGCTGCGTTCATAGCTGGTTCAGAGCACAGCCAGGTACTGACTGCAGGCCATCTGGAGAGTACCTGTGTTCATGATAACAAACACTGCATGTTGAAGAGTCACGGTGAAACTTTGCGAGTGACAACTCTACTAAGAACAGCAGCATGCATGGGCCAGGGTTTTCAAACGACAGATTACGGTGAAACAGTTACCAGACATAATACATAAAACTAAGATCTACAGAGAGATGCAGCTGGGTGAGGCGGGGGAGCTGAGGGTGGCTACACGGCCATAAAAGTTCTTATGGATGAACTTCAATTTTTTTTTTTCAAATTTGAGGAGGAAAGCCGATAACGGTATAAAGTGAATAGAGTGTCTGGAATTCAACGAAGAGAAGACAACGAGAGAGAACTTATACTCTACTGTAGTACACAGTAAGAAGTGAGATTGCAAACAGATCATCGGTCTTGCCAGGGCTTGTAGCAGTAGTAACGGGACTAACCTCGAATGGTTATAATTAATTTTTAAAGGCGTGGACTAGTAAGCCAGCGAAAAGCCTCGGTCAGATGACCAAAAGCTCCAGCTGCGGGTCGTCATATGATTAAGACCAGAGCCAGGAAACATTTGTCCTGTTTTCTGACAAACCTATCTAAAATAAACCTAACCTCGACCATCCATCCCCCCCCCCGCCGCCCGCCGCACCTCAGCATGAGAGGGGTGAGCCAGGACCAGGAAAGAATGAAAATAAAGACACAGCATATTAATTCACAGAAGTACACACGTGCATTGTGGTAACACACACACGCACACACGCACACACACACACACACACACACACACACACACACACACACACACACACACACACACATACAAAGTCGTGGAGAAGCTTATCAGGAAAAGTCTGGTGGAACACCTAGAAAAGAATTATATTATACAAGACAACCAGCAGTGTTTCAGGGAAGGGAAATCCTGCATCAGAAACCTACTGGAGTTTTACGACAAAGTGACAGAAGACAGTTAAGAGAGGGATGGGTAGACTGCATTTTCTTGGACTGTAAGAAGGCTTTCGACGCAATTCCGCACAAGAGATTAGTGCAAAAGCTGGAGGATCAGGCAGGTATAACAGGAAAGGCACTGCAATGGATCAAAGAATAACTAACACGAAGGAAACAACGAGTGATGGTGCATAACGAGGTGTCAGAGTGGGCGCCTGTGACGTGCGGAGTTCCACAAGGGTCAGTCCTAGGGTCGGTACCATTTCTAGTGCATGTGAATGACATGATGGAAGGGATAGATTCAGAGGTGCCCTTGTTTGCAGACAATGTGAAGCTAATGCAGAGAAATCAAGTGGACGAGGATCAGGAGGGGCTACAAAGGGATCTGGACAGGTTACAAGCCTGGTCCAACAACTGGCTCCTGGAATTTAACCCCACCAAATGCAAAACCATGAAGATTGGGGAAGGTGAAAGAAGATCGCAGAGTACAGGCTAGCGGGCCGAAGACTGAAGACCTCAATCAAGGAAAAGGATCTTGGGGTGAGTAAAATATTGAGAACATCTCCTGCTGCACACATCAACCAAATAACGGCTGTAGCATATTGGTGCCTGGCAAACCTAAGAATAGTTGTTCGACACTTGAGTAAGGAATCATTCAATACTCTGTACACGGTGTATGTCAGGCCCATATTGGAGTATGCAGCACCAGTATGCAACCCACACCTGGTAAAGCACGTCAAGAAATTAAAGAAAGTGCCAAGGTTTGCATCATGACTAGTCTCGGAGCTAAGGGATATGTCCTACGAGGTTAAGGGAAATCAACCCGTAACACTGGAGGACATGAGAACGACATATAAAATATTAAGAGGAATTGACAGAGTGGAAAGGGACAGGATGTTTCAGATGGGACACAACAACAAGGGGACACAACCGGAAGTTGAAAATTCAGGTGTGTCACAGGGAGGTTAGGAAGTATTTCTTTAGCCATAGAATTGTCAGGAAGTGGAACAATCTGGAGAGTGATGTAGTGGAGGCAGGATCCATACATAGCTTTAAGAGCAGATACGACAAAGTTTATGGAGCAGCGAGAGTGTGGACCTAGTAGCGACCAGCGAAAAGGCGGGGCCAGTAGCTGTGAATCGACCCATGAGTACAAATAGGTGAGTACACACACACACCCCACCCCCAGCTACCCCTACCACCCCTAGACCACCCCAAGCTACCACCCTTAGCCACGGCCCCTAACCACCACCTCTAGCCACCACCCTTACTACCACCTCTAGCAACCACCCTTAGCCCTTTCAGGGTTTCGGCCGTACTAGTACGGCTTACGCCCCAGGGTTTTTGACATACTAGTACGCCTAAATTCTAGCGCCCTCAAATCTAGTGAGAGAAAGCTGGTAGGCCTACATATGAAAGAATGGGTCTATGTGGTCAGTGTGCGCAGTATAAAAAAAAATCCTGCAGCACACAGTGCGTAATGGGGAAAAAAAAAACTTGGACAGTGCTTTTGGATTAAAACAGCGACTTTGCACTGTATTTTCGTATGGTATTTATTGTTTATTCTAGTTTTCCTGGTCTCATTTTATAGAATGGAGGACATTTTACAGAAACTGAGATGATTTTGACTGGTTTTATAATGAAAAGTACTTTGAAATTGAGCTCAAAGTAGCAGAAATGTTCGATTTTTACCAAAGTTCAAAAGTAAACAAATCATGCCAAGCATCCAATACACCTCAACTGGTGAGTCTAATATTCTTTCACAAGTGCGCTGATATTATTTATACCATTTCTACACTAATGCAGTAGTCTGCATAACAGTAAATCTTCTATTTTTTGTAAGAATAAAAATTCAAAGTGGAAAGCCAAAGAAATATAAGAGGGGCCTGGGGATGTGACTAACGAACAGAGGAAATGTTATTTTAGTACCAGGAATGTCTTTGTTTATTCTGGACCCTATTTGGAAATTGGCATTTTTGAAATTTGTGTGAAATTGGCAAAACTGCTAAATTCTGACCACTTTATTGGATAGTTGAAATCGGTACTCATTCGATAGAAAAAATGGAGTTCTAGCGAAATAGTTATTATTTTTGTCGACTAGTACACTAGAATTGGCCGAAAATAGGGCTCAAAGTGGGCAAAATCGCCGATGCGTAAACATCGTCGAGACCGCTAACTTTGCGAGGGCATAATTCGTAAGTTTTCGCTGAAATCCGCGAATCTAAGATCAGCTGACAAGATCACTCAAGTCTTGCTTATTAAACTTCTGATATCTTGTCTAATTCGACTTTGTCTGGTACTTCGTTCTAGTCTTGATAATTAGAATATTTCCATCACTGAGTAACTTATATGTGTCCCCGTTTAACATTATGTAGCGGGCGGCCCACTGGAACACTTGCTTGGAGGGTCACTGTGCCCTCAATGATGGCACTCATGTGAAGACTAGTGTCGTCTGTGAACGATGATGCAGTGCTATGATTTACGTCCGAGTGTATGTCGAAAATGAGAGGGAAGAAACAGCGTGGGGCAAGTACTGTGCCTTGGGGAACATAACTTTTCACTGTGGCAGCCTCTAATTGACTCTCTTAACTAGTACTACTGCTCTCTAGGTTCTGCTTGTTAGAAGGTTAAATATCCATCTGATCACTTCCCCAGTTATTCATTTTCCACATGTACCCACCATCCCTAGCTACCTTCCCTAGCTAATATCCCTAGCTACCTCCCCTGTCTATATCCCCTAACTACTCAGTGGTCACCTGCGGTCCTACCTGCCTAAGCTCTTGGGAGTTAGCGTGGGCTGTTACCAAGCACCATGGCTTGTTGTAGTGTTTTAGAATCTCAGGTTCAAGTGTTGAAGAAGGAGATTCTACTTCTTCAGGAGGAAAATAGGAAGCTGAAGCTTCGCATAGATGAGTTTGGGAGCGAGTGTGAGAAGGATTTAGCTGGTAAGGTAGGAATGGTCACCAGCAGTGATAGTGGCAGCCGCTCTAAGTGGCAAATGGTTCACAGTTCAGGAAGAAGGAAGATGAGGAGAGTTAATAGAGAAGATGTGAAGGTAGGAAATCAATTCTCTGTTCTCCAAGACGAGTGTACTTCAGTGGTTAGTGAGGTTGAAGGTACCACTGATTCCCCTGCTAATCAAGGTAAGAATATTTTAATAGTAGGCGATTCTCAGGTAAGATATATGGACCGTGCATTTTGTAACAGAGACAAAAAGGTCATACAGAGAGTGTGCCTTCCTGGAGCTGGTGTTGGCGACATAGTCAGCAGGTTGGATAATATTATGGCAGGTAATGGGAACAAGCCCATTATCTGTCTTAGTGCTGGGGGTAATGACATTGGGAAGGGCAGGAGAGAGGAGCTGCTGGATAAGTACAGGTCAGCCATAGAAGTAGTTAGGTCTAAGGGAGGGATCCCAGTCATATGTAGCATCTTGTCTAGAAAGGGAGTGGGCAATGAATGGATGTCTAGGGCAATTGGTATAAATCGCTGGCTAGACAGGTACTGCAAGGAACTTGCAATCCCATTCATTGATAACTGGGACCTTTTCTTTGGCAAACGTGATATGTATGCAAGGGATGGGGTTCATCTCTCTGGGGATGGAGTGGTTGCATTAGCCAATTCAATTGAGAGGGTAATTGATGACTTGTCTAGGAATTTAAACTGATAGATTATAGAGGTATGAGTGTTTGTGGGAAACAATCAGGCTGCAGCATTAGGGTTAAAAACAGCAGTTATTACCGGGATACCTCAGGGATATGTTTAAAAGACAATATTCTTACCACCCTAGCTATCTCCCCTAGCTACCTCCCCTAGCTATCTCCCCTAGCTACCTCCCCTAGCTACCATCCCTCGCTACCTCCCCTATCCACCACCCCTAGCTACCTCCCCTACCCACCACCCCTAGCTACCTCCCCTATCCACCACCCCTAGCTACCTCCCCTATCCACTACCCCTAGCTACCTCCCCTATCCACCACCCCTAGCTACCTCCCCTATCCACCACCCCTAGCTACCTCCCCTATCCACCACCCCTAGCTACCTCCCCTATCCACCACCCCTAGCTACCTCCTCTAGCCACCACTCCTAGCCACCACCATTTCTCGGCACCATCTACTCTTTCAACCAAAATTCATCTAACCACCACCACTTACCCAACACCTATCATCACTTTCTAACCACCACCACCCAGCCTACTAACCACCACCACCCAGCCTACTAACCACCACCACCCAGCCTACTAACTACTACCTCACTACTACCCCTGCTGAGCATGCCCAGAAAACTGTTCAATATCATCACAGCAAGTAGGCAGCGCTGAGTTGATGAAGCAACAGGTGGTGACTGATCCACCTGAGCTGATGAAGCAGCAGGTGCAGACTGATCCACCTGAGCTGATGAAGCAGCAGGTGCAGACTGATCCACCTGAGCTGATGAAGCAGCAGGTGCAGACTGATCCACCTGAGCTGATGAAGCAGCAGGTGCAGACTGATCCACCTGAGCTGATGAAGCAGCAGGTGCAGACTGATCCACCTGAGCTGATGAAGCAGCAGGTGCAGACTGATCCACCTGAGCTGATGAAGCAGCAGGTGCAGACTGATCCACCTGAGCTGATGAAGCAGCAGGTGCAGACTGATCCACCTGAGCTGATGAAGCAGCAGGTGCAGACTGATCCACCTGAGCTGATGAAGCAGCAGGTGCAGACTGATCCACCTGAACTGATAAAGCAGCAGGTGCAGACTGATCCACCTGAACTGATAAAGCAGCAGGTGCAGACTGATCCACCTGAACTGATAAAGCAGCAGGTGCAGACTGATCCACCTGAACTGATAAAGCAGCAGGTGCAGACTGGTCCACCTGAGTTGATGGACCAGCAGATGGAGACTGATCCACATGAGTTGGAGCCGCTGAAGGATGGAACCGCAGGTAGCAGCAGCACTAGCAGTAACAGCAGCACTAGCAGCAGCAATACTAGCAGCAACAGCAATACTAGCAGCAGCAGCACTAGTAGCAGCAGTAGCAACACTAGCACCAGCACTAGCAGTAATGTTAGCAGAAGCACTAGCAGCGGCACTAGCAACAGCACTAGCAACAGTACTAACAGTAGTACTAACAGTAGCAGAACCATTGGCAATAGAAGCAGCAATACTAGCAGTAGCACTAGCAGTAGTAATAGAAGCAGCAGCACTAGCAGCAACAATACTAGTAGCAGCACTAGGAGTAATACTAGCAGCAGCACTAGCAGCAGTACTAGCAGTAGCACTAACAGTAATAATACTAGCAGCAGCAGGAGCAGCTACAGTAGTAACATCAGGAACAGATACAGTAGTAGCAGTAGCAGCAGCTAAAACAGGAGCAGCATCTACAGTGGCAGCAGCAGCAGTAGTTACAGCAGCATCAGTAGTAACAGCAGCAGCAGTAGTAACAACAGCAGCAGTAGTTACAGCAGCAGCAGTAGTAACAGCAGCAGCAGTAGTAACAGCAGCAGCAGTAGTAACAGCAGCAGCAGTAGTAACAGCAGCAGCAGCAGCAGTAGTTACAGTAGCGGCATCTACAGCAGTAGCAGACGATACCATCACAGCAGCAGCAGGTATATAGCAGCAGCAGGATATACCATCACAGTAGCAGCAGCAGCAGTGGCAGTAGCAGCAGCAGTGGCAGTAGCAGCTGATGTTCAGGAACTTCATAAAGATGTCACACAAATAACAATGAAGTCTTATAATTGACCAGTTAGATAATGTACAAATGTCCCCGGATCACACAAACTACAGGTGTGTACAGGTGTGCACAGGTGCACAACATGCAGTACCAAACATTCATTATATTAATCGTAAATCACTATGGGGCCAGACCTCGATATATTATATATATATATATATATATATATATATATATATATATATATATATATATATATATATATATATATATATATATATATATATATACATACATACATGTGTGATTAGTTGAAATCCATGCAAACTATAAAATCGGATTGTGTGTATAACGAATGAAGAAATGGAGGTGTTAAGATGTCCAGACTGAGTAATGGTGACATACGAGGGTCAGAGGAGAGGCCAGAGTGAACGACGTAGTTACAAAAACTAAAAACAAGAGGTCAGGTGAAGTCAGGGAAGGTCAGGTGAAAGGGATGACGTCAGAGGTCAGGACACAACCCAATACACGAGATGAACAGGATTAAATAATATTAATATTAAAAAAATTAAATTACTAATGATAGTAATATTGATAATAATAATGATAATAAAAGGCAAGCACCAAAAAAGAGAAAAACTGGGTAAAAGGTATCGTAATAACAATTAAAAATAAAAGGAGGAAAATAATGGTTGAAATAAGCCAGACTTACAGAACATTCACACTGACACGACTTTCCCTCCATTCGTTGCTGAAAGAATCAGAAGGCATTCAATGTTGCATCCACCACTGATACATGTCAGCATCATCAATAATAATAATAATAATAATAATAATATATGTTATGCAATGAATAGTATATAAATGTTTATGTAAAGCAGTGTTATATTTATAAGAGGAAACACATACTCACATACATACACCACACACACTATATATACATACATACATACATACATACTGCATGTTATGTATATTTCCACCTTATTATTCTTTAAAGACAGTTTTATGAAATTAGTTTTTTTTCCATTCTGAGTAATGTTCATTCTGTGTCTCGTATCTTTCATCACCGCTGAGACTTACTTCTAAACTCAACACATAATAATCGTTTTTCATTTACTCAGATTTCCTTAAAGTCATCAGGAGCTTGACTCCAGGAATAACTCCCAACACGGTAAGTTACCACCAGCGAGTCACTACCTTCGAGTCACTACCTTCGAGTCACTACCTACGAGCCACTACCTTCGAGCCACTACCTACGAGTCACTACCTACGAGCCACTACCTTCGAGCCACTACCTACGAGTCACTACCTACGAGTCACTACCTACGAGCCACTACCTACGAGTCACTACCTACGAGCCACTACCTACGAGTCACTACCTACGAGCCACTACCTTCGAGCCACTACCTACGAGCCACTACCTACGAGTCACTACCTACGAGTCACTACCTACGAGCCACTACCTACGAGTCACTACCTACGAGCCACTACCTACGAGTCACTACCTACGAGTCACTACCTACGAGCCACTACCTACGAGTCACTACCTACGAGCCACTACCTTCGAGCCACTACCTACGAGTCACTACCTACGAGCCACTACCTTCGAGCCACTACCTACGAGCCACTACCTACGAGCCACTACCTACGAGTCACTACCTACGAGTCACTACCTACGAGCCACTACCTACGAGCCACTACCTACGAGTCACTACCTACGAGTCACTACCTACGAGCCACTACCTACGAGCCACTACCTACGAGTCACTACCTACGAGCCACTACCTACGAGCCACTACCTACGAGCCACTACCTACGAGTCACTACCTACGAGTCACTACCTACGAGCCACTACCTACGAGTCACTACCTACGAGCCACTACCTACGAGTCACTACCTACGAGCCACTACCTTCGAGCCACTACCTACGAGCCACTACCTACGAGCCACTACCTACGAGTCACTACCTACGAGTCACTACCTACGAGCCACTACCTACGAGTCACTACCTACGAGTCACTACCTACGAGTCACTACCTACGAGCCACTACCTACGAGTCACTACCTACGAGTCACTACCTACACACACCTAAGTCTTCTCATACATCATTAATTATTGTCAGAAAGAAAATGCTTATAAATCTCAGCTGATTAAAATTTCCTAAAAATAAATGAAAAATAAGCCAAAATAATGATTTGTCGACACAAATTTTTATAAGA
This sequence comes from Cherax quadricarinatus, assembly GCF_038502225.1. Classification (NCBI taxonomy): domain Eukaryota; kingdom Metazoa; phylum Arthropoda; class Malacostraca; order Decapoda; family Parastacidae; genus Cherax; species Cherax quadricarinatus. The sequence continues at coordinate 30,695,288 of NC_091308.1, forward strand.
TATGTATTATGTAGCATACAGCAGCTTAGTCAAGAAACAACACATCTTGTGTAAGAAGATTTTATTGTCGCAACGTTTTGCTCTTTGTAGAGCTTTATAAAACTCAACAATAAACCTCCGACTGAATATGAGGAACACAAGAGCTTGAGGGTCAATTATAGCGAGGAAAAGCGAAACGCCCGTCTCCAAGTGTTGAGGTCAACACATTAAGCCGTTCAGTCTTGAAACACCACACAGAATGTAATGTTATGGTAAACACATTATCCAGGTCTTTCTTGCATATGTAAGTTAGTTATAGCAATGCGTAATTTTTTTCTGTCGTGTGTAGTAGTAGTGCCATGGTATTATAGTAATGAATTTAACACATTAAACTGCAAACTCTCACCCACTAAAACCTGTAATAACATTCTCTATAATGTCATTTAAGTTAGAGTGTGCAGTCACATAAATTAAGACATTCCAGGTCGGTTTGAAGTCTGGACTTCCAGTCTTGTCCTGGAACACTGGTAGTCAGGTATCCAACACTCCATATATTTATATGTATCCACCAACAACTTATCTTCCGGAAATTTCACATGTAAATGTATTTTTTCATGTGAATATATTTTCACTCCCTGAAACTCCCTTTCGTTTATATTTCAGGAAGGGTGGTGGAGGGAAGCTTCAGGAGAGGCTTCAGGAGAGGCTTCAGGAGAGGCTTCAGGAGAGGCACTACTACAAACACAGGTTATCCTGAATGAGTGAAAAATGTAGTTATCGGCTATACACACTGACCCACACCACAGACACCACCATCCTCCCCACCTCTCCCACCATCCTCCCCACCATAGACCCCACCATCCTCCCCACCACAGACCCCACCATCCTCCCCGCCTCTCCCACCATCCTCCCCACCATAGACCCCACCATCCTCCCCACCACAGACCCCACCATCCTCCCCACCAAAGACCCCACCATCCTCCCCACCAAAGACCCCCCCATCCTCCCCACCAAAGACCCCACCATCCTCCCCACCAAAGACCCCACCATCCTCCCCACCAAAGACCCCACCATCCTCCCCACCAAAGACCCCACCATCCTCCCCACCAAAGACCCCACCATCCTCCCCACCAAAGACCCCACCATCCTCCCCACCAAAGACCCCACCATCCTCCCCACCAAAGACCCCAGCATCCTCCCCACCAAAGACCCCACCATCCTCCCCACCAAAGACCCCACCATCCTCCCCACCAAAGACCCCACCATCCTCCCCACCAAAGACCCCACCATCCTCACCACCAAAGACCCCACCATCCTCCCCACCACAGACCCCACCATCATCCCCACCAAATACCCCACCATCCTCCCCACCAAAGACCCCACCATCCTCCCCACCATAGACCCCACCATCCTCCCCACCAAAGACCCCACCATCCTCCCCCCCAAAGACCCCACCATCCTCCCCACCATCCTCCCCACCAAAGACCCCACCATCCTCCCCGCCTCTCCCACCATCCTCCCCACCATAGACCCCACCATCCTCCCCACCACAGACCCCACCATCCTCCCCACCAAAGACCCCACCATCCTCCCCACCAAAGACCCCACCATCCTCCCCACCAAAGACCCCACCATCCTCCCCACCAAAGACCCCACCATCCTCCCCACCAAAGACCCCACCATCCTCCCCACCAAAGACCCCACCATCCTCCCCACCAAAGACCCCACCATCCTCCCCACCATAGACCCCACCATCCTCCCCACCATAGACCCCACCATCCTCCCCACCATAGATCCCACCATAGATCACACCATCCTCCACACCATAGATCCCACCATCCTCCCCACCATCCTCCACACCATAGACAATCACCATCCTCCCTACCACAGACCTCACCATCCTCCCCACCATAGACCTCACCATCCTCCCAACCATAGACCACACCATCCTCCCCCACTATAGACCTCACCATCCTCCCCACCATCCTCCACACCATAGACAATCACCATCCTCCCAACCATAGACCTCACCATCCTCCCCACCATAGACCTCACCATCCTCCCCACCATAGACCTCACCATCTTCCCCACCACAGACCTCACCATCCTCCCCACCATAGACCTCACCATCCTCCCCACCATAGACCTCACCATCCTCCCCACCATAGACCTCACCATCCTCCCCACCATAGACCCCACCGTCCTCAGCACTACCATCCCCACCATCCTTCTAACCTCCCCCACTATCCTCTTCACCTCCCACTACCCTCTCATCATTCCCACCTCCCCCACCATCTTCCCCACCTCCCACTACCTCTCCTTCCCCTCATCCCCAGGTGACTATGGTGAGGGAAGCCACAGAGCTCTCACAATATCCTGCTTTATCCCTCCGTCTCCCTACTATTACTCCATCTATCTCCCTCTTCCTCCCTCCACACCTCACTCTTACTTACCGTAGCTCTCCCGTTCTCCCTCACTCCACCTCTCACTCAACCCCTCCACCTCACCTCTCACTCAACCCCTCCACCTCACCTCTCACTCAACCCCTCCACCTCACCTCTCACTCAACCCCTCCACCTCACCTCTCACTCAACCCCTCCACCTCACCTCTTACTCAACCCCTCCACCTCACCACTCACTCAACCCCTCCACCTCACCTCTCACTCAACCCCTCCATCTGACCTCAACTCAACTCACTCACTCACTCTCTCTCTCTCTCTCACACACACACACACACACACACACACACACACACACACACACACACACACATACATACAACAGGCCTAGTGTCTAATTGACATGTGCCTAGGAAAAAATGGTAACAAAATGGTAACTAACACACACACAATGTTTCAGAGATGGGACACAGTAACAAGGGGTCACAGGGATGTTAGGAAGTATTTCTTCAGTTATGGAGTTGACAGGAAGTAGAACAATCTGGAGAGTGATGTAGTGGAGGCAGGATCCATACATAGCTTTAAGAAGAGGATCGATAAAGTTCATGGAGAAAGGAGAGAGTGGACCTAGTAGTGACCAAGGAAGATGAGGGGGCCAAGAGCTATGACTCGACCCCTGAAACTATAAACAGATGATTACAAATAGGTGAGTATACATTGGAGTATGCAACACCAATATGGAACCCACACCTGGTCAAGTAATTTAGAAAATTAGAGAAAGTACAAAGATTTGCAACAAGACTAGTCCCGGAGCTAAGGGGTACCTTTGATATACCTTTGATGAGTTCCGAGAGTTTTCCTACTCCCTGGTCCGGCCATAGACCAGACTTGTCTGGTGTCTGCCTGGTCAACCAGGCTGCTGCTCTTGGTGGCCGGCAGCCCCATATATCAATCACAGTCTGGTAGATCTGGCACCTGGTGAAGATACTAGTTCAGTTTTCTGTTGAAGACTTCTACACTTGTTCCAACAGTGTTTCTGATATCTTGCGGTAAGATGTTAATTAATCTGGGACCACGAATATTGATACAGTGTTCCCTTATTGTGCTCACTGCACCCCTGCTTTTCACTGGGTTTACCTTGCACTTCTTCCCATATCTCTCGCTCCAGTATTTTGTTATGACAGTGTGCAGATTTGGGACCAAGCCCTCGAGTACTTTCCAGGTATATATTATCATGTATCTCTCTCTCACTTTACTGGCTCTATGTGGGCCATAAACGATCTCTGTATTTGTTCCAGCTCTGACATTTCTCCCGCCCTGAACAGTGACGTCAACGTAGCAATATTTCAAATAAGGAAGCACAAGCTCAATACCCGCCCCGTCATCCTCCTGGCAGTCTTCATCTTTGTCTTACTGTAAGAACATAAGAAAGGAGGAGCACTGGAGCAGGCCTGTTGGCCCATACTAGGCAAGTCCTTCACAAATCCATCCCACTAACAGAATATTTGCCCAACCCGTTTTCAACGCTACCCGTGTAATAAACTATTATGTTCTTTAAAATAATGGTTAGTTGACATAAATATTCCGAAGTTTTCCGCTTGTATCTTTCGGTCTATTTAACGATCCTCTTGAGTTTTGCATACAGTCTTCCTTTTGAGTTCTTCATTCTTTCCATACCTAACCACCTGGAACTTATCATATGTACTACAAGGAGAAGTTAAGGTAATTCAACCTGAAGGCACTAGAGGGCAGGAGAGGTAAGGGGGAACATGATGACATATAAAATACTGAGAGGAATTGATAAGGTGGATAGGAACAGTATGTTTCAGAGTGGGACACAGCAACAAGGAGCCATAACTGGAGACTGAAAAGTCAGATAAGTCACAGGGATGTTAGGAAAAAAAATTTCAGTCGTAGAATTGTCAGGAAGCGGAACAATTTGGAGAGTGATGTAGTGGAGGCAAGATCCATACATAGCTTAAGGAGAGGTACGATAAGGCTCTTGGAGCAGAGTGGACGTAGTAGCGACTTGCGAAGTGGTAGGACCAGGAGCTACGAATCAATCCTTGCAGTCACAAATAGGTGGGGATACACACACACTGGTGGTGTTGGTGTTGTTGTTGTCGGTGGTGGTGGTGGTGGCGGCTGAGGCGGTGGCGGTCGTGGTAGTGGTGGTGGATGTATATGGGATGCACAATAAACTAGCCACTACCATCCACAGGATGGATATAGGATGCACAATAAACTAGCCACTACCATCCACAGGATGGATATAGGATGCACAATAAACTAGCCACTACCATCCACAGGATGGATATAGGATGCACAATAAACTAGCCACTACCATCCACAGGATGGATATAGGATGCACAATAAACTAGCCACTATCATCCACAGGATGGATATGGGAAGAGCACTAAACTAGCCACATCAACAACAACTCTAACAATGGTCGTGCAGTTGGATCTATCCATTCCACTCTCCTGATGCTAGTCTCTTTCTATTCCCTCACTATTTTCCCTCTCCCCTCTTTTTCACAAATCCCTCAGGGAGGAGCTGGTGCCGTTGAGGGGAGACGTATCATTTCTCAAGATACTTCAAGATAGCAGAACCTGACAATAAGCTGATATCATTTGTATCTTGACCACTCACCCTCCCTGAATCCCTTTCTCCTCTCTCCCTTTCCCCTTACCTCAGTCCCTACCTGTCTCCCTACTTGCGTAACCCTACCTTCCTCTCACCTCCCTCCCTCCCTGGATCCCTCTCCTCCTTTCTGTACCTCAATCCCTTTACCCTTTCCACTCAAATCTTCCCTCCACCCCCACCATCTCCTCTTCCTCCATTTCTTCTCTCTCCCAATCGTCCTTCTCCCTCTCTCCCTCCACCCATCTTTTCACCCTTCCTCTCCCTTTCTTCCTCACCCCCTCCCTGTTTCCCCTTTTCTCTTTCTCTCTTTTCTCAATCAACGTATTTTTTTTAACGTTCCTGACAACAGTGTCACCTACACAGCAGCGACTACAATAACAAGGTGAATAACTAGAACTTTCAGAACATGTGATGCCAGCCCAGTGATAATCTTCAAGTCATTTGTGCTCTGTTGACTGGGATATTGCTGTACACTAACAATCCCTTTTAAGGCAGGCGAAACTGCAGACTTGGAGAAGGTACAGAGAACCTTCACCTCACACATAAATTCAGCCAGGAGCCTAAATTACAGGGCATGCCTGAAGTTCCTTGATCTGTATTCATTGGAACGTATACCTGGAGAATACCTGGTCATGCATGTATAGCTAGAGTATACCTGGCCATGGACCGGGCAGCGGGGTCAATACCTCACGTAGACTGGAAAATTCTGGAGGGATTGGTCCTAAATCTGGACACAGAAATGACATCCTGCAGATACAAGAGTCTCTATACCTGGAGGTTATTCCGGGGATCAACGCCCCCGCGGCCCAGTCCATGACCAGGCCTCCCGATGGATCAGGGCCTGATCAACTAGGCTGTTACTGCTGGCCACACGCAGTCCAACGTACGAGCCACAGCTCGGCTGATCCGGCACTGACTTTAGGTATCTGTCCAGCTCTCTCTTGAAGGCAGCCAGGGGTTAATTGGCAATTCCCCTAATGCTTGATGGGAGGCTGTTGAACAGTTTTGGGCCCCGGACACTTATGGTGTTTTCCCTTAGTGTACCAATGGCGCCCCTACTTTTTATTGGGGGCATTTTGCATCGCCTGCCCAGTCTTTTACTTTCGTAGGGAGTGATTTCCGTGTGCAGATTTGGGACCATATTCCCAGTGAAAACAAGTGTTGCCACGAGTGCACTGAGATGACTTATGAAGCGTCATGGAGCCAAGACTCGCCAGCCTCGCTTCACACATGAGGGAAATTATTAACAGACCTCCTTGTTGTCCTCAACAAGAAACTTGATAAGTTCCTGAAAGTCGCTTCCTGATGGATGCTCCCTCCTACCCTCCCTTCCCCTCCACCATGATGGATGCTCCCTCCTACCCTCCCTTCCCCTCCACCATGATGGATGCTCCCTCCTACCCTTCCTTCCTCTCCATCATAATGGATGCTCCCTCCTACCCTTCCTTCCCCTCCATGATGGATGCTCCCTCCTACCCTCCCTTCCCCTCCACCATGATGGATGCTCCCTCCTACCCTCCCTTCCCCTCCACCATGATGGATGCTCCCTCCTACCCTCCCTTCCCCTCCATCATGATGGATGCTCCCTCCTACCCTCCCTTCCCCTCCACCATGATGGATGCTCCCTCCTACCCTCCCTTCCCCTCCATCATGATGGATGCTCCCTCCTACCCTCCCTTCCTCTCCATCATGATGGATGCTCCCTCCTACCCTCCCTTCCCCTCAATCTTGATGGATGCTCCCTCCTACCCTCCCATCCTCTCCACCATGATGGATGCTCCTCCTACCCTCCCTTCCCCTCCACCATGATGGATGCTCCCTCCTACCCTCCCATCCTCTCCACCATGATGGATGCTCCCTCCTACCCTCCCTTCCCCTCCATCATGATGGATGCTCCCTCCTACCCTCCCTTCCTCTCCATCATGATGGATGCTCCCTCCTACCCTCCCTTCCCCTCCATCATGATGGATGCTCCCTCCTACCCTCCCATCCTCTCCACCATGATGGATGCTCCCTCCTACCCTCCCTTCCCCTCCATCATGATGGATGCTCCCTCCTACCCTCCCTTCCCCTCCATCATGATGGATGCTCCCTCCTACCCTCCCATCCTCTCCACCATGATGGATGCTCCCTCCTACCCTCCCTTCCCCTCCATCATGATGGATGCTCCCTCCTACCCTCCCATCCTCTCCACCATGATGGATGCTCCCTCCTACCCTCCCTTCCCCTCCATCATGATGGATGCTCCCTCCTACCCTCCCATCCTCTCCACCATGATGGATGCTCCCTCCTACCCTCCCTTCCCCTCCACCATGATGGATGCTCCCTCCTACCCTCCCTTCCCCTCCATCATGATGGATGCTCCCTCCTACCCTCCCTTCCTCTCCATCATGATGGATGCTCCCTCCTACCCTCCCTTCCCCTCCATCATGATGGATGCTCCCTCCTACCCTCCCATCCTCTCCACCATGATGGATGCTCCCTCCTACCCTCCCTTCCCCTCCATCATGATGGATGCTCCCTCCTACCCTCCCTTCCTCTCCATCATGATGGATGCTCCCTCCTACCCTCCCTTCCCCTCCATCATGATGGATGCTCCCTCCTACCCTCCCATCCTCTCCACCATGATGGATGCTCCCTCCTACCCTCCCTTCCCCTCCATCATGATGGATGCTCCCTCCTACCCTCCCTTCCCCTCCATCATGATGGATGCTCTCTCCTACCCTCCCTTCCCCTCCATCATGATGGATGCTCCCTCCTACCCTCCCTTCCCCTCCATCATGATGGATGCTCTCTCCTACCCTCCCTTCCCTTCCATCATGATGGATGCTCCCTCCTACCCTCCCTTCCCCTCCATCATGATGGATGCTCTCTCCTACCCTCCCTTCCTCTCCATCATGATGGATGCTCCCTCCTACCCTCCCTTCCCCTCCACCATGATGGATGCTCCCTCCTACCCTCCCTTCCCCTCCATCATAATGGATGCTCTCTCCTACCCTCCCTTCCCCTCCATCATAATGGATGCTCTCTCCTACCCTCCCTTCCCCTCCACCATAATGGATGCTCCCTCCTACCCTCCCTTCCTCTCCATCATGATGGATGCTCCCTCCTACCCTCCCTTCCCCTCCATCATGATGGATGCTCCCTCCTACCCTCCCTTCCCCTCCATCATGATGGATGCTCCCTCCTACCCTCCCTTCCCCTCCATCATGATGGATGCTCCCTCCTACCCTCCCTTCCCCTCCATCATGATGGATGCTCCCTCCTACCCTGCCTTCCCCTCCATCATAAGGGATGCTCCCTCCTACCCTCCCTTCCCCTCCACCATGATGGATGCTCCCTACTACCCTCCCTTCCCCTCCATCATAAGGGATGCTCCCTCCTACCCTTCCTTCCTCTCCATCATAATGGATGCTCCCTCCTACCCTCCCTTCCCCTCCATGATGGATGCTCCCTCCTACCCTTCCTTCCCCTCCATGATGGATGCTCCCTCCTACCCTCCCTTCCCCTCCATCATGATGGATGCTCCCTCCTACCCTCCCTTCCTCTCCATCATAATGGATGCTCCCTCCTACCCTCCCTTCCCCTCCATGATGGATGCTCCCTCCTACCCTCCCTTCCCCTCCATCATAAGGGATGCTCCCTCCTACCCTTCCTTCCTCTCCATCATAATGGATGCTCCCTCCTACCCTTCCTTCGCCTCCATCATGATGGATGCTCCCTCCTACCCTCCCTTCCCCTCCATCATGATGGATGCTCCCTCCTACCCTCCCTTCCTCCCTATCATAATGGATGCTCCCTCCTACCCTCCCTTCCCCTCCATCATGATGGATGCTCCCTCCCACCCTCCCTTCCCCTCCATCATGATGGATGCTCCCTCCTACCCTCCCTTCCTCTCCATCATCATGGATGCTCCCTCCTACCATCCCTCCCTCTCCATCATGATGGATGCTCCCTCCTACCCTCCCTTCCTCTCAATCTTGATGGATGCTCCCTCCTACCCTCCCTTCCCCTCCATCATGACGGATGCTCCCTCCTACCCTCCCTTCCCCTCCATGATGGATGCTCCCTCCTACCCTCCCTTTCTCTCCATCATAATGGATGCTCCCTCCTACCCTCCCTTCCCCTTCATCATGATGGATGCTCCCTCCTACCCTCCCTTCCTCTCCATCATGATGGATGCTCCCTCCTACCCTCTCTTTCCCTCCATCATGATGGATGCTCCCTCATACCCTCCCTTCCCCTCCATGATGGATGCTCCCTCCTACCCTCCCTTCCTCTCCATCATGATGGATGCTCCCTCCTACCCTCCCTTCCCCTCCATCATGATGGAGGTTCCCTCCTACCCTCCCTTCCATCATGATGGATGCTCCCTCCTACCCTCCCTTCCCCTCCATAATGATGGATGTTCCCTCCTACCCTCCCTTCCCTCCATCATGATGGATGCTCCCTCCTACCCTCCCTTCCCTCCATCATGATGGATGCTCCCTCCTACCCTCTCTTCCCCTCCATCATGATGGATGCTCCCTCCTACCCTCCCTTCCCCTCTATCATGATGGATGATCCCTCCTACCTTCCCTTCCTCTCCATGATGGATGCTCCCTCCTACCCTCCCTTCCTCTCCATCATGATGGATGCTCCCTCCTACCCTCCCTTCCCCTGTATCATGATGGATGCTCCCTCCTACCCTCCCTTCCCCTCCATCATGATGGATGCTCCCTCCTACCCTCCCTTCCTCTCCATCATGATGGATGCTCCCTCCTACCCTCCCTTCCCCTGTATCATGATGGATGCTCCCTCCTACCCTCCCTTCCCCTGTATCATGATGGATGCTCCCTCCTACCTTCCCTCCCTCTCCATCATGATGGATGCTCCCTCCTATCCTCCCTTCCTCTCCATCATGATGGATGCTCCCTCCTACCCTCCCTTCCCCTCCACCATGATGGATGCTCCCTCCTACACTCCCTTCCCCTCCATCATGATGGATGATCCCTCATACCACCCCCTTCCCCTCCATCTTGATGGGTGCTCCCTAATGCCACCCCTCCACCGTCAAGATGGATGACCCCCCCTTACCACCCTTTCCCCCTTCATCATGCATGATCCCTCCTACCACCCTCTCTTCCTTCCATCTTGATGGATGCTTCCTCCAATCACCCCCTTCCCCTCCCTCATGATAGATGCTGTCCCTTACCAGCACCACCACCTGATCCCCCTCCCTCCCTTCCCCTCTAGCACGGTTCCAACTCCCCCACACTACAAACCCGTACTAGTGTGATCAGAACATACAGGAGAATGATATAGCTTGTAACTATGCTTGAGGCTCGCTGGTGTGACCGTTCTGGGTAGAAACTATGCTTGAGGCTCGCTGGTGTGACCGTTCTGGGTAGAAACTATGCTTGAGGCTCGCTGGTGTGACCGTTCTGGGTAGAAACTATGCTTGAGGCTCGCTGGTGTGACCGTTCTGGGTAGAAACTATGCCTGAGGCTCGCTGGTGTGACCGTTCTGGGTAGAAACTATGCTAGAGGCTCGCTGGTGTGACCGTTCTGGGTAGAAACTATGCTCGAGGCTCGCTGGTGTGACCGTTCTGGGTAGAAACTATGCTTGAGGCTCGCTGGTGTGACCGTTTTGGGTAGAAACTATGCTTGAGGCTCGCTGGTGTGACCGTTCTGGGTAAAAACTATGCTTGAGGCTCGCTGGTGTGACCGTTCTGGGTAGAAACTACGCTTGAGGCTCGCTGGTGTGACCGTTCTGGGTAGAAACTATGCTTGAGGCTCGCTGGTGTGCCCGTTCTGGGTAGAAACTATGCTTGAGGCTCGCTGGTGTGACCGTTCTGGGTAGAAACTATGCTTGAGGCTCGCTGGTGTGACCGTTCTGGGTAGAAACTATGCTTGAGGCTCGCTGGTGTGCCCGTTCTGGGTAGAAACTATGCTTGAGGCTCGCTGGTGTGAACGGGGCAGGGTAGAAACTATGCTTGAGGCTCGCTGGTGTGCCCGTTCTGGGTAGAAACTATGCTTGAGGCTCGCTGGTGTGAACGGGGCAGGGTAGAAACTATGCTTGAGGCTCGCTGGTGTGCCCGTTCTGGGTAGAAACTATGCTTGAGGCTCGCTGGTGTGCCCGTTCTGGGTAGAAACTATGCTTGTGGCTCGCTGGTGTGACCGTTCTGGGTAGAAACTATGCTTGTGGCTCGCTGGTGTGACCGGGGCTGGGTAAAAACTATGCTTGTGGCTCGCTGGTGTGACCGGGGCTGGGTAGAAACTATGCTTGAGTCTCGCTGGTGTGACCGGGGCTGGGTAGAAACTATGCTTGAGGCTCGCTGGTGAGACCGTTCTGGGTAGAAACTATGCTTGAGGCTCGCTGGTGTGACCGGGGCTGGGTAGAAACTATGCTTGAGGCTCGCTGGTGAGACCGTTCTGGGTAGAAACTATGCTTGAGGCTCGCTGGTGTGACCGGGGCTGGGTAGAAACTATGCTTGAGGCTCGCTGGTGAGACCGTTCTGGGTAGAAACTATGCTTGAGGCTCGCTGGTGAGACCGTTCTGGGTAGAAACTATGCTTGAGGCTCGCTGGTGTGACCGGGGCTGGGTAGAAACTATGCTTGAGACTCGCTGGTGTGCCCGTTCTGGGTAGAAACTATGCTTGAGGCTCGCTGGTGTGACCGTTCTGGGTAGAAACTATGCTTGAGGCTCGCTGGTGTGACCGGGGCTGGGTAGAAACTATGCTTGAGGCTCGCTGGTGTGACCGTTCTGGGTAGAAACTATGCTTGAGGCTCGCTGGTGTGACCGTTCTGGGTAGAAACTATGCTTGAGGCTCGCTGGTGTGCCCGTTCTGGGTAGAAACTATGCTTGTGGCTCGCTGGTGTGACCGTTCTGGGTAGAAACTATGCTTGTGGCTCGCTGGTGTGACCGGGGCTGGGTAGAAACTATGCTTGAGTCTCGCTGGTGTGACCGTTCTGGGTAGAAACTATGCTTGTGGCTCGCTGGTGTGACCGGGGCTGGGTAAAAACTATGCTTGTGGCTCGCTGGCGGGACCGGGGCTGGGTAGAAACTATGCTTGAGTCTCGCTGGTGTGACCGGGGCTGGGTAGAAACTATGCTTGAGGCTCGCTGGTGTGACCGGGGCTGGGTAGAAACTATGCTTGAGGCTCGCTGGTGTGACCGGGGCTGGGTAGAAACTATGCTTGAGGCTCGCTGGTGTGACCGTTCTGGGTAGAAACTATGCTTGAGGCTCGCTGGTGTGACCGGGGCTGGGTAGAAACTATGCTTGAGTCTCGCTGGTGTGACCGTCCTGGGTAGAAACTATGCTTGAGGCTCGCTGGTGTGGTTCTGTAGAAACTATGCTTGAGGCTCGCTGGTGGGTTCTGGGTAGAAACTATGCTTGAGGCTCGCTGGTGTGACCGTTCTGGGTAGAAACTATGCTTGAGGCTCGCTGGTGTGACCGTTCTGGGTAGAAACTATGCTTGAGGCTCGCTGGTGTGACCGTTCTGGGTAGAAACTATGCTTGAGGCTCGCTGGTGTGACCGTTCTGGGTAGAAACTATGCTTGAGGCTCGCTGGTGTGACCGTTCTGGGTAGAAACTATGCTTGAGGCTCGCTGGTGTGACCGTTCTGGGTAGAAACTATGCTTGAGGCTCGCTGGTGTGACCGTTCTGGGTAGAAACTATGCTTGAGGCTCGCTGGTGTGACCGTTCTGGGTAGAAACTATGCTTGAGGCTCGCTGGTGTGACCGTTCTGGGTAGAAACTATGCTTGAGGCTCGCTGGTGTGACCGTTCTGGGTAGAAACTATGCTTGAGGCTCGCTGGTGTGACCGTTCTGGGTAGAAACTATGCTTGAGGCTCGCTGGTGTGACCGTTCTGGGTAGAAACTATGCTTGAGGCTCGCTGGTGTGACCGTTCTGGGTAGAAACTATGCTTGAGGCTCGCTGGTGTGACCGTTCTGGGTAGAAACTATGCTTGAGGCTCGCTGGTGTGACCGTTCTGGGTAGAAACTATGCTTGAGGCTCGCTGGTGTGACCGTTCTGGGTAGAAACTATGCTTGAGGCTCGCTGGTGTGACCGTTCTGGGTAGAAACTATGCTTGAGGCTCGCTGGTGTGACCGTTCTGGGTAGAAACTATGCTTGAGGCTCGCTGGTGTGACCGTTCTGGGTAGAAACTATGCTTGAGGCTCGCTGGTGTGAGGCTCCTGGTGTGACCGTTCTGGGTAGAAACTATGCTTGAGGCTCGCTGGTGTGACCGTTCTGGGTAGAAACTATGCTTGAGGCTCGCTGGTGTGACCGTTCTGGGTAGAAACTATGCTTGAGGCTCGCTAGTGTGACCGTTCTGGGTAGAAACTATGCTTGAGGCTCGCTGGTGTGACCATTCTGGGTAGAAACTATGCTTGAGGCTCGCTAGTGTGACCGTTCTGGGTAGAAACTATGCTTGAGGCTCGCTGGTGTGACCGTTCTGGGTAGAAACTATGCTTGACGCTCGCTGGTGTGACCGGGGCTGGGTAGAAACTATGCTTGAGGCTCGCTGGTGTGCCCGTTCTGGGTAGAAACTATGCTTGAGGCTCGCTGGTGTGACTGTTCTGGGTAGAAACTATGCTTGAGGCTCGTTACTGTGACCGTTCTGGGTAGAAACTATGCTTGAGGCTCGCTGGTGTGCCCGTTCTGGGTAGAAACTATGCTTTAGGCTCGCTGGTGTGACCGTTCTGGGTAGAAACTATGCTTGAGGCTCGCTGGTGTGACCGTTCTGGGTAGAAACTATGCTTGAGGCTCGCTGGTGTGCCCGTTCTGGGTAGAAACTATGCTTGAGGCTCGCTGGTGTGACCGTTCTGGGTAGAAACTATGCTTTAGGCTCGCTGGTGTGACCGTTCTGGGTAGAAACTATGCTTGAGGCTCGCTGGTGTGACCGTTCTGGGTAGAAACTATGCTTGAGGCTCGCTGGTGTGACCGTTCTGGGTAGAAACTATGCTTGAGGCTCGCTGGTGTGACCGTTCTGGGTAGAAACTATGCTTGAGGCTCGCTGGTGTGACCGTTCTGGGTAGAAACTATGCTTGAGGCTCGCTGGTGTGACCGGGGCTGGGTAGAAACTATGCTTGAGGCTCGCTGGTGTGACCGGGGCTGGGTAGAAACACGGCTTGTAACCTGGCTGCCCAGTAACCTGGCTGCCCAGTAACCTGGCTGCCCAGTAACCTGGCTGCCCAGTAACCTGGCTGCCCAGTAACCTGGCTGCCCAGTAACCTGGCTGCCCAGTAACCTGGCTGCCCAGTAACCTGGCTGCCCAGTAACCTGGCTGCCCAGTAACCTGGCTGCCCAGTAACCTGGCTGCCCAGTAACCTGGCTGCCCAGTAACCTGGCTGCCCAGTAACCTGGCTGCCCAGTAACCTGGCTGCCCAGTAACCTGGCTGCCCAGTAACCTGGCTGCCCAGTAACCTGGCTGCCCAGTAACCTGGCTGCCCAGTAACCTGGCTGCCCAGTAACCTGGCTGCCCAGTAACCTGGCTGCCCAGTAACCTGGCTGCCCAGTAACCTGGCTGCCCAGTAACCTGGCTGCCCAGTAACCTGGCTGCCCAGTAACCTGGCTGCCCAGTAACCTGGCTGCCCAGTAACCTGGCTGCCCAGTAACCTGGCTGCCCAGTAGTGTTATAACGTTTTTACTTTTTTCCCAAATAAAATTTCTCGTGTGTCATAAATCGACAAACTTTTGTTTAAAAACAATGAAAAAGTCCATGATTCCTCTCAGTTTTCAAAAAAGGTCACCCCTAAATAAAATTGATGAATCACCTCATATCTGCGTTCCTACTCATAAGTAGCAACTCTGGAAATAACTCATTGGTAACTCTATATACTAACTTCTACTGTTGTTGTTATTGATGAATACAACTTTTGGAACGCAATAAAGATGATCATTGTTGATACAACAAAAGATAACACGGGGAAAAAGATAACACGGGGAAAAAGATAACACGGGGAAAAAGATAACACGGGGAAAAAGATAACACGGG
Organism: Cherax quadricarinatus; assembly: GCF_038502225.1. Lineage (NCBI taxonomy): Eukaryota > Metazoa > Arthropoda > Malacostraca > Decapoda > Parastacidae > Cherax > Cherax quadricarinatus. The sequence goes on from NC_091308.1 coordinate 30,710,291, forward strand.
GAAAAAGATAACACGGGGAAAAAGATAACACGGGGAAAAAGATAACACGGGGAAAAAGATAACACGGGGAAAAAGATAACACGGGGAAAAAGATAACACGGGGAAAAAGATAACACGGGGAAAAAGATAACACGGGGAAAAAGATAACACGGGGAAAAAGATAACACGGGGAAAAAGATAACACGGGGAAAAAGATAACACGGGGAAAAAGATAACACGGGGAAAAAGATAACACGGGGAAAAAGATAACACGGGGAAAAAGATAACACGGGGAAAAAGAGTGGAGCTGTTGTCAAACTGCAGCGAATTTTCTCAGAGAAGGGGATTAGCAAACCACAATTTATCAGTTGTCAGCATCACGTTCTGGACAGGATTCTCTGTTTGGTAATGGATGAAAATTTTGGTGCTAAAACCAGTTCTCCAAACATCGAATATCCATTTGTATCCCAACTGGTGAAGAATTATGAGGAACTAAAGGCACAGTTTGTTAATGGAACAGAAAATATCCTCCATAAATCAGGATGGAGAGATGATATGAAGTTTTTGTACCATCGAACATGAGTGTTTAGAGTCTTTGAAGAAGGAGTTCACTTCCCTTTGATTAACTTTCAGAATATTCCAAACATCAGCAATGTGAGGTGGAATTCAAGAGTCATTCTAGGTATTCTTGTATTCATTCTTATACCTACAAGAAGGAAGACTTTGGAGAAGATATGAAGATTCATTTCATACACCTGGACAGATTATTGTTTACTCATCAGATGTACCATGAAAATGACTTCAAGAATTTGTCAGAAATATTGAAACCTTACAAAAAAGCACTGAACTCATTGAAAAATCACTGGAAGCAGGAACCGTCCACACTCAATATATCAGAAAGTAATCAGTGTGCTGAACGTGCACTCAAAGTTATGCAGGAACAAAAAAAATTGCAACTTCGGTTTATTCTAAGCAATACGTAGTAATATATGTAATATGTACAAACATGATAACAATGGTGCTGTAAGCTGTTTTATTTGATTTTAATATTACATGCAATATAAATTCAAGTTGTTTTCGTTACTCGTTTTTTTCAATAGGGGCGACATTTTCTAAAAAGATATTGAAATGAAAGGTCATTTCTTTGCTTCTAGGCAAAAGTTCATCTGATTAAGATACAAGAATATTACACTGTAAAAAAGTTATAACCTTACTGCCCAGCTTCTGAGGTATCTGTGGTCGAGTGGTCAATAGCGCCACTTACCAACCTGGAGTCTACCTGGAGGGTATTCTGGGGATCAACGCCCCCGCGGCCCGGTCCACGACAACGCCTCCCGGTGGATCAGGACTTGATCAATCAGGCTGTTACTGCTGGAATCACCTAGTCCAACGTACGAACCACAGCCCGGCTGACCCGGAACCAACTTTAAGTATCTGTCCAGCTCCCTCTTCAAGGCAGCCAGGGGCCTATTGGTAATTCCCCTTATGCATGGTGGGAGGCTGAACAGTTTTGGTCCCCAGACATTTATGATGTTTTCTCATAGTGTACCAATGGCGCCCTTACTTTTCATTAAGGGTGTTTTGCGCCGCCTGCCCAGTCTTTTACTTTCGTAGGGAGTGATTTCTGTGTGCAGATTCGGGACCATTCCTTCTAAGATTTTCCAAGTGTAGATTATGATATATCTCGCCTGCGTTCCAGCGAGATGTATCATAATCTCACATTATTTTTTCCGCTCTACTGTATGATTAAAGTTTGTAGTATACTCAGTTCTAATTATCTCCTCCAGTTTTCCGTAACGGAGTAGTTGGAATCAGTCTTCATTGAACATATTTTCCGTTGCCCATTGGAAAACTTGGTTTATATCTTCTTGGAGGTGAACCGTGTCCTCTATAGACGACAGTCTCATGCAGATCATAGTATCGTCTGGAAAGGATGACACTGTGCTGTGGATTGCATCTCTGTCTATATATGATATAAAGATGAACAGGATGGGGGCGAGTACTGTGCTTTGTGGAACAGAGCTGTTCACTATGGCAGCTTCGGATTTAACTCTGTTTACCACTACTCTTTGTGTTCGATTGGTTAGAAAGTTGAAGATCCATCTCCCCACTTTTCCAGTTATTCCTTTGGCATGTATTTTGTGCGCTATTACTCCATGATCGCACTTGTCAAAGGCTTTTGCAAAGTCTGTGTATATTACATCTGCATTCTGTTTTTCTTCCAGAGCATCCAAGACCATATCATAGTGATCCAGTAGTTGTGAGAGGTAGGAGCGACCTGCTCTGAATCCATGTTGCCATGGATTGTGCAGATTTTGGGAATCCAAGTGGTTTGCAATCTCACTTCTTAGCACTGTTTTAAAGATTTTTATGTGGGACGTTAAAGCTGTTGGTCTATAGTTCTTAGCTAATGCTTTGCTGCCACCTTTATGGAGTGGGGCTATATCCTTTGCTTTTAATGACTGGAATTTCACCCATGTCTACGCTCCTTCACAGTATACTTAGGGCATGCGAAAGGGGTTTCTTGCAGTTCTTAATGAACACAGAGTTTAACGAGTCTGGGCCTGGGGCTGAGTGCATGAGCATGTTGTCAATGGCTTTTTCAATGTCAATCGGACTTAGGGTAATGTTGGAAATCTGGCATACATTGCTGGAGTTTTGAGGCTCATTCATTAAAATATAATTTGGATTGTCGATCTTTAGACTGATTGGTGGCTCGCTAAACACAAAGTCGTATTGGGCATTCAGTATCTCACTCATTTCTTGGTTGTCATCTGTGTAAGTCCCATCTTGTCTGAGCAAGGGCCCGATACTAGATGTGGTATTTGCCTTGTTTTTTTTTTTTCTTGGCATATGAAAAGAAATATTTCGAATTTCTTTCAATTTCACTAATCGCTTTTAGCTCCTTCTGTCTTTGCTGGGTCCTGTGGGAGTCCTTTAACCTAAGTTCAATACTTTCCACTTCCCTGGTCAGCGCATCCTTCCGTGTATCAGATAGTCTAGCGTTCTGGAGGAGATCAGTTATTCTTCATCGTCTTCTGTAGAGGGAGTGTCTTTCTCTCTCCAGTTGACTTCTTCTCTTCTTCTGTCTTTGGGGAATATGCCTTGAACATACTCCAGCTGCCAGAAAGTTGATCTTTTCAAGGCATTGGTTAGGGTCCATTTTATTTAAGATATCTTACCAACATGTTTCATTTACGACATGGTTCACCTGGTCCCAGTTGATGTTCTTGTTGTTGAAGTTGTATTTGGTGAAGACACCTTTACAGATACATGCATTTTGCTGATCAGGACCCCTGTGCATGTAAGTCTGAACTTCGATTAGAGTGTGATCGAAATTAGTTGTTTTTAATATGTTTCTTACCAGGTCCTCGTTATTTTTGAAGATAAGGTCAAGTGTGTTTTCTAGTCTTGTTGGCTCCACTATCTGCTGACTTAGGGTGTGTTTATCGTAGTGAATTAGTAGCTAATATGTGTGTGACCTTTCATCTGCGCTGCCTCCAGGGACTGTTTCTACTACATTATTTGCTACATTCTTCTATTTTTTATGCCTTAGGTTGAAACCACCAAGCAGTAAGATGTTTGGGGATGGAGCTGGAAGGTTTTCCAGACAGTAATCAATTTTCAGTAGCTGTTCCGTGAACTGTTGGGAGGTAGCGTCTGGCGGATTATATACAACCAAGATGACTAGGTTTTGGTTCTTGATCTTTATTGATAGAATTTCAACATCATTTGTGGTGTTCAGCATCTCTGTGCAGATGAGCGACTCTTTGACATACAGGCAACCCCCCCCCCCTTGTTGCCTGTTCTTTCTGTCGCATCTAAAAAGGTTGTACCCACTTATCCATATTTCGTTGTCAAAGTGATCTTTTGTGTGGGTCTCTGTGAAGGCTGCAAACATCGCATTTGACTCCTCTAGAAGTCCACTGATAAACGGTATTTTCTTGTTGGTGGGGAACCTTGCCAGACTTCCCTGAAGTGGTTGCAAATCCTGCTGACGGCGTTCTCTCTCTCTCTCTCATATATATATATATATATATATATATATATATATATATATATATATATATATATATATATATATATATATATATATATATATATATATATCTCAGCTTGTTTCTGCGTGGTGGTGCACTGATATATATTAGGTACTTTTTTTAAAGTTGTAACACAGGAATGACATAAAACAAGGTAAATTTTGATAACGTCAACAGTACAGGGTTAACAAAACAGAAAACAAACGCAAAGAAAATGGAAATAAACAAATGTATTTTCAAGCGCAAACTAAAGCAGATTTATCATTACAAAACTTTGCATTAATTCGGTTATCACGAAAACGTGTCTTACAGTCCGCATTAGCCTCCCCCCCCCTCCAACAAAAAACACTAAGATTTAAGGTTACAAAAGCTCGCATTCATTAAGTAATCATGAAATATGTGTCGGCATTAAGGGTGGACGGGACGGAGGATGGAGGGGGATGACTCTCTCATTATAGACTTGAGAGGTGACCGCCTGTCTTGCCGTTAAATCTCAGTCTGTGACTCTTAAGACTGACGCAGCGTTACTGAGCCAACTTCTTGACGCTAAATGATCATTTCAGCCGAATTTTCTGGCGGGGAGGAAACAATCTCGTAATCCAAACTGACCGCAAGTGATCGTATGACTGAAGTTACTGACCGAAGTAATGAGTGTTGAACCGAGGTTACCGACCATAAGCGACCGTTTAACTGAAGTGACTTACGGAAATAGCTGTTGTACCTATTATGTTACTGACCACAAATGATGTGTAACTTCAATTATTGACCGCAAATGGCCGTTTATCTTATTACTGAAAATTTTCAACTTTTCGAATTACCTGAAGCTGCTCATTTCGAGCACACGCCCCTTCCCCAACACCCACCCCTTCCCTCAACCATCACCCCTCCCTTAACACCCACCCCTTCCCCAACACCCACCCCTTCCCTCAACCATCACCCCTCCCTTAACACCCACCCCTTCCCCAACACCCACCCCTTCCCTCAACCATCACCCCTCCCTTAACACCCACCTCTTCCCCAACACCCACCCCTTCCCTCAACCATCACCCCTCCCTTAACACCCACCCCTTCCCCAACACCCGGAGTGGGAGATATGGGAGAAAATGTAAAAAAATGCGGTTAGGAAAGCAAGGGTATCTTGGGCATAATAAAAGAACATTGCATCAACATCCGTTGTCCCAGATTATTCAACAATATCAGGAGATATTAGAAACACTGCTGGAAGACAAGTAAAAGTCTTCAAGAGGAAACTAGACAAGTACCTCACAGACCGGGCCGCGGGGGCGTTGACCCCCGAAACTCTCTCCAGGTAAACTCCAGGTAATAGCACCGTGATCTCCAACACAATATTAGAATCTGTATGAAAGTTACATCCACTGAAAACGAGGTAAATCTCCAAGTGGAAATAAATAAATTTTTCCAGTGGGCTGCGGAAAACAATATGATGCTCAATCAGGATAAATTTCAGTTACTTCTTCATGGAAAATTTGAGGAAATAACTAGAACGGAGTATACAACAAATTCCAGCCACACAGTAGAGCATAAAACTAATATGAAGGACTTGGAGGTGGCAATGTCAGAGGATCTCACCTTCAATGATCACAACAGTGTCACTATCACATCTCCGAGGAAAATGATAGGATGGAAAATGAGAACTTTCAAGACAAGGGATGCCATGCCAATGATGATCCTCGTGTTCTAAGCTGGAATACTGCTGTAAATTAACAGCCCCATTCAAGGCAGGTGAAATTGTAGATCTGGAGAATATACACTGAACATATTAGTTCAGTCAAGCACCTAAATTACTGGGAATGTTTGAAGTCCCGTAGTCTTGACCCTTGGCGAGAAAGATGCATGATAATTTACACTTGAAAAATCCTAGAGGGACTGGTCCCAAATCTGCACACAGAAATCACTCTCTATGAAAGCAAAAGAGCGCAGCGCTGTCTGACCCTTGTTGGTTAAGCGCTTAATTGTGATTACAATAATGTCTCAAACAGGGATCTGGAAGGTTACCTAAAGTTTGTGCCCGATCAGTCGGGCTGTTGTTTATACACTGGACTACGTGCGGCTAGCAGTAACAGCCTGGTTGATCTGATCCACCGGGAGGCCTGGTCAAGGACTGAGCGGCGGGGGCGTTGACCCCCGGAGCATCCTCCAGGTTGACTCCACATAGGTAGACAAGTACCAGATCAACCTGGTTGTAATGGATATGAGGGCCAGCGGGCCACCAGCAGCAACAGCCTGACTTACGAAATCGTAATGACACCAGGCAAGCAGCAGAGAAGTCTGGCCCAGGATCAGCATCTGACAGTAGGAAAACCCTCGATACCCATCAAAGGTATATCAGAGGTAGTGAGGGAGAAGTAATGGGGTAAAGGGAGGACCCACCCATGTTAGTATTAAGGCCAACAAGTTTACCCCTTAACCTCCCCCTCCCCCTCCAACTCCCCCCCCCACCACCTCCCCCCCCCCCACCACTAGAGCAGGACCCTCAAATGAAGTGGTGAAAACCGCGGAAAAGTTCAGCATTATCACTCTGCTCCATTGCCCCGAGCTGCTCCCCTAAGGGGGATGGGGAGGAGGAGGAGGAGGAGGAGGGGGGAAGGAAGAGGAGGAGGAAGGAGGTGGGGTTGAAGGTGGAAGGAAGAGGAGGGAAGGAAGGTGCTACTCAACGCCGCTCACAAGGTCGACTTTCATGAACTTCCAGGGGTTGTAAGACGACCCATACTCCCCTCATCCCCTCCCCCTTCACCTTCCCCTCGGCGTAGTGGAGACGAGGGGAGGTATCGCTGGGCGGCTAGACACACACTAACCCCCTGTTTGACAATCAATTATGCAGTAGCAATGTTGCACCAGGCACGCTTGTGGAGGAGGGGGGAGGGGGAGGGAGAGGGAGAGAAGGAATGGGAGGGACAGTAGGAATGGGAACGGGAAGGGGTTAAGGAGCCACGCTTGGCAACGCTGATAGTTCAAGAGTGAGGCAGTTAATAATATACTTTCGCCGTCAACAAGTTATATTAATACTATTATTACTACTGCTATTACTATTACTACTATTACTACTACTATTACTATTACTACTATTACCACCAACACCGTGACTTAGACTCGTTCGTCACTGTGGTAAAAACTTCTCTTATATACCACCCAAAATGGTCAGGCCTTTCTTACCTCTCTCTTCCTGTCTACCCACACCCTTACCTCTCTCTTCCTGTCTACCCACACCCTTACCTCTCTCTTCCTGTCTACCCACACCCTTACCTCTCTCTTCCTGTCTACCCACACCCTTACCTCTCTCTTCCTGTCTACCCACACCCTTACCTCTCTCTTCCTGTCTACCCACACCCTTACCTCTCTCTTCCTGTCTATCCACACCCTTACCTCTCTCTTCCTGTCTACCCACACCCTTACCTCTCTCTTCCTGTCTACCCACACCCTTACCTCTCTCTTCCTGTCTACCCACACCCTTACCTCTCTCTTCCTGTCTACCCACACCCTTACCTCTCTCTTCCTGTCTACCCACACCCTTACCTCTCTCTTCCTGTCTACCCACACCCTTACCTCTCTTTTCCTGTCTACCCACACCCTTACCTCTCTTCCTGTCTACCCACACCCTTACCTCTCTCTTTCTGTCTACCCACACCCTTACCTCTCTCTTCCTGTCTACCCACAACCTTACCTCTCTCTTCCTGTCTACCCACAACATTACCTCTCTCTTCCTGTCTACCCACACCCTTACCTCTCTCTTCCTGTCTACCCACAACCTTACCTCTCTCTTCCTGTCTACCCACAACCTTACCTCTCTCTTCCTGTCTACCCACAACCTTACCTCTCTCTTCCTGTCTACCCACACCCTTACCTCTCTCTTCCTGTCTACCCACAACCTTACCTCTCTCTTCCTGTCTACCCACACCCTTACCTCTCTTCCTGTCTACCCACACCCTTACCTCTCTCTTCCTGTCTACCCACAACCTTACCTCTCTCTTCCTGTCTACCCACAACCTTCCTTACCTCTCTCTTCCTGTCTACCCACACCCTTACCTCTCTCTTCCTGTCTACCCACAACCTTCCTTACCTCTCTCTTCCTGTCTACCCACAACCTTTCTTACCTCTCTCTTCCTGTCTACCCACACCCTTACCTCTCTCTTCCTGTGTACCCACACCCTTACCTCTCTCTTCCTGTCTACCCACAACCTTACCTCTCTCTTCCTGTCTACCCACAACCTTCCTTACCTCTCTCTTCCTGTCTACCCACAACCTTCCTTACCTCTCTTCCTGTCTACCCACAACCTTTCTTACCTCTCTTCCTGTCTACCCACAACCTTTCTTACCTCTCTCTTCCTGTCTACCCACAACCTTTCTTACCTCTCTCTTCCTGTCTACCCACAACCTTCCTTACCTCTCTCTTCCTGTCTACCCACACCCTTTCTTACCTCTCTCTTCCTGTCTACCCACAACCTTCCTTACCTCTCTCTTCCTGTCTACCCACAACCTTCCTTACCTCTCTCTTCCTGTCTACCCACAACCTTCCTTACCTCTCTCTTCCTGTCTACCCACAACCTTTCTTACCTCTCTCTTCCTGTCTACCCACAACCTTTCTTACCTCTCTCTTCCTGTCTACCCACAACCTTTCCTACCTCTCTCTTCCTGTCTACCCACAACCTTTCTTACCTCTCTCTTCCTGTCTACCCACCTTCCTTACCTCTCTCTTCCTGTCTACCCACAACCTTACCTCTCTCTTCCTGTCTACCCACAACCTTTCTTACCTCTCTTCCTGTCTACCCACAACCTTTCCTACCTCTCTCTTCCTGTCTACCCACAACCTTCCTTACCTCTCCCTTCCTGTCTACCCACAACCTTACCTCTCTCGTCCTGTCTACCCACAACCTTTACCTCTCTCTTCCTTTCTACCCACAACCTTCCTTACCTCTCTCTTCCTGTCTACCCACAACCTTCCTTACCTCTCTCTTCCTGTCTACCCACAACTTTCCTTACCTCTCTTCCTGTCTACCCACAACTTTCCTTACCTCTCTTCCTGTCTACCCACAACTTTCCTTACCTCTCTTCCTGTCTACCCACAACCTTCCTTACCTCTCTCTTCCTGTCTACTCTCTCTCTCCCTCGGTGTAGACACCATGGTAGGTCGTGTTGATGCTGGGGAGGTGAGACATACGTCTTGTTCTCTGTACAACAACATTCTCAAGACTTTCCTGTAGAATTAACATCTGACATTTTCCTGTTATGCGCCGCGAGATGCATCTTCATTTTCGCCTAAATTCTGAAGTCCAGCTCTTAGTATTAACTTCTCAGCTTGCTGTCTGCGCACTCTCAGCTTGCTGTCTGCGCACTCAGCCTGCTGTCTGCGCACTCTCAGCTTACTGTCTGCGCACTCTCAGCTTACTGTCTGTGCACTCATCCTGCTGTCTGCGCACTCTCAGCTTGCTGTCTGCACACTCTCAGCTTACTGCCTGCGCAATCTCAGCTTGTTGTCTGCGCACTCTCAGCTTGCTGTCTGCGCACTCTCAGCTTACTGCCTGCGCACTCTCAGCTTGCTGTCTGCACACTCTCAGCTTGCTGTCTGCGCACTCTCAGCTTGCTGTCTGTGCACTCTCAGCTTGCTGTCTGTGCACTCTCAGCTTGCTGTCTGTGCACTCTCAGCTTGCTGTCTGCGCACTCTCAGCTTGCTGTCTGCGCACTCTCAGCTTGCTGTCTGTGCACTCATCCTGCTGTCTGCGCACTCTCAGCTGTTGCACACTCTCAGTCTGCAATCTCACACTCTCAGCTTGCTGTCTGCGCACTCTCAGCCTGCTGTCTGCGCACTCTCAGCTTGCTGTCTGCGCACTCTCAGCTTGCTGTCTGTGCACTCTCAGCTTGCTGTCTGTGCACTCTCAGCTTGCTGTCTGCGCACTCTCAGCTTGCTGTCTGCGCACTCTCAGCTTGCTGTCTGCGCACTCTCAGCTTGCTGTCTGTGCACTCTCAGCTTGCTGTCTGCGCACTCTCAGCTTGCTGTCTGCGCACTCTCAGCTTGCTGTCTGCGCACTCTCAGCTTGCTGTCTGCGCACTCTCAGCTTGCTGTCTGCGCACTCTCAGCTTGCTGTCTGCGCACTCTCAGCTTGCTGTCTGCGCACTCTCAGCTTGCTGTCTGCGCACTCTCGGCTTGCTGTCTGCGCACTCTCGGCTTGCTGTCTGCGCACTCTCCGCTTGCTGTCTGCGCACTCTCAGCTTGCTGCCTGCGCACTCTCAGCTTGCTGTCTGCGCACTCTCAGCTTGCTGTCTGCGCACTCTCAGCTTGCTGCCTGCGCACTCTCAGCTTGCTGCCTGCGCACTCTCAGCTTGCTGCCTGCGCACTCTCAGCTTGCTGCCTGCGCACTCTCAGCTTGCTGCCTGCGCACTCTCAGCTTGCTGCCTGCGCACTCTCAGCTTGCTGTCTGCGCACTCTCAGCCTGCTGTCTGCGCACTCTCAGCTTGCTGTCTGCGCACTCTCAGCTTGCTGTCTGCGCACTCTCAGCGTCCTGACTGCGCACTCTGCCTGCCTGCGCACTCTCAGCTTGCTGTCTGCGCACTCTCAGCTTGCTGTCTGCGCACTCTCAGCTTGCTGTCTGCGCACTCTCAGCTTGCTGTCTGCGCACTCTCAGCTTGCTGCCTGCGCACTCTCAGCTTGCTGTCTGCGCACTCTCAGCTTGCTGTCTGCGCACTCTCAGCTTGCTGTCTGCGCACTCTCAGCTTGCTGTCTGCGCACTCTCAGCTTGCTGTCTGCGCACTCTCAGCTAATAACAACAACTTGATGCTACAACAAGCTGTGCCTGCTTGCTATGCTGCTGTGGCCTTAACCTTTTGCTAACTTGGCAACATAGCCAGCAACATGCTGCTAACGGCTGGCTGCTGCACCCAGGCAACGTTAATTGCGCAACAACGTGTCGCTGGCTGGCATTGGCTTAACCGTATTGACAGCCTTGGCATAACAACATTAACGCAGCTCGGTAACGGCTAACACAACCAAGCAACAATTAGCACAAGCAATAACGCCGGCAACCGGTAACAACATGCTGGTAACGGCGGCTAACGGCTGGCCAACATTGCGCAACAACTAATAACGAACAACGGCAACGGTAGCAACATTAGCAGCTGGCTATTAGCTGGCGGCATAACGAAGCAACATTGGCTTGGCTGGTACTGCTTTGGCTTTATAACAACAGCGGCTGCAACCAACCGTTAGCTTGGCTGGCAGCCAGCAACGGTAGCAACGGCTATGCTGCTTAACAACAACAACTGTTGTACTGCTGCTGTACTGCTGCTATGCAGCAACAAGTTCTTTGTATATTCTGATGCTAAATGTACTGCTGCTGTACTGCTGCTATGCAGCAACAAGTTCTTTGTACATTCTGATGCTAAATTATTTAGGGACTTATTCTGGTGTTTCAGTCTTTATTTTTCTTTGTGTTTATCCTCTTATATGATCAAGATTCCCAGGCAGCGAAGTAATCCACCCGGCCACTCCACACTGTGTGGCCCAGTGGACCACATCGCTGCCTGGGAATCTTCACCGTCCCCAGTAGTAGTTTCGAATCCTGCTGACCGCCATCTTTCTTTGTATATACCCACTTGTTTCTGTGTTGTGCATTGATATATATATATATATATATATATATATATATATATATATATATATATATATTTGTGTGTGTGTGTGTGTGTGTGTGTGTGTGTGTGTGTGTTGCAGGGGTCGAGTCTTAGCTCCTGGCCCCTGTGTGTGTGTGTGTGTGTGTGTGTGTGTCGTGCCAAATAGGTAAAACTTGCGGTTTTGGCTTATACAGCAAGGCAAGCGAAAATTTGAGTAAGCAATACTTTTTCAAAAATAATTTTAAACTTAACGATAAAAATATATTTCATTGTGTTTATTATTAAATTATTTTAAACTTATCTAAAACATATTTAGTTGGATTAGTCAAAATTAAATTGCGCTTGTGATAGTAGGAAAAGATTACGACATCTGCAATTACTGATTTCGGCAGTTCTCTACAGTTACAGCGTCACACTGAACAGTTACAGCGTCACACTGAACAGCTACAGCGTCACACTGAACAGTTATAGCGTCACATTGAAAAGTTACAGCGTCACACTGAACAGCTACAGCGTCACACTGAACATTTATAGCGTCACACTGAACAAACAGCTACAGCGTCACACTGAGCAGGTACAGCGTCACACTGAACAAACTGTTACAGCGTCACGCTGAACAGCTACAGCGTCACAATGAACAAACAGTTACAGCGTCACACTGAACAAACAGCTACAGCGTCACAATGAACAAACAACTACAGCCAGTCACACTGAACAAACAACTACAGCGTCACACTGAAGAGCTATAGCGTCACACCGAACAGTTAAAGCGTCACAGTGAAAAAGCAGCTACAGCGTCACCCTGAACAGTTACAGCGTCACCCTGAACAGCTACAGCGTCACACTTAAACAGCTACATCGTCACACTGAACAAACAGCTAGAGCGTCACACTGAACAAACAACTACAGCGTCACACTGAACAGCTACAGCGTCACACTGATCAGTTATAGCGTCACATTGAAAAGTTACAGCGTCACACTGAACAGCTACAGCGTCACACGGAACATTTATAGCGTCACACTGAACAGCTACAGCGTCACAATGAACAAACTGTTACAGCGTCACACTGAACAAACAGCTACAGCGTCACAATGAACAAACTGTTACAGCGTCACGCTGAACAGCTACAGCGTCACAATGAACAAACAGTTACAGCGTCACACTGAACAAACAGATACACCATCACACTGAACTACTGCGTCACACTGAAAAAACAGCAACAGCGTCACACTGAACGAACAACTACAGCCAGTCACACTGAACAGCTACAGCGTCACACTGAACAAACAGCTACAGCGTCACAATGAACAAACAACTACAGCCAGTCACACTGAACAAACAACTACAGCGTCACACTGAACAGGTACAGCGTCACACTGAAGAGCTATAGCGTCACACCGAACAGTTACAGCGTCACAGTGAAAAAGCAGCTACAGCGTCACCCTGAACAGTTACAGCGTCACCCTGAACAGCTACAGCGTCACGCTGAACAAACAGCTACATCGTCACACTGAACAAACAGCTAGAGCGTCACACTGAACAAACAACTACAGCGTCACACTGAACAGGTACAGCGTCACACTGAAGAGCTATAGCGTCACACCGAACAAACAGTTACAGCGTCACACTGAAAAAGCAGCTACAGCGTCACACTGAACAGTTACAGCGTCACACTAAACAGCTACAGCGTCACACTGAACAGCTACAGCGTCACAATGAACAAACAGCTACAGCGTCACAATGAACAGCTACAGCGTCACAATGAACAAACAGCTACAGCGTCACACTGAAGAGCTATAGCGTCACATCGAACAGTTACAGCGTCACACTGAAAAAGCAGCTACAGCGTCACCCTGAACAGCTACAACGCCACACTGAACAAACAGCTACAGCGTCACAATGAACAAATATCTACAGCGTCACACTGAACAAACAACCACAGTTACACTGAACAGCTACAGCGTCACTCTGAAGAGCTATAGCGTCACATCGAACAGTTACAGCGTCACACTGAACAAACAACTTCAGCGTCACCCTGAACAGTTACAGCGTCACACTGAACAAACAGCTACAGCGTCACCCTGAACAGTTACAGCGTCACACTTAAACAGCTACAGCGTCACACTGAACAGCTACAGCGTCACACTTAAACAGCTACAGCGCCACACAAACAGCTACAGCGTCACACTGAACAGCTACAGCGTCACACTGAACAGCTACAGCGTCACACTTAAACAGCTACAGCGTCACACTTAAACAGCTACAGCGTCACATTTAAACAGCTACAGCGTCACACTTAACAAACAGCTACAGCGTCACACTGAGCAAACAGCTACAGCGGCACACTTAACAAACAGTTACAGCGTCAAACTTAACAAATAGCTACAGCGCCACACTTAACAAATAGCTACAGCGTCACACTTAACAAATAGCTACAGCGTCACACTTAACAAATAGCTACAGCGTCACACTTAACAAATAGCTACAGCGTCACACTTAACAAATAGCTACAGCGTCACACTTAATAGCTACAGCGTCACACTTAACAAACAGCTACAGCGTCACACTGAGCAAACAGCTACAGCGGCACACTTAACAAACAGTTACAGCGTCACACTTAACAAACAGCTACAGCGCCACACTTAACAAATAGCTACAGCGCCACACTTAACAAATAGCTACAGCGTCACACTTAACAAACAGCTACAGCGTCACACAAACAGCTACAGCGTCACACTTAACAGCTACAGCGTCACACTTAAACAGCTACAGCGTCACACTTAAACAGCTACAGCGTCACACTTAACAAATAGCTACAGCGTCACACTGAACAGCTACAGCGTCACACTTAACAGCTACAGCGTCACACTAAACAAATAGCTACAGCGTGAACAAACACTGACTGCAAACAGCTACAGCGTCACACTGAACAAATAGCTACAGCGTCACACTTAACAAATAGTCACACTACAGCTACAGCGTCACACTTAACAGCTACAGCGTCACACTAAACAAATAGCTACAGCGTCACACTGAACAAACAGCTACAGCGTCACACTGAACAAACAGCTACAGCGTCACACTGAACAAATAGCTACAGCGTCACACTTAACAAGCAGCTACAGCGTCACACTTAACAAGCAGCTACAGCGTCACACTTAACAAACAGCTACAGCGTCACACTTAAACAGCTACAGCGTCACACTTAACAAATAGCAACAGCGTCACACTTAACAAATAGCTACAGCGTCACACTGAACAGCTACAGCGTCACACTTAACAGCTACAGCGTCACACTGAACAAACAGCTACAGCGTCACACTGAACAGCTACAGCGTCACACTGAACAAACAGCTACAGCGTCACACTGAACAAACAGCTACAGCGTCACACTGAACAGCTACAGCGTCACACTGAACAAACAGCTACAGCGTCACACTGAACAAACAGCTACAGCGTCACACTGAACAAACAGCTACAGCGTCACACTGAACAAACAGCTACAGCGTCACACTGAACAGCTACAGCGTCACACTGAACAAACAGCTACAGCGTCACACTGAACAAACAGCTACAGCGTCACACTGAACAAACAGCTACAGCGTCACACTGAACAAACAGCTACAGCGTCACACTGAACAAACAGCTACAGCATCACACTGAACAAACAGCTACAGCGTCACACTGAACAAACAGCTACAGCGTCACATTGAACAAACAGCTACAGCGTCACACTGAACAAACAGCTACAGCGTCACACTGAACAAACAGCTACAGCGTCACACTGAACAAACAGCTACAGCGTCACACTGAACAAACAGCTACAGCATCACACTGAACAAACAGCTACAGCGTCACACTGAACAAACAGCTACAGCGTCACATTGAACAAACAGCATCTCTGAACACAAAAGTGGAAGAAACAATCAAGCACTGGAAGAGCTACATGAACGTCCGCTTCAACAAGAACCTTGATTACCATGATGACAAAACTGAAGAAGAAAAGTTATGTGAGGCAGTGATAGTTAACAGTTGTCACTTTACCAGTGAAATAAACCAAACTAACTACAAAGATACCTCTGTTAGCATCATGAAAGTTAATGTACTAGTTAAGGAAATTAAAGAAGCAGGTTTACTAGGTAAACAAGGTAGTAAACAATGTTTTATGGTCAGATTTGATTCATATGACAAGAAAAAGTATCTAATTAAATCATCAATTAGAGTAAAAAATGGAGTACACATCAATGTCAGAAGCTTTTGTTCAGATTGAAAAAAATTTAAAAGGGATAACAGTGACAAAATCCATCACTGTTTCACTCGAGATGGGAGAATTCTAGTGAGAAAAACAGATGTAGACCGTTTATATACTATCATAAATGAACATGATGTATCCAGCTTCCTTAAAGCTGCAGATCTTACCCAGACTGATTCACCAGTTGCACCTTAACATTATCATCTACGTGTATTGTATGTTCCTACTGCATTATCCTACAAATCCTTGTACTATCATTTACAACCTGCCTTCACAACCCACCTTCACAACCTACCTCCACAACCTGCCATCACAACCTACCTTCACAACCTACCTTCACAACCTACCTACACAACCTACCTTCACAACCTACCTTCACAACCTACCTACACAACCTACCTTCACAACCTGCCATCACAACCTACCTTCACAACCCACCTTCACAACCTACCTTCACAACCTGCCTTCACAACCTACCTTCACAACCCACCTTCACAACCTACCTTCACAACCTGCCTTCACAACCTACCTTCACAACCTGCCTTCACAACCTACCTTCACAACCTACCTTCACAACCTGCCTTCACAACCTACCTTCACAACCCACCTTCACAACCTACCTTCACAACCTGCCTTCACAACCTACCTTCACAACCTACCTTCACAACCTGCCTTCACAACCTGCCTTCACAACCTACCCTCACAACCTGCCTTCACAACCTACCTTCACAACCTACCTTCACAACCAACCTTCACAACCTGCCTTCACAACCTACATTCACAACCTGCCTTCACAACCTACCTTCACAATCTACCTTCACACCCTGCCTTCACAACCTACCTTCACAACCCTACCTTCACAACCTACATTCACAACCTACCTTCACAACTTTGCCTTCACAACCTACCTTCACAACCCACCTTCACAACCTGCCTTCACAACCAACCTTCACAACCTGCCTTCACAACCTACCTTCACAACCCACCTTCACAACCAACCTTCACAACCTGCCTTCACAACCTACCTTCACAACCTGCCTTCACAACCTACCTTCACAATCTACCTTCACACCCTGCCTTCACAACCTACCTTCACAACCCTACCTTCACAACCTACATTCACAACCTACCTTCACAACCTTGCCTTCACAACCTGCCTTCACAACCCACCTTCACAATCTACCTTCACATCCTGCCTTCACAACCTACCTTCACAATCTACCTTCACACCCTGCCTGCACAACCTACCTTCACAACCTACCTTCACAACCTACCTTCACAACCTACCTTCACAACCTACCTTCACAACCTGCCTTCACAACCTACCTTCACAACCTACCTTCACAACCTACCTACACAACCTGCCTTCACAACCTGCCTTCACAACCTGCCTTCACAATCTAACTTCACAACCTACATTCACAACCTGACTTCACAACCAACCTACACAACCTGCCTTCACAACCTGCCTTCACAACCAACCTACACAACCTACCTTCACAACCTACCTTCACAACCTACCTCCACAACCTGCCATCACAACCCACCTTCACAACCCACCTTCACAACCCACCTTCACAACCTGCCTTCACAACCTACCTTCACAACCTACCTTCACAACCTACCTTCACAACCTACCTTCACAACCTACCTTCACAACCTGCCTTCACAACCTACCTTCACAACCTGCCTTCACAACCTACCTTCACAACCTACCTTCACAACCCACCTTCACAACCTACCTCCACAACCTGCCATCACAACCTACCTTCACAACCCACCTTCACAACCTACATTCACAACCCACCTTCACAACCTACCTCCACAACCTGCCATCACAACCTACCTTCACAACCCACCTTCACAACCTACCTTCACAACCTGCCTTCACAACCTACCTTCACAACCTGCCATCACAACCTACCTTCACAACCTACCTTCACAACCTACCTTCACAACCTACCTTCACAACCTGCCTTCACAACCTGCCTTCACAACCTACCTTCACAACCTGCCATCACAACCTACCTTCACAACCCACCTTCACAACCTGCCTTCACAACCTACCTTCACAACCTGCCATCACAACCTACCTTCACAACCTACCTTCACAATCTACCTTCACACCCTGCCTTCACAACCTACCTTCGCAACCCTACCTTTACAACCTACCTTCACAACCCTGCCTTCACAACCTACCTTCACAATCTACCTTCACAACCTACCTTCACAATCTACCTTCACAACCTACCTTCACAATCTACCTTCACACCCTGCCTTCACAACCTACCTTCACAACCTACCTTCACAATCTACCTTCATACCCTGCCTTCACAACCTACCTTCACAACCTACCTTCACAATCTACCTTCACACCCTGCCTTCACAACCTACCTTCACAATCTACCTTCACACCCTGCCTTCACAACCTACCTTCACAACCTACCTTCACAATCTACCTTCACACCCTGCCTTCACAACCTACCTTCACAACCTACCTTCACAACCTACCTTCACAACCTACCTTCACACCCTGCCTTCACAACCTACTTTCACAACCTACCTTAACAATCTACCTTCACACCCTGCCTTCACAACCTACCTTCACAACCCACCTTCACAACCTACCTTCACAATCTACCTTCACACCCTGCCTTCACAACCTTCCTTCACAACCTACCTTCACAACCTACCTTCACAGCCCTGCCTTCACAATCTACCTTCACAACCTACCTTCACAACCTACCTTCACAACCTGCCTTCACAACCTACCTTCACAACCTACCTACACAACCTGCCTTCACAACCTGCCTTCACAACCTACCTTCACAACCTGCCTTCGCAACCTACTTTCACAACCTGCCTTCACAACCTATCTTCACAACCTACCTACACAACCTGCCTTCACAACCTGCCTTCACAACCTGCCTTCACAACCTGCCTACACAACCTACCTTCACAACCTACCTACACAACCTGCCTACACAACCTGCCTTCACAACCTGCCTTTACAACCTACCTACACAACCTGCCTTCACAACCTGCCTTCACAACCTGCCTTCACAACCTGCCTACACAACCTACCTTCACAACCTGCCTACACAACCTACCTTCACAACCTACCTTCACAACCTGCCTTCACAACCTACCTTCACAACCTGCCTTCACAACGTGCCTACACAACCTACCTTCACAACCTGCCTACACAACCTACCTTCACAACCTGCCTTCACAACCTACCTACACAACCTACCTACAACCTACCTTTACAACCTGCCTTCACAACCTGCCTTCACAACCTGCCTTCACAACCTACCTTCACAACCTACCTTCACAACCTGCCTTCACAACCTACCTACACAACCTACCTTCACAACCTACCTACACAACCTACTTTCACAACCTGCCTTCACAACGTACCTACACAACCTGCCTTCACAACCTACCTTCACAACCTGCCTTCACAACCTGCCTTCACAACCTACCTACACAACCTACCTTCACAACCTACCTTCACAACCTGCCTTCACAACCTGCCTTCACAACCTACCTACACAACCTACCTTCACAACCTGCCTTCACAACCTGCCTTCACAACCTGCCTTCACAACCTGCCTTCACAACCTGCCTTCACAACCTGCCTTCACAACCTGCCTTCACAACCTGCCTTCACAACCTACCTACACAACCTACCTTCACAACCTGCCTTCACAACCTACCTTCACAACCTACCTTCACAACCTTTTACAACCTACCTTCACAACCTACCTTCACAACCTACCTTCACAACCTACCTTCATAACCTGCCTTCACAACCTACCTTCACAACCTACCTTCACAACCTACATTCACAACCTACATTCACAACCTGCCTTCACAACCTACCTTCACAACCTACCTTCACAACCTACATTCACAACCTACATTCACAACCTGCCTTCACAACCTACCTTCACAACCTACCTTCACAACCTACCTTCACAACCTGCTTTCACAACCTACCTTCACAACCTACCTTCACAACCTGCCTTCACAACCTGCCTTCACAACCTACCTTCACAACCTACCTTCACATCCCACCTTCACAACCCACCTTCACAACCTACCTTCACAACCTACCTTCACAACCCACCTTCACAACCCACCTTCACAACCTACCTTCACAACCTACCTTCACAACCTACCTTCACAACCCACCTTCACAACCTACCTTCACAACCCACCTTCACAACCCACCTTCACAACCTACCTACACAACCTACCTTCACAACCTACCTTCACAACCTACCTTCACAACCCACCTTCACAACCTACCTACACAACCCACCTTCACAACCTACCTACACAACCTACCTTCACAACCTACCTTCACAACCCACCTTCACAACCTACCTTCACAACCTAGTTTCACAACGTACCTTCACAACCTACCTTCACAACCTACCTTCACAACCTACCTTCACAACCCACCTTCACAACCCACCTTCACAACCTACCTTCACAACCTACCTTCACAACCTACCTTCACAACCTACCTTCACAACCTACCTTCACAACCTACCTTCACAACCTGCCTTCACAACCTACCTTCACAACCTACCTTTACACCCTACCTTCACAACCTCCCTTCACAACCTACCTTCACAACCTACCTTCACAACCTACCTTCACAACCTACCTTCACAACCTGCCTTCACAACCTACCTTCACAACCTACCTTCACAACCTACCTTCACAACCTACCTTCACAACCTACCTTCACAACCTACCTTCACAACCTACCTTCACAACCTACCTTCACAACCTACCTTCACAACCTACCTTCACAACCTACCTTCACAACCTACCTTCACAACCTACCTTCACAACCTACCTTCACAACCTACCTTCACAACCTACCTTCACAACCTACCTTCACAACCTACCTTCACAACCTACCTTCACAACCTACCTTCACAACCTGCCTTCACAACCTACCTTCACAACCTACCTTCACAACCTACCTTCACAACCTACCTTCACAACCTACCTTCACAACCTACCTTCACAACCTACCTTCACAACCTACCTTCACAACCTACCTTCACAACCTGCCTTCACAACCTACCTTCACAACCTACCTTCACAACCTACCTTCACAACCTACCTTCACAACCTACCTTCACAACCTACCTTCACAACCTACCTTCACAACCTACCTACACAACCTACCTTCACAACCTACCTACACAACCTACCTTCACAACCTACCTTCACAACCTACCTTCACAACCTACCTTCACAACCTACCTTCACAACCTACCTTCACAACCTACCTTCACAACCTACCTTCACAACCTACCTTCACAACCTGCCTTCACAACCTACCTTCACAACCTACCTTCACAACCTACCTTCACAACCTACCTTCACAACCTACCTTCACAACCTGCCTTCACAACCTACCTTCACAACCTACCTTCACAACCTACCTTCACAACCTACCTTCACAACCTACCTTCACAACCTACCTTCACAACCTACCTTCACAACCTACCTTCACAACCTACCTTCACAACCTGCCTTCACAACCTACCTTCACAACCTACCTTCACAACCTACCTTCACAACCTACCTTCACAACCTACCTTCACAACCTACCTTCACAACCTACCTTCACAACCTACCTTCACAACCTACCTTCACAACAAATCATCTTAATAACCCAACAAAAGCTAGGGTGCGACTCATTACCAAGTCCTGCACTAGACAGCACACTTCACCGGTTTTTAAGAGCCTTAACTTGCTCAATATACAAAACATTCACATTTATTATTGTGCCTACTACACAAAGAGAACATTATACTCAAATATTAACCCTCCTCGCAAACTCCTTAATAACAACAACAGAATACAGGTATAACACAAGGCAATAATCAATCTTCGATATTCCTCGTGTCCATCTCTCTCTATGCAAAAATACTATGAACATAAAGGGCTCGAAGACCTGGAATTCAATACCAGAGCACATTAAAGGCGCCTTGTCTGCAAATCAATTTAAGGTTTACTTAGAAATCACCTCATCACCCAAAATCAACCAAACACTATACTTAACATCTACCAGTTACTCAAAAAAAAACTAAATATATAATTTCTGACTGCTCAACTATTTGATCATTTACTTCAGATTTAAAATTATTTCAATTTCATTATTGTAAATTATGTTTGATGATTTCTCAAGTATTTATTCATTACTTCAAATTTATAATTGTTTCAATTTCATTGTTTTAAATTGTGCTAAATTGTAATAATGTATTTTTTATACTATATCAAAACTGTAATTCTTCTCTACCGAACTTATTAAAGCCATCTAGCGTAAAATAGTTAAATATTCAATTTTCTTGTATTCACTGTAACTCAATAATCAGATGTACAATTACAACACTGTTATTACCTTATTAACCTTGAGTTAGTCTTAAGGTCGCACAAAATGCTCTACATATCAAGGGGCTTTTGTCATGTTTACCAAACTGTTACACTTGTACAAACATGTATCATGCTAAAATTAAATTGTTATTAAGTTTTCTAAGGTTCTTTTGGTACAAAATTATTTAATTTTTACATTAACATAAATGACAAAAAATATTTCTTTAAACGTGTAAGAGAAAATTTTAGGAAAGACTTAATTTTAAATGAGTTCTTGCTAATTGACCAATTTTACCTATTCGGCACGATATATATAAATTTATATTTTCTGGGGGGAGGGGGAGGAGGGGTAGGAGGGTGAGGGCTTGCAAGTGCTTATAGTTCTTACTGTTTTCCTCGTATAAACATTAAAATCTGTATCAAATTTTAAAATCAGTTTATTATAGAATTTAAATTAAATATTTGGTGTGGCGAATAGTGTGTGTGTGTGTGTGTGTGTGTGTGTGTGTGTGTGTGTGTGTGTGTGTGTGTGTGTGTGTGTGTGTGTGTGTGTATGTATGTGTGTGTATGTGTGTATGTATGTGTGTGTGTGTGTGTGTGTGTGTCTGTATGTGTGTGTATGTGTGTGTGTATGTGTGTGTGTGTGTGTGTGTGTGTGTGTGTGTGTGTGTGTCTGTGTGTGTGTGTGTGTGTGTGTGTGTCTGTGTGTGTGTGTCTGTATGTGTGTGTCTGTGTGTGTGTGTGTGTGTGTGTGTGTGTGTGTGTGTGTGTGTGTGTGTGTGTGTGTGTGTGTGTGTGTGTGTGTGTGTGTGTGTGTGTGTGTGTGTGTGTGTGTGTATGATTCACCTAACCGCATGTACGAGGGTTAAATTCTTGTGCCTGTGTGCACTCGTTTGTGTACACACACGCACATACACACACACATACACATACACACACACACACACACACACACACACACACACACACACACACACACAAATAAAGATATTAAGGGGGGTAGAGGAACTCTTTTTTTTGTGTGGTCTGGGACCGACACAGGGAACAATGATTCCTGAAATTGACCAGTGGAAGCGTACATGTGTACGTGTGTGAGCAGCGCATGTGTAGGTGCATGTACATGAGGGCGGTGGGCGTGGGCGGGAGGGCGGAACTGGAAGTGACCAAGAGCTAGAGGTCTACTCACCATCATTGTTTTTGGGTGCTGGTGGCTTGCGTGTGGCCCAGTTGGTCCTAATGTTCCGGGAGCCGATCCACTGACCGTTCATGTTGGTGATGGCCGTCTCAGCATCCTGTAGGTAGGAGATACATCACATCAGTCTCGTGTATCCTCACTCGTGTATCCTCACTCGTGTATCCTCGAGGCCTGGTCTTAAACCGAGCCTCGGGGGCGTTGACCTCCAAAACCCTCTTCCGGCATACTCCTGGTATGTATCCTCGCTCATGTATTCTCATTCATGTATCCTTACTCGTGTATCTTCACTTGTGTATCTTCACTCATATATCTTCACTTATGTAACCTCACTCGTGTATCCTCATGTATTTTCACTCGTGTATCCTCACTCATGTATCGTCATGTATCCACTCTCGTGTATCTTCACTCAGGTATCCTCACTCATGTATCGTCACTCATTTATCCTCATGTATCGTCACTCGTTTATCCTCATGTATTGTCACTCGTATATCCTCATATATCCTCACTCATGTATGTTCACTCAGGTATCCTTACTCATCTATGTTCACTCCTGTATCCTCACTCATGTATCCTCACTCATGTATCTTCACTCATGTATCTTCACTCGTGTATCTTCACTCATGTATCCCCACTCATGCATCCTCACTCATGTATCTTCACTCGTGTATCTTCACTCATGTATCCTCACTCATGCATCCTCACTCATGTATCCTCGCTCGTATAACTTTACTCATATATCTTGTATTTTCACGTATCCTTACTCATGTATCCTCAATCTTGTATCTTCACTCATGTATCCTAACTTACGTATTCTCGCTTGTGTATCCTCACGCAGAATGTTACACATTCTGCGTGAGGATACATGAACATAACATAACACATAGAATGTGTGACATAACACACAGAATGTGTTACCTACTAGAAAGATTCATGATCATAAATGGAAAACAAAAGCATAAGTAAAATAGACTCAGGACGACGACAACAACAACGACGACAACAACAACAACAACAACAACGTGTCAGTCAGAGGGAAGCAAACAGTATCATTGTCCTTAAAAAATCCCATCAATGAGAACAAGGTAGAAGAGTACATTAATGGTATACTATACCAACAAGATGAAAACAGACATGGCTTTATCAATACAAATTCAAGAACATAACTGGTAGACAGTAGAACTATAAACAACAGATGCGGTAATCAGTCTCTCAGAAATGGAGTTGAAGAGCACCGTAGTCATGAAGAGTCTGAAGACTCTTCACGACTACGCTGCAGCGAGGTCCCAACAGGCAGCGAGGTCCCGACAGATAGCGAGGTCCCGACAGATAGCGAGGTCCCGACAGGCAGCGAGGTCCCGACAGGCAGCGAGGTCCCGACAGGCAGCGAGGTCCCAACAGATAGCGAGGTCCCGACAGGCAGCGAGGTCCCCACAGATAGCGAGGTCCCGACAGGCAGCGAGGTCCCCACAGATAGCGAGGTCCCGACAGGCAGCGAGGTCCCGACAGGCAGCGAGGTCCCGACAGATAGCGAGGTCCCGACAGGCAGCGAGGTCCCAACAGATAGCGAGGTCCCGACAGGCAGCGAGGTCCCAACAGATAGCGAGGTCCCGACAGGCAGCGAGGTCCCAACAGATAGCGAGGTCCCGACAGGCAGCGAGGTCCCGACAGGCAGCGAGGTCCCAACAGATAGCGAGGTCCCGACAGGCAGCGAGGTCCCAACAGACAGCGAGGTCCCGACAGGCAGCGAGGTCCCAACAGACAGCGAGGTCCCAACAGGCAGCGAGGTCCCTACAGACAGCGAGGTCCCGACAGGCAGCGAGGTCCCAACAGTCAGCGAGGTCCCGACAGGCAGCGAGGTCCCAACAGACAGCGAGGTCCCGACAGACAGCGAGGTCCCGACAGGCAGCGAGGTCCCGACAGGCAGCGAGGTCCCGACAGTCAGCGAGGTCCCGACAGGCAGCGAGGTCCCGACAGGCAGCGAGGTCCCGACAGGCAGCGAGGTCCCGACAGGCAGCGAGGTCCCAACAGACAGCGAGGTCCCGACAGGCAGCGAGGTCCCAACAGACAGCGAGGTCCCGACAGACAGCGAGGTCCCGACAGGCAGCGAGGTCCCGACAGACAGCGAGGTCCCGACCGGCAGCGAGGTCCCGACAGCCAGCGAGGTCCCGACAGGCAGCGAGGTCCCGACAGACAGCGAGGTCCCGACAGACAGCGAGGTCCCGACAGACAGCGAGGTCCCAACAGACAGCGAGGTCCCAACAGACAGCGAGGTCCCGACAGGCAGCGAGGTCCCGACAGGCAGCGAGGTCCCAACAGACAGCGAGGTCCCAACAGACAGCGAGGTCCCGACAGGCAGCGAGGTCCCGACAGGCAGCGAGGTCCCGACAGACAGCGAGGTCCCGACAGGCAGCGAGGTCCCGACAGGCAGCGAGGTCCCGACAGGCAGCGAGGTCCCGACAGGCAGCGAGGTCCCAACAGACAGCGAGGTCCCGACAGGCAGCGAGGTCCCGACAGGCAGCGAGGTCCCGATAGGCAGCGAGGTCCCGAGAGGCAGCGAGGTCCCAACAGGCAGCGAGGTCCCGACAGGCAGCAAGGCCCCGACAGGCAGCGAGGTCCCGACAGGCAGCGAGGTCCCAACAGGCAGCGAGGTCCCGACAGGCAGCGAGGTCCCGACAGGCAGCGAGGTCCCGACAGGCAGCGAGGTCCCGACAGGCAGCGAGGTCCCGACAGGCAGCGAGGTCCCGACAGGCAGCGAGGTCCCGACAGGCAGCGAGGTCCCAACAGCGAAGTCCCGACAGGCAGCGAGGTCCCGACAGACAGCGAGGTCCCGACAGACAGCGAGGTCCCGACAGGCAGCGAGGTCCCCACCGCCAGCGAGGTCCCGACAGGCAGCGAGGTCCCGACAGACAGCGAGGTCCCGACAGACAGCGAGGTCCCGACAGGCAGCTAAGTCGCGACAGGCAGCTAAGTCGCGACATGCAGCGAGGTCCCGACAGGCAGCGAGGTCCCGACAGGCAGCGAGGTCCCGACAGGCAGCGAGGTCCCGACAGGCAGCGAGGTCCCAACAGACAGCGAGGTCCCGACAGGCAGAGGTCCCAACAGACAGCAAGGTCCCGACAGGCAGCGAGTCCCCACAGCCAGCGAGGTCCCGACAGACAGCGAGGTCCCGACAGGCAGCGAGGTCCCGACAGGCAGCGAGGTCCCGACAGACAGCGAGGTCACGACAGGCAGCGAGGTCGACAGGCAGCGAGGTCCCGACAGGCAGCGAGGTCCCGACAGACAGCGAGGTCCCCAGACAGCGATAGCGAGGTCCCGACAGGCAGCGAGGTCCCCCAGACAGCGAGGGACAGGCAGCGAGGTCCCGACAGGCAGCCAGACAGCGAGGACAGGCAGCGAGGTCCCGACAGGCCGAGGTCCCAACAGGCAGCGAGGGCAGCGAGGTCCCGACAGACAGCGAGGTCCAGACAGGCAGAGAGGTCCAGACAGGCAGAGAGGTCCCGACAGGCAGCGAGGTCCAGACAGGCAGCGAGGTCCCGACAGGCAGCGAGGTCCAGACAGGCAGCGAGGTCCCGACAGGCAGCGAGGTCCAGACGGGCAGCGAGGTCCAGACGGGCAGCGAGGTCCCGACAGACAGCGAGGTCCCAAAAGACACCGTTTAAAAAAAAAGGAGTTTGTAACTTTGAGCAGGTCTTTGTGAGGAGAGGACCAGGAAGTCAGGGTGGTCCCATCAGAGTGACGACGAATCTTTGACGAGGGTGAGGAGAATCTTGATCCAGGGCATTAGAGGTACCCTCCTCTTCCTTGAATCACACCCGATTACCTTCCATTCCCCTGATTATCTTTACACCCCCCTGATTATATTCCATTCCTTGATTACCTTCCATTCCACTGATTACCTTTCATTCCCGTGACAACCTTCCATTCCCCTGATTACCTTCCATTCCCTGATTACCTTCCATTCTGATTACCTTTACAGTCCCCTGATTA
Source organism: Cherax quadricarinatus (assembly GCF_038502225.1). Lineage (NCBI taxonomy): Eukaryota > Metazoa > Arthropoda > Malacostraca > Decapoda > Parastacidae > Cherax > Cherax quadricarinatus. The sequence continues at coordinate 30,737,773 of NC_091308.1, forward strand.
CCTTCTATGTCCCTGATTCTTTCATTCCCCTGATTACCTTCCATTCTCTGATTAAATTCCCCTTAAATATAATAACGATTTCAAAAGTGAGTATGGTTGGTGGTGGTGGAGGCACAGTGGTGCGTGGCTCTCCATGCCAACAAGGAATCACCAATGTATCGGCCAGACAGCGGAACAGATGCTCCTCTAATGGCCGTTCGGATCCTCACGGAAGAGGGAGCCACCAAAAAAAAAAAGTTATATATAATGCTCTTATAATAGATACAAAAGATGGAGGATTAAGTGCCCTAGAAGAGAGCTCTCCAATCCTGGAGCAAGGGGAATCCTGCGCCCATGATGCATCCTGACGATGCTCTTTTTTGTTCCTCCCTTGTCTCTGTCTTTAGAGAATTGGTATTGACATTATTAGGGTTCCAGCGTCTATAACTGCTTTCAAAACTCCAATGTGGCTGGTAATGTCGTCAAGGTAATGATTCAGTCGGTGCTGTGACGAGTTCTCTGCCATGAATAAAACATCTCTCGCTCTCTCTCTCTCTCTCCTTGTCATTCCAGCATCATCATTACACAATTGATAGGAAATGACTCCGTTTACCGGGTTCTTGCCAGGCCTCACCCCCGTTAATGTGGCACTTCCACCACTCATTTGCTCTTAACTTTAGTAAAATCAACTACAGTTATCATTCTCTATGCAAAGTAAAGAGAGGTTTCTCCAGACTACTCACTGCTCCAGAGACTCGAGCTCCACAACATGCGTTCAGTTTCCCCACACAATTTTAGCAGTTTTATACAAGAACAAACAAGCAATTGCCTGTGTAAATCAGCGTGGTTAATGTGGTATTTAGGTATTAATAGTCACGGCTAAATCTAATTAATTTAGTGTTATGGCTACGATGACGTCGACTTTATTAAACCTCGTCAGTATGTGCTACACAACACTTACACTTAACACATTCTCAATATAAAGTACAGCATAATAAATACTACATGTTTCTGGGAGTCAACGCTCCCGAGGACCGGTCTCAAACCAGATCTCCTGCTAGATTAAGGACTGATCAACCAGGCTGTTTCTGATGGCCGGCCACACGCAGTCCAGCGTACGAACCACAGCCCGGCTAGTCAGAAACTGATGTGAGGAACTTGTGAGGCTTCCCTTATGCACGAAGGGAGGGCGTTGAAGAGTCTGGGTCCTCTGATACTCAATAAGTTCTCTCTTAGTGTTCAGGTTTGGAACCACTTCCACCAGGATTTCACAGGTGTAAATTATGATGTACCTTTCTCGTTTACATTCCAAGGAATACAGTTTAAGAGACTTCAGACATTCCCACTGGTTCAGATGTCTGAACACATATAAACATGTTTTCCAGCTCAGCAGTCTCATTTGCCTTGAAGGTGGCCGTCAGTATACAAAATTATTCCAGCCTGGAGAAAACAAGTAACTTGCGAAGCACCATTGCCTCAGCATCTTTTGTCTGGAAAGTTCTACTTATCCAGCCTATCACTTTCCTTGGTAAAAATACCAACACTGTTATCATCACCATTGAATGTGTCATGCTCTGACATAATCACTCCCAAGTCTCGCACATGTCACTTTCACTCTACTGAATTGAGTTTCTTCTGTACTTGGTAGTAGCCTTTACTGTCTTCCTTCTCTCAAAGCTGAGCAACTGAAACTTCTCTTCGATAAACATTATGTCTGAGGACCTGAGTAACTTAGTAGATAGAAAGTGTATAACACTAAGCAGTTAGTACATCATAACTAAGCAGTTAGTACATCATACTAAGCAGTTAGTACATCATACTAAGCAGTTAGTACATCATACTAAGCAGTCAGTACATCATACTAAGCAGTCAGTACATCATACTAAGCAGTCAGTACATCATACTAAGCAGTCAGTACATCATACTAAGCAGTCAGTACATCATACTAAGCAGTTAGTACATCATACTAAGCAGTCAGTACATCATACTAAGCAGTCAGTACATCATACTAAGCAGTTAGTACATCATACTAAGCAGTCAGTACATCATACTAAGCAGTCAGTACATCATACTAAGCAGTCAGTACATCATACTAAGCAGTCAGTACATCATACTAAGCAGTCAGTACATCATACTAAGCAGTCAGTACATCATACTAAGCAGTCAGTACATCATACTAAGCAGTTAGTACATCATGCTAAGCAGTCATACATCACACTAAGCAGTCAGTACATCATACTAGACAGTACATCATACTAAGCAGTCAGTACATCATACTAAGCAGTCAGTACATCATACTAAGCAGTCAGTACATCATACTAAGCAGTCAGTACATCATACTAAGCAGTCAGTACATCATACTAAGCAGTCAGTACATCATACTAAGCAGTCAGTACATCATACTAAGCAGTCAGTACATCATACTAAGCAGTCAGTACATCACACTAAGCAGTCAGTACATCATACTAAGTAGTCAGTACATCACACTAAGCAGTCAGTACATCATACTAGACAGTCAGTACATCACACTAAGCAGTCAGTACATCATACTAAGCAGTCAGTACATCATACTAAGCAGTCAGCACATCACACTAAGCAGTCAGTACATCATACTAAGCAGTCAGTACATCATACTAAGCAGTCAGTACATCACACTAAGCAGTCAGTACATCATACTAGACAGTACATCACACTAAGCAGTCAGTACATCATACTAAGCAGTCAGTACATCACACTAGACAGTCAGTACATCATACTAAGCAGTCAGCACATCACACTAAGCAGTCAGTAAGCAGTCAGTACATACTAAGCAGTCCGGACATCATACTAAGCAGTCAGTAGATCATACTAAGCAGTCAGTACATCACACTAAGCAGTCAGTACATCACACTAAGCAGTCAGTACATCACACTAAGCAGTCAGTACATCACACTAAGCAGTCAGTACATCATACTAAGCAGTCAGTACATCACACTAAGCAGTCAGTACATCATACTAAGCAGTCAGTACATACTAAGCAGTCAGTACATCATACTAAGTAGTCAGTACATCACACTAAGCAGTCAGTACATCATACTAGACAGTCAGTACATCACACTAAGCAGTCAGTACATCACACTAAGCAGTCAGTACATCACACTAAGCAGTCAGTACATCATACTAAGCAGTCAGTACATCACACTAAGCAGTACATCATACAGCACATCACACTAAGCAGTCAGTAAATCACACTAAGCAGTCAGTACATCATACTAAGCAGTCAGTACATACTAAGCAGTCAGTACATCATATTAAGCAGTCAGTACATACTAAGCAGTCAGTGCATCATACTAAGCAGTCAGTACATCACACTAAGCAGTCAGTACATCATACTAAGCAGTCAGTACATCACACTAAGCAGTCAGCACATCACACTAAGCAGTCAGTACATCATACTAAGCAGTCAGCACATCACACTAAGCAGTCAGTACATCACACTAAGCAGTCAGTACATCATACTAAGCAGTCAGTACATCATACTAAGCAGTCAGTACATACTAAGCAGTACATAATACTAAGCAGTCAGTACATCATACTAAGCAGTCAGTACATCAAACTAAGCAGTCAGTACATCATACTAAGCAGTCAGTACATCATACTAGCAGTCAGTCAGTACATCACACTAAGCAGTCAGTACATCATACTAAGCAGTCAGTACATCATACTAAGCAGTCAGTACATCATACTAAGCAGTCAGTACATCATACTAAGCAGTCAGTACATCATACTAAGCAGTCAGTACATCACACTAAGCAGTCAGTACATCACACTAAGCAGTCAGTACATCATACTAAGCAGTCAGTACATCATACTAAGCAGTCAGTACATCACACTAAGCAGTCAGTACATCATACTAAGCAGTCAGTACATACTAAGCAGTCAGTACATCATACTAGACAGTACATCACACTAAGCACTCAGTACATCACACTAAGCAGTCAGTACATCATACTAAGCAGTCAGTACATACTAAGCAGTCAGTACATCATACTAAGCAGTCAGTACATCATATTAAGCAGTCAGTACATACTAAGCAGTCAGTGCATCATACTAAGCAGTCAGTACATCACACTAAGCAGTCAGTACATCACACTAAGCAGTCAGTACATCATACTAAGCAGTCAGTACATCACACTAAGCAGTCAGTACATCATACTAAGCAGTCAGCACATCATACTAAGCAGTCAGTACATCACACTAAGCAGTCAGCACATCCACATCATACTAAGCAGTCAGCACATCATACTAAGCAGTCAGTACATCACACTAAGCAGTCAGTACATCACACTAAGCAGTCAGCACATCATACTAAGCAGTCAGTACATCACACTAAGCAGTCAGTACATCACACTAAGCAGTCAGCACATCACACTAAGCAGTCAGTACATCATACTAAGCAGTACATCACACTAAGCAGTCAGTACATCACACTAAGCAGTCAGTACATACTAAGCAGTCAGTACATCATACTAAGCAGTCAGTACATCACTAAGCACAGTCATCACACTAAGCAGTCAGTACATCATACTAAGCAGTCAGTACATCACACTAAGCAGTCAGTACATCATACTAAGCAGTCAGTACATCACACTAAGCAGTCAGTACATCATACTAAGCAGTCAGTACATCATACTAAGCAGTCAGTACATCATACTAAGCAGTCAGTACATCATACTAAGCAGTCAGTACATCACACTAAGCAGTCAGTACATCACACTAAGCAGTCAGTACATCACACTAAGCAGTCAGTACATCATACTAAGCAGTCAGTACATCACACTAAGCAGTCAGTACATCATACTAAGCAGTCAGCACATCACACTAAGCAGTCAGTACATCACACTAAGCAGTCAGTACATCACACTAAGCAGTCAGTACATCATACTAAGCAGTCAGTACATCATACTAAGCAGTCAGTACATCATACTAAGCAGTCAGTACATCATACTAAGCAGTCAGTACATCATACTAAGCAGTCAGTACATCATACTAAGCAGTCAGTGCATCATACTAAGCAGTCAGTACATCATACTAAGCAGTCAGTACATCATACTAAGCAGTCAGTACATCATACTAAGCAGTCAGTACATCATACTAAGCAGTCAGTACATCATACTAAGCAGTCAGTACATCATACTAAGCAGTCAGTACATCACACTAAGCAGTCAGTACATCATACTAAGCAGTCAGTACATACTAAGCAGTCAGTACATCATACTAAGCAGTCAGTACATCATACTAAGCAGTCAGTACATCATACTAAGCAGTCAGTACATCATACTAAGCAGTCAGTACATCATACTAAGCAGTCAGTACATCATACTAAGCAGTCAGTACACCATACTAAGCAGTCAGTACATCATACTAGACAGTCAGTACATCACACTAAGCAGTCTGTACACACTAAGCAGTCAGTACATCACACTAAGCAGTCAGTACACACTAAGCAGTCAGTACATCACTAAGCAGTCAGTACAACATACTAAGCAGTCAGTACATCATACTAAGCAGTCAGTACATCATACTAAGCAGTCAGTACATCATACTAAGCAGTCAGTACATCATACTAAGCAGTCAGTACATCATACTAAGCAGTCAGTACATCATACTAAGCAGTCAGTACATCACACTAAGCAGTCAGTGCATCATCCTAAGCAGTCAGTACACCATACTAAGCAGTCAGTGCATCATACTAAGCAGTCAGTGCCTCATACTAAGCAGTCAGTACATCATACTAAGCAGTCAGTACATCATACTAAGCAGTCAGTACATCATACTAAGCAGTCAGTACATCACACTAAGCAGTCAGTACATCACACTAAGCAGTCAGTGCATCATACTAAGCAGTGAGTACACCATACTAAGCAGTCAGTGCATCATACTAAGCAGTCAGTGCCTCATACTAAGCAGTCAGTACATCATACTAAGCAGTCAGTACATCACACTAAGCAGTCAGCACATCACACTAAGCAGTCAGTACATCGCACTAAGCAGTCAGTACATCACACTAAGCAGTCAGTACATCACACTAAGCAGTCAGTACATCACACTAAGCAGTCAGTACATCACACTAAGCAGTCAGTACATCACACTAAGCAGTCAGTACATCACACTAAGCAGTCAGTACATCACACTAAGCAGTCAGTACATCACACTAAGCAGTCAGTACATAGCAGTCAGTACATCATACTAAGCAGTCAGTACATCATACTAAGCAGTCAGTACATCACACTAAGCAGTCAGTACATCATACTAAGCAGTCAGTACATCATACTAAGCAGTCAGTACATCACACTAAGCAGTCAGTACATCACACTAAGCAGTCAGTACATCATACTAAGCAGTCAGTACATCATACTAAGCAGTCAGTACATCACACTAAGCAGTCAGTACATCACACTAAGCAGTCAGTACATCACACTAAGCAGTCAGTACATCATACTAAGCAGTCAGTACATAGCACAGTACATCATACTAAGCAGTCAGTACATCATACTAAGCAGTCAGTACATCATACTAAGCAGTCAGTACATCATACTAAGCAGCCAGTACATCATACTAAGCAGTCAGTACATCATACTAAGCAGTCAGTACATCATACTAAGCAGTCAGTACATCATACTAAGCAGTCAGTACATCATACTAAGCAGTCAGTACATCATACTAAGCAGTCAGTACATCATACTAAGCTGTCAGTACATCATACTAAGCAGTCAGTACATCATACTAAGCAGTCAGTACATCATACTAAGCAGTCAGTACATCATACTAAGCAGTCAGTACATCATACTAAGCAGTCAGTACATCATACTAAGCAGTCAGTACATCACACTAAGCAGTCAGTACATCACACTAAGCAGTCAGTGCATCATACTAAGCAGTCAGTGCATCATACTAAGCAGTCAGTACACCATACTAAGCAGTCAGTGCATCATACTAAGCAGTCAGTGCCTCATACTAAGCAGTCAGTACATCATACTAAGCAGTCAGCACATCACACTAAGCAGTCATCACATCACACTAAGCAGTCAGTACATCGCACTAAGCAGTCAGTACATCACACTAAGCAGTCAGTACATCACACTAAGCAGTCAGTACATCACACTAAGCAGTCAGTACATCACACTAAGCAGTCAGTACACACTAAGCAGTCAGTACATCACTAAGCAGTCAGGACATCATACTAAGCAGTCAATACATCATACTAAGCAGTCAGTACATCATACTAAGCAGTCAGTACATCATACTAAGCAGTCAGTACATCATACTAAGCAGTCAGTACATCATACTAAGCAGTCAGTACATCATACTAAGCAGTCAGTACATCATACTAAGCAGTCAGTACATCATACTAAGCAGTCAGTACATCACACTAAGCAGTCAGTACATCACACTAAGCAGTCAGTGCATCATACTAAGCAGTCAGTACACCATACTAAGCAGTCAGTGCATCATACTAAGCAGTCAGTGCCTCATACTAAGCAGTCAGTACATCATACTAAGCAGTCAGTACATCACACTAAGCAGTCAGTACATCACACTAAGCAGTCAGCACATCACACTAAGCAGTCAGTACATCGCACTAAGCAGTCAGTACATCACACTAAGCAGTCAGTACATCACACTAAGCAGTCAGTACATCACACTAAGCAGTCAGTACATCACACTAAGCAGTCAGTACATCACACTAAGCAGTCAGTACATCACACTAAGCAGTCAGTACATCACACTAAGCAGTCAGTACATCACACTAAGCAGTCAGTACATAGCAGTCAGTACATCATACTAAGCAGTCAGTACATCATACTAAGCAGTCAGTACATCATACTAAGCAGTCAGTACATCACACTAAGCAGTCAGTACATCATACTAAGCAGCCAGTACATCATACTAAGCAGTCAGTACATCACACTAAGCAGTCAGTACATCACAGTAAGCAGTCATTACATCATACTAAGCAGTCAGTACATCATACTAAGCAGTCAGTACATCACACTAAGCAGTCAGTACATCACACTAAGCAGTCAGTACATCACACTAAGCAGTCAGTACATCATACTAAGCAGTCAGTACATCATACTAAGCAGTCAGTACATAGCACAGTACATCATACTAAGCAGTCAGTACATCATACTAAGCAGTCAGTACATCATACTAAGCAGTCAGTACATCATACTAAGCAGCCAGTACATCATACTAAGCAGTCAGTACATCACACTAAGCAGTCAGTACATTACACTAAGCAGTCAGTACATCATACTAAGCAGTCAGTACATCATACTAAGTAGTCAGTACATCACACTAAGCAGTCAGTACATCATACTAAGCAGTCAGTACATCATACTAAGCAGTCAGTACATCATACTAAGCAGTCAGTACATCATACTAAGCAGTCAGTACATCAAACTAAGCAGTCAGTACATCATACTAAGCAGTCAGTACATCATACTAAGCAGTCAGTACATCATACTAAGCAGTCAGTACATCATACTAAGCAGTCAGTACATCAAACTAAGCAGTCAGTACATCATACTAAGCAGTCAGTACATCATACTAAGCAGTCAGTACATCATACTAAGCAGTCAGTACATCATACTAAGCAGTCAGAACATACTAAGCAGTCAGTACATCATACTAAGCAGTCAGTACATCATACTAAGCAGTCAGTACATCATACTAAGCAGTCAGTACATCACACTAAGCAATCAGTACATCATACTAAGCAGTCAGTACATACTAAGCAGTCAGTACATCACACTAAGCAGTCAGTACATCATACTAAGCAGTCAGTGCATCATACTAAGCAGTCAGTACATCACACTAAGCAGTCAGTACATACTAAGCAGTCTGTACATCATACTAAGCAGTCAGTACATCATACTAAGCAGTCAGTACATGATACTAAGCAGTCAGTACATACTAAGCAGTCTGTACATCACACTAAGAAGTCAGTACATACTAAGCAGTCAGTACATCACACTAAGAAGTCAGTACATACTAAGCAGTCAGCACTTCACACTAAGAAGTCAGTACATACTAAGCATTCAGTACATCATACTAAGCAGTCAGTACATCATACTAAGCAGTCAGTAAATCATACTAAGCAGTCAGTAAATCATACTAAGCAGTCAGTAAATCATACTAAGCAGTCAGTACATCATACTAAGCAGTCAGTACATCATACTAAGCAGTCAGTACATCATACTAAGCAGTCAGTAAATCATACTAAGCAGTCAGTACATCATACTAAGCAGTCAGTACATCATACTAAGCAGTCAGTACATCATACTAGACAGTCAGTACATCACACTAAGCAGTCAGTACATCACACTAAGCAGTCAGTACATCATACTAAGCAGTCAGTGCATCACACTAAGCAGTCAGTACATCATACTAAGCAGTCAGTACATCACACTAAGCAGTCAGTACATCATACTAAGCAGTCAGTACATCACACTAAGCAGTCAGTACATCACACTAAGCAGTCAGTACATCACACTAAGCAGTCAGTACATCACACTAAGCAGTCAGTACATCATACTAAGCAGTCAGCACATCACACTAAGCAGTCAGTACATCATACTAAGCAGTCAGTACATCACACTAAGCAGTCAGTACATCATACTAAGCAGTCAGCACATCACACTAAGCAGTCAGTACATCACACTAAGCAGTCAGTACATCATACTAAGCAATCAGTACATCATACTAAGCAGTGAGTACATCACACTAAGCAGTCAGTACATCACACTAAGCAGTCAGTACATCATACTAAGCAGTCAGCACATCACACTAAGCAGTCAGTACATCATACTAAGCAGTCAGTACATCACACTAAGCAGTCAGTACATCACACTAAGCAGTCAGTACATCATACTAAGTAGTCAGTACATCACACTAAGCAGTCAGTACATCATACTAAGCAGTCAGTACATCACACTAAGCAGTCAGTACATCACACTAAGCAGTCAGTACATCACACTAAGCAGTCAGTACATCACACTAAGCAGTCAGCACATCACACTAAGCAATCAGTACATGACACTAAGCAGTCAGTACATCACACTAAGCAGTCAGCACATCACACTAAGCAATCAGCACATCACACTAAGCAGTCAGTACATCACACTAAGCAGTCAGCACATCACACTAAGCAATCAGTACATCACACGAAGCAGTCAGTACATCACAATAAGCAGTCAGTACATCACACTAAGCAGTCAGTACATCACACTAAGCAGTCAGTATATCATACTAGACAGTCAGTAAATCACACTAAACAGTCAGTACATCATACTAAGCAGTCAGTACATCACACTAAGCAGTCAGTACATCACACTAAGCAGTCAGTACATCACACTAAGCAGTCAGTACATCATACTAAGCAGTCAGTACATCACACTTATGTGTTATACAAGATGCTTGAGATTAAGTGCAGAATTCTATCGAGTACAGCTGACACTGCTGGTATTATGGCAAGTGTGGGAAGTTAATCCTTGTGTATGATGAGTGGGACCACTCTCTTGAGTGGGACAGTCACAGGAAGGGCACTAAGACAGTCACAAAACCACACCAGGGACAAAAAATGGGGTCACGCCAGGGACACCAAGACAGTCACAGCAGGGGCACCAAGACAGTCACAGCAGGGACACCAAGACAGTCACAGCAAGACAGTCACAGCAGGGACACCAAGACAGTCCCACTAGACTGGTCACCTCCACAAAGTGTGCGAGCAGTCAGCATCACTACTACGTCTACCAAAACAAAGAGCCGCCCCGGACAGGTACAATTAGCCCCGACCTGTAATTAACGTCACGGCTAGGCAGTTAGGCATGCCTAGCTGACGTGTACTAGTAATTACCCCGTGTGCATGACGTAAGGTATTCATTCTCATAGTGGTGGGGGAGGGAGGGAAGGGGGTCTGGGGGAGGCGAAGGGGGGAGGTAAAGCTGGGTTGTGATTGGTCGAGCCTGCTTCCGCTGGTAACGAGGTAATCTGATGGTAATTGATGCTGGGTGTTGGAGAGAGACTGTAGAGAGTGGTGTTTAATGGAATTTGGTGATGTGTGGAGGTATGGTGTGTGTATGGCGCGCGAGTGTGAGTGTGTGTGTGTGTGTGTGTGTGTGTGTGTGTGTGTGTGTGTGTGTGTGTGTGTGTGTGTGTGTGTGTGTGTGTGTGTGTGTGTGTGTATGTGTGTGTGTGTATGTGTGTGTGTGTATGTGTGTGTGTGTATGTGTGTGTGTGTGAGTGTGTGTGTGTGTGTGTGTGTGTGTGTGTGTGTGTGTGTGTGTGTGTGTGTATGTGTGTGTGTATGTGTGTGTATATGTGTGTGTGTGAGTGTGATGTGTGTGTGTGTGTGTGTGTGTGTGTGTGTGTGTGTGTGTGTGTGTGTGTGTGTGTGTGTGTGTGTGTGTGTGTGTGTGTGTGTGTGTGTGTGTGTGTGTGTGTATTTTTACATTTCTCTTCGTTCAGTTTACATACAACAAACAGCGAGATACAAGACTGTCTCCTCTTCTAGCATACTGTTTAAATATATGTGAAAATCTGTCTGTCCCGCTACTAACAATTGTGAGACCCCACTCGTCAAGCCTGCCCATCCAGATGTATCCTCTCCAGATATCACTGCTTTCTCACCAATATTAACTCCGTGAACAACAGTAGCACCTTTCCCGTTATTTCTTCTGCCCGCTGTTCTAGTTCATTGATTAGTCTTTGGTGTGATACATCAATGAATGTCTTCACACTCCAGAAACAGGAAATCCACCCACTTCTCTCTCTTCCCTGTTGAATCTCGGTTATCCCTTAGTTGAACTCCGAAGAACTATCAACTTAAGGGCGTACCTTTCAAAAGCCATGTCGGTTAACTTTCAAAACCAATTGTGGTTCTCATTCGTGAATTAACTATTATCTAGGTGGTTCAGCATTCTGCTTGTGATCACTTCCAGGTCAAGGCTCTAGGTGTGTCTGTCCACTTGCTTGAATATCGGGAATGCTTCAGTTGTTTTCCCTCTTCTTGTAGATGTTCGGGATCACCAACAGTCTGAGTTGACGAAATACCGAGCTACAGTCTCTGTCCCCCAGCGCTGTATAGACCCACATAGGTCTAGATCATTTCTAGCGGCTCATTCCAAGGCTCAGAATAAACGAAGAAGAATATCTAACCAAAAATGTAACTAAAAGAAGAACCGATGAGAAATAATACACACTTGAATAGAGTCAAAGGAATATGCGAAAGTGATTCAGCAAAAGACTGCTAAAGAAGCTGAATAACGTGAACAGGTGTGGAGTGTGGGCATGTTAATGGGGTCAGGAGTACCTGTAATACGGCAGTCAGCTAAGAGTTTAGAAGCTGGACCAAGAACCAAAGCTCAGAGACCGGGCCAAGAGGTTATCACACACACACAATACATACATTTACGTTTTTTCAACTTTCTCCTACTCTCTTCTCTCTCATTTACGTCGTTCTTTATCTTTCATAGGTATGTCGTCCTCATCTCGTCCTTCCTTCCCTTTCCTCCCTTGATAATACTTCCTCATAATAGTCCTTCCCCGTCTCCCCTCTAACTACTATCTTTCAGAATCCGTACAACGGGATTAATCTCCCCCTTCCTTAAGCACCCCTTACACCACTCGCAGGCAGGGATTAATTATCTAAGAAGGGGATTACCTGCTCATGAAAACCTCGGCAGCACAAGGGGGAGCCTCTCCTCTCACCAGCGCTACCAGGGGGCAGCGACAGTGTGGGAGACACAGTGGGGGAGAAGCAGTGGGGAGAGGCAGTGGGAAAAGGCAGTGCGGGAGAGGCAGTGGTACACAGGCTTCAAACATCATCGTTGGAATTCTGTTGTAGCAGAATACCTTAGAGAAGGCACACACGCACGCACGCGCGAACACACACACACACACACACACACACACACACACACACACACACACACACACACACAGGGAGAGTGACCTAGTAGTGACCACTGAAGAGGCGGGGCCAGGAGCTTGGACTCGACCCCTGCTACCTCAACTAGGTGAGTACACACAGAAAAAGAAGAGGATAAATATCTATGGACAAGTGTCTCTGATAAACGGTAACTAACATATAAAAATTAAGACACATGTGTAGCATCTGGGTATCTTTACTGTAGACGTTTCGCCATCCAGTGGCTTTATCAGTACAAGTTCTAGGACATAACTGGAAAACAGTAGAACTATATACAAAAGCTGAGGTAATCAGTCCCTCATCTTTTGTATGTTCTATTGTCTTCAAATTATGTCCTGGACTTGTATTGATAAAGCCACTGGATGGCAAGACGTCTACAATAAAGATACCCAGATGTTACACGTGTCTTAATTTTCATCTTGTCGGTATTGTGTACCAGTCTTGTACAGCTAACATACACACATCTGGCAGGTCAACTAAAACACTGCACGTACGTGCACGCACACTGCTCTGCGCAGCCGCTCACGTGCATTTGTTATACGTACACGCATGTACGCGCATGCCTGGACTCTGCAGGAGTCACAGCTGACTGAGGGACAAGTCACTGACTATTCAGACGTCAACACACCTTATAAAAGTCCGGTTCCCCATTATTCAACTCATTTATTCAGAAGTAATTTTCCTAATGGGTTCTGAAACCTCATTAAAGGTTTGGATCGTTCATTAGCGGCGAGCTGTCATGTTCGTTGTCTCTCTTGTTTGTCTGTTTATTTTTTGGGTCTTGTGGCCGTCGACAGACCCAACAATGAGACCATTTTGGAGACCGTCGACTTTTCTATATCCGTGTGTGTGTGTGTGTGTGTGTGTATCTCTCTCTCTCTCTCTCTCTCTCTCTCTCTCTCTCTCTCTCTCTCTCTCTCTCTCTCTCTCTCTCTCTCTCTCTCTCTCTCTCTCTCTCTATGCCAGTTTTATTTCCATCACCATCCAATTTTATTCTTACGGTTATGTTCTTAAAAACGGCGCTATAAAGTGGATAGTTGTTATGGAATTTCCAAATAGATTTTTTTAAGGGGACTGTGAGGTTCGCTGGCTAGCTGCTCCTCAAGATCCAGTGTAAACAAACTTGCCAGAGAGACGACTCCTCTGTGACATTATCATTAGCTACCCTTGAAGGAGACCATTACGTTCTTGTCCTATTTTTTTCCTTCTTTCCCCTAACTTTTCATATTTGTATCGCTCACAACAAGAGAAGGCCTCATCCAGTCGGCTTCAATATTTCAAGGCTGGTGTACGGCAACCAGGACAAAAATTCTAAGAACACTTGGCATCTGCAGGTGACTTATGACTAAAGTTGACGAGCCCGTGTCCTGATTCCTGGAATGATTCCAATAACTTCCAAAAGCCACTACTGCTTGGCCTTGAACATAAAAAGTTGTCTCCTAAGTCGATGATGGTAAACAGTAAATATCTGCCAATTTTATACGTAAAATACTGGGATTTTTTTTTACTCCGCTTAAATGTTATAATTGAGTGTAGCTGTGAGCGGCTTCAGTATATAACAAGTGAAGCATCATACAGTCATGACAGTGTCCAGTAAGATTAGTTTGTAAGCAAATTTGTCACAACTTGAAAGTTTACAATGTTTAGGCACATCTGTGAAATTTAATGAAAATATTAAAAAACACCTCGTGGAATCGATGGATTCACAGCCAGTACTCGAGAATTATTTTTCTGATACGTTTCAAACTTTCCGTGATAATAAGCATTGTTAAAAGAAAGTCTGGCTTTCACTTTGAGCTATGTAAACTTCAAGTTCCAATTAAAATGATTAGCTTCAACTTAATTACTACAGAATGATTCTTCTGGTCGGCTTCAAACTCATAGGTGTTAGTACATTTTAGTTGGAAATATATTTTATTAACTCTGGGTTGGTACTTCCTCGTATGTCAGTTATTGGTTGTTAATCAATTTGGACGTTGAAAAAACATAAAATCAAATGTTTTTTCAGAGTTAATTGTAGAGAATTTTAAATAGAATACAACTGAAAATAACTAAAAAATATTCAAAATTTGAAATGTTACAACGTTTTTAATTTTCAGGAGACGAGTCAACCCCAGCAAGTGTATGACTTGGCGCCAGAGCTGCATGACTTGGCGCCAGAGCTGCCACACTCTCAGCTGCATGACTTGATGCCAGAGCTGCCACACTCTCAGCTGCATGACTTGACGCCAGAGCTGCCACACACTCAGCTGCATGACTTGACGCCAGAGCTGCCACACACTCAGCTGCATGACTTGACGCCAAAGCTGCCACACACTCAGCTGCATGGCTTGACGCCAGAGCTGCCACACACTCAGCTGCATGGCTTGACGCCAGAGCTGCCACACCCTCAGCTGCATGACTTGACGCCAGAGCTGCCACACACTCAGCTGCATGACTTGACGCCAGAGCTGCCACACACTCAGCTGCATGGCTTGACGCCAGAGCTGCCACACTCTCAGCTGCATGACTTGACGCCAGAGCTGCCACACACTCAGCTGCATGACTTGACGCCAGAGCTGCCACACACTCAGCTGCATGACTTGACGCCAAAGCTGCCACACACTCAGCTGCATGGCTTGACGCCAGAGCTGCCACGCTCTCAGCTGCATGGCTTGACGCCAGAGCTGCCACACACTCAGCTGCATGACTTGACGCAATAGCTGCCACACACTCAGCTGCATGGCTTGACGCCAGAGCTGCCACACTCTCAGCTGCATGACTTGACGCCAGAGCTGCCACACACTCAGCTGCATGACTTGACGCCAGAGCTGCCACACACTCAGCTGCATGACTTGACGCCAAAGCTGCCACACACTCAGCTGCATGGCTTGACGCCAGAGCTGCCACGCTCTCAGCTGCATGGCTTGACGCCAGAGCTGCCACGCTCTCAGCTGCATGACTTGACGCAATAGCTGCCACACACTCGGCTACACTGCCACACTCTCAGCTACACCACTGCCACACACTCAGCTACACCACTGCCACACTCTCAGCTACACCACCGCCACACTCTCAGCTACACCACCGCCACACTCTCAGCTACACCACCGCCACACTCTCAGCTACACCACTGCCACACACTCAGCTACACCACTGCCACACTCTCAGCTACACCACCGCCACACTCTCAGCTACACCACTGCCACACTCTCAGCTACGCCACTGCCACTCTCTCAGCTACGCCACTGCCACACTCAGCTACGCCACTGCCACACACTCAGTTACACCACTGCCACACACTCAGCTACACCACTGCCACACACTCAGCTACACCACCGCCACACAATCAGCTACACCACCGCCACACTCTCAGCTACACCACCGCCACACTCTCAGCTACACCACCACCACACTCTCAGCTACACCACCACCACACTCTCAGCTACACCACCACCACACTCTCAGCTACACCACCACCACACTCTCAGCTACACCACTGCCACACTCAGCTACACCACTGCCACACTCTCAGCTACACCACTGCCACACTCAGCTACACCACTGCCACACTCTCAGCTACACCACTGCCACACTCTCAGCTACACCACTGCCACACTCTCCCCTACACATAAGAACATAAGAAGGAACACTGCAACAGGCCTACTGACCCATGCGGAGCAGGTCCATATCCCCCCCGGATTATCCCAATGACCCACCCAGTCTGGTCACCTCCACTCAAGGATGGAGCACTGTACCAAACCCAGCAGCACAAGCTAGTCAGGTCCAACTCACACCCACCCACTCATGTATTTATCTAACATATTTTTAAAACTACACAACGTTTCAGCCTCAATAACTGTACTTGGGAGTTTTTTCCACTCATCCACAACTCTATTACCAAACCAGTACTTTCCTATATCGTTCCTGAATCTGAATTTTTCCAACTTGAAACCATTGCTGCGAGTCCTGTCTTGGCTGGAAATTTTCAGCACGCTATTTACATCCCCTTTATTTATTCCTGTTTTTCATTTATACACCTCGATCATATCCCCCTAATTCTACGCCCTTCGAGAGGGTGCAGATTCAGAGCCCTCAGTCTATCCTCATAGGGAAGATTTCTGATACATGGGATCATCTTTGTCATCCTCCTCTGTACGTTTTCCAGAGCATTTATATCCATTCTGTAATACGGTGACCAGAACTGAGCAGCATAGTGTAAATGAGGCCTAACCAAGGATATATAGAGTTGAAGAACAACCTGAGGACTTCTATTATTTATACTTCTAGATATGAAGCCAAGAATTCTGTTAGCTTTATTGCGAACACTAATGCACTGTT
The DNA here is from genome assembly GCF_038502225.1 of Cherax quadricarinatus. Lineage (NCBI taxonomy): Eukaryota > Metazoa > Arthropoda > Malacostraca > Decapoda > Parastacidae > Cherax > Cherax quadricarinatus. The sequence continues at coordinate 30,755,045 of NC_091308.1, forward strand.
GTCTTAGTTTTAGGTTACTGCTAACCAGAACTCCTAAATCCTTTTCGCAATCAGTAGTATTAAGATCTACATTAGTTTATGTGGCATGGTTATTTAACTGTCCAACATTCAGAACTTTGCATTTGTCAATATTAAACTGCATCTGCCACTTCTCCGACCATTGCATCAGTCTATTCAAATCATCCTGGAGTACTCTAGTGTCCTCATTAGAATGAATTGGACGGCCTATTTTGGTGTCATCAGCAAATTTGCTTATGTCGCTATTTATTTCCTCATTTATGTCGTTTATGTAAATTGTGAACAACAACGGGCCCAACATTGACCCCTGAGGAACACCGCTTGTGACGTGCCCCCATTCTGATTTCTCCCCATTTATGCAAACTCTCTGCTGCCTATTTGTCAGCCATGCCTCTACCCAGGAAAAAAATTCTCCTCCTATTCCGTTTGCCTTAAGTTTCCTGAATAGCCTCTGGTGTGGAACTCTATCGAAAACCTTAATGAAGTCCATATACACAATATTATATTCATTACCATGATCTACCTCCTCAAACACCTTAGTGAAAAAGGTTAGTAAATTCATTCATCAATCTGTGCCTGTCAAGATGGCTACGAATTGCTTCGGAAATTGTTGATTCCATAAATTTTCCCACTATGGAGATAAGGTTTATTGGTCTATAGTTCGAAGCCAAGGACCTGTCACCTGCCTTGTAAATAGGTATTACATTTGCCATTTTCCACTTATCAGGCACTATGCCAGTTTGTAGTGATATGTTAAAAAGATTAGCCAAAGATATGCTAAGTTCCTCTTTACATTCCTTTAACACCCTTGCAAACAGTTCATCAGGGCCTGGGGATTTGTTAGGTTTTAGTTTCTCTATTTGTCTGAGGACCATGTCACTAGTTACCGCAATCGTACATAGTTTATCATCATCCTGTTCTACATAATCTATTATTTCAGGAATATCGCTAGTATTTTCCTGGTTGAAAACTGAGAGGAAGTAGGTATTTAGAATTTCACACATATCCTTATCACTGTCAGTGATCTGACCAGAGTTACTCTTAAGTGGGCCAATCTTGTCCCTAATCTTACTTCTGTATACCTGAAAGAACCTTTTTGGGTTAGTCTTTGAATCCCTTGCGACCTTAGCCTCATTATCCCTTTTTGCTTTTCTTATTCCTTTCTTTATTTCTCTCTTTAATCGAATATAATGATTTCTTAACTGCCCATCCCCTCTTTTGATACGCCTATATATGCTTCTCTTTTGACCAATGAGATGTTTTAATCTATTGTTCATCCATTTGGGATCATTTTTATTAGATCTAATTACCCTACTCGGAACAAAAGTTGTCTGGGCAGCTAGAACTATGCTCTGAAAAGCGTCATATTGGCAACCAAGATCACCTACCTGACCCATAGTCAGGACATCCCAATTTAGTTCACCCAGGTAATTTTTCAGTCTGGGACAGAGATTTGATTGCAGTTATCTGGGTAATTCCATGATATGTTGAAACTAAGAGATTTGTGATCACATTCCCCAAGCTCATCATTAACCTCAAGATTATTAATTAATGAATCTTTGTTGGCAGCTACACCACTGCCACACTCTCAGCTACACCACTGCCACACTCTCAGCTACACCACTGCCACACACTCAGCTACACCACTGCCACACACTCAGCTACACCACTGCCACACACTCAGCTACACCACTGCCACACACTCAGCTACACCACTGGTACACTCTCAGCTACACCACTGGTACACTCTCAGCTACACCACTGGTACACTCTCAGCCACACCACTGGTACACTCTCAGCCACACCACTGGTACACTCTCAGCTACACCACTGGTACACTCAGCTACACCACTGGTACACTCTCAGCTACAGCACTGCCACACTCAGCTACAACACTCACACTCAGCTACAACACTCACACACACAGCATCATCACTGGTGTGGCTTCAACACTGGTGTGGCTTCAACACTGGTGTAAAATCAACATTGGTTTGGCTTCAACACTGGTGTAAAATCAACACTGGTGTAGCTGCAACACTGGTGTGGCTTCAACACTGGTGTGGCTTCAAAACTGGTGTGGCATCAACACTCGTGTGGCTTCAACAATTGTTTGGATTCAACAATGGTGTGGCTTAGAGGAGAGTTTGCATTAGTTTTGGACTGTATATGTCCTAGTCCGCCATTTTTATTGAAAATATTGGGATATTAGTTGTGGTGTGGTAAGTAGTGAACGACTTGAGTCACCGCAGATCTTCAACGCTAATATTTATCTGCGTTAGAGAGTTACCGCACTCTGCACTCTTCCTGTCACGTACATTGAGGTACAGGGGACTGAGGTTATACGATACAGGGATACCTTTCTCCGATTATACTGTGACTGAAGGATCTTGTTATTATAATTATAATAATATTATTATTATTATTATAGAATTATATTATTATTATTACAAGGAAAGGGAGGCAATCAATTTTAATTCAAGGAAAGGTAGAGTAGCTCCAATTCCTTGAATGAAGAGACCTTCACCAGCACCAAGCACCCCTCCCCTCCCCCCACACACATTGACTAACAATTTGGGTCAACTACGATCAAATTATACAGCGTTGTCCACGAATGAAAACTTGAAACTTCAAGACTGTGACAACACTGAGTACACACAGTGAGGAAGCTCACACTACCCGCAACAATATCTTTATAATGAGAGAGAGAGAGAGAGAGAGAGAGAGAGAGAGAGAGAGAGAGAGAGAGAGAGAGAGAGAGAGAGAGAGAGAGGGAAGGAGAGGGAGAGGGAGAGAGAGAATGGTATTGACACGCGAGGGGCAAGCTGCTGCTACTACTACTACTACGTCTGGATATTCCAGGATATATGCTGGACCCGTGGCGTCTGGAGCAGGTAAGTACGTACGTTCCAACTACGGCGTCAGGAACAGGCACGTTCAATGAACTATCATGACTCTTTTATTAAAGTATAAATAAAAGAGGGAGGCGGTGTTCCTTCCACAAACAAACACACACACACACAAACACACACACACAAACACACACACACACACACACACAAACACACACACACACACACACACACACACACACACACACACACACACACACACACACACACACACACACACACACACACACACACACACACAAACACACACAAACACAAACACACACAAACACACACAAAAACACACAAACACAAACACACACACACATACACACACAAACATACAAACACAAATACACACAAACACAAATACACACAAACACAAGCACACACACACACACACACACACACACACACACACACAAACACACACACACACACACACAAACACACACACACACAAACACACACACACACACACACACACATGACATGACCCAGCTGGAAAATTTTCGGAGAATAGGGGGGTTTGTAAAAAAAAGAACCCGGCCAGTGAAAGTGACCTTCAAGGCAGAAACGACTCGGACCAGGATCCTGCAGGAGAAAGCACGATTAAGGGACATGCCGGCATACAGGAAGGTGTATCTCGACCGTGACAGAACACAATAAGAAAGGCAGAAACTGAGAGAGATGGTACAAAGGCGAAAGGAGGAAAGAGAGGGGATGGAGAAGACAGACAGGAGATCCCAGACCCAGGAAGAAGATCAAATACAGCCTCCCTCACAACTTCCTATAGAAGCCTCCCAACCAGGTCAACCCCAGTGCAACCAAACACTCTAAATCAAAACACCCATGCCACATCCAATGCCCCCACCCACTACATTACAAACTCCACCCCCACAGCAACAACCCATAGTTCCTTACCAGGTCTCCCACTTCCCCAACCCCAATATACCTCCCAGACCACAGTCTTAGAAAAGAAGTTGAAGGTGTGGTATACAAATGCAGATGGAATAACAAACAAGTATGAGGAGTGGCACAAAAGAATCAAAGAGAGATCCCCAGACATAATAGCACTCACAGAAACAAAACTCACCAGAATAGTAACAGATTCAATCTTTCCATCCAGATACCAAATCCTCAGGAAAGACAGAGGGAGGAGAGGGGGAGGAGGAGTTGCACTGCTCATTAAAAACCAGTGGGGTTTTGAGAAAATGGAAGGAATGGATGGCACGGGCGAAAGGGACTACTTAGTAGGAACAATCCAGTCTGAGGGACATAAGGTGATAATTGCAGTAATGTACAACCCACCACAGAACTGCAGGAGGCCAAGAGAAGAATATGATGAGAGCAACAGAGCAATGATCGACACACTAGCCGAGGTGGCCAGGAGAGCACACATGGGGGGAGCAAAGTTACTAGTTATGGGTGATTTCAATCACAAGGAGATTGACTGGGAAAACCTGGAGCCCCATGGGGGTCCCAAAACATGGAGAGCCAAGATGATGGATGTGGTACTGGAAAACCTCATGCATCAACATGTTAGAGACACTACCAGAGAGAGAGGAGAGGATGAACCAGCAAGGCTGGACCTTGTATTCACCATGAGTAGTTCGGACATCGAGGGTATCATGTATGAAAGGCCCCTGGGAGCTAGTGATCATGTGGTTCTGTGCTTCGACACCTCTTCAAGGGGGGCTCCTTGGCGTGGTGAAGAGGCTCTTGGTCTGAGGAATTAGCCCTGTCGGTCTTCTTCCTCAGACCGAACCTAATTACCCCCCATTCTCCCCTCCCCTATCCCATCCTCCCCTTTTTCCATTCCTCCTCCTCCTCCCCACCCCTCCCTTTTGCCCTTCCTCTTTTTAGCCTTTGGGATTTCTCCCACAGGCACGCTAGTTCCTAGGTAGGGGAAAGGACACTGGGGTCCATCCCATTCCGTTGAGGTTCTAGGCGGTGGCGTAGTTTGCCGTGGAATCTGGATCGCCTGGGGATGTCCCAATCCCTCTCCGGTATCCCGGAGTAGCTTTGGGTGTCTTTCAGGAGACGGCTGCATCTCTGGAAGCCACCTTTCGCATTCCGGGGGTGGTGGCTGAAGGAGGTATGCTTTGTGGTGGATATCCGGCCGCCCTCTCTTTTGTCCACCGAGGTAGCTCAGTAGATGTGAGGTTGCTATCACGGATTGCTGGTTTACTGGCATGAAGGGTAGGGTATGGCACGGGTTCCATGCTGCATCTGTGCTACTAGCGGTGCTGAGGTCCTCTTGGGCGCGGAGGGAGATTTCCAGCCCTTTCATTCCTCCTGGGAACTATTCCTCCCCGCTCCCCCCTTTTTTTTATTCTTTTTTTTATTTTTTCTTTTCTTCTTTCTTTTTTTTTCTTAAAAACAAAAAGCAAAGGAGTAACCTAACCATGGAGAACCCAATCCATGAACCCACTACCCCCGGGCCCCTTCTTGATACCGCACCCCATTCTGACCCTGCCTTGTGTTTAGACCACTCTTCAGACACTCCTGATGCCCCTGTACCTCTTGCTGGTGCTGTTTCCTCACCTGCTTCAGGTACCGGGGCTTCGACTGACTCCTTCGATTTGTCTGAACTCCGCTCTCCTTTGACTATGCTTCCGGCTTCTCCCTCTACGGTACGGCAATTTTCGAATCGCCCGCCCATTTCACGCCGGACCAACTCCGGTCCTACTCCTAAATGCCAACGTCAATCTCCTGATGATGCTCCTTCGTTACCTTCCCATTCTACTCGGAAAAGACCGACACGTCAAGCACTCCCTCTCCACGCTCAGTTTCGGACCACACAATGGACTAAATTCTTTACTTTAAGACCGACTTCTTCTTCTGCCTACCTTTCTGACCATAGTATTGGCAAAGCGCTCCTGCGTCATGTTGGTAGAGATATTTCATTTCATGCTCTCAAGAGTGGTACGTGCATCGTCACTGTCCAGAATGCTACCCAAGCTCATGATCTTTCTCTCCTTTCGAATATCGATACTACTCCTATCACTATTGAAAAACATCTTTCTCTCAATTCTTGTAGTGGTACTGTCATTCTGCCCCATACCATAGTCCAACAGAATTTCCAGTCATGTGGCAATGACATTCTTGAACAGCTGGAACTCCAGGATCTCCCAATCCTCAAAGTAGACACTTATGTCCTTCCTGCCCGGGGGCGGAGACGTTACCCTTGCAATGTGGCTCGTTTAACTTTTGACAGCCGAGAACTCCCGTCCTCTGTATATGTCGCGGGATATCGGTTACAAGTTCGAAAGGTGATACCTACACCGCAACAATGTAGAAATTGCTGGCGTTTTGGCCACCCAGCGAAATATTACAGATCTATGGCCGAATGTCCAGTCTGTGGTGCCGACGACCATTCTAATACATCTTGCAGTCAACCTCCATCTTGCCTTAATTGTAATGAAGCTCACCCTTCGTACTCCCGTCGTTGCCAGGTCTACTTAAATGAACGTGAAATCCGTTGCCTCAAAGAGGCAGAAGGTCTCCCTTATGCTATGGCAGTTACTCATCTCCGCCTCCAAGGGAGACTACCCTGTGTTTCTTATTCTCGTGTTTCCAAACATCCCCCTACTTCTGGGGTCCCATCTTCTGCAGCCTCCTCTGTTGTTACCCCTCCCATAGCCACTCCGGCATCTAATCCTTTTGCTGTCCTTGGCTCTGACGTCCCGACTACAACTCAGTCTGTTCTCACATCTTCGCGTCCTTCCTCACAAGCCCCAGTATCGACAAGACCTCGTACGACACCTAATACCAATCGCCCCTCTACTTCTCAGAAGTCCAAAAAATCCACATTGCTCAAATCTTCTTTGCCCCTTCCTTCCCTTCTTCCACCTCCACACTTTACCTTTCCAGTCTCTGTACTTAGTTCTTCCCCTCTCTCTGGCTCTATTACAAGTGTGGAGATTCACCCTCCTCCTCGTACTATGCTTTCCACCCCTGTCCCCTCCCAAGTTTCTCCCTCTTCTGACACCTCCCAGGTCTCTGCCTCTTCTGTCCCCCCCCACACTTCATCTCCAGTCCCTTACACTCTTCCCTCCCCCTCTACTTTGGTACAGTCCATTACTGTCCCAATCTTTACTCACCCCCCTCCTTCTATCTCCAATATGGTCTCCCATACATCTTTGAATTCAGAAACACTTGAAGCCATTTCAGAATATATTGCAGAGACTAAACCTTCAATGGACACTGATTCACTTCCTGTTCCTTCTCTTCCCTCTCCTCCATCTTCACAACCCCATTCTTCGCAACGCTCCATTCCTTCGCTGCTTGAACGTCTTCCAATGGCACCACACGTTAACTTTTCTAACCCCTCTAGTCCGTAGGTGCCTTTACCTACAGATTCCTGGTATTTTCTTCATCACCAATCATGGCCTATTTACAGTGGAATATCCGCGGCCTCAGGGGTAATCGGGGTGAGCTTCAAATGTTGCTTTCCAGGTTTGCCCTGTCGGTGCTTGCTTACAAGAACCAAAATTACACTCGGCTGTTTTCCAACCTATCTCAGGCTATAATTTATTGTATTCTTCGGATCCTTTCTCAGATGGGACCTTTAATGAAAGTGCCCTTCTTCTATGCAATGATATTCCATACTGTCAACTATTTGTCCATACCTCGCTGCATTACACTGCAGCCCGTATCCACTTGAATAAGTGGTTTACAATATGTTCTTTATATCTCTCTCCTTCTCGAACATTTTCTATCCCAGACTTTGCCTTTCTTGTTTCATCCTTACCACCACCACTTCTGTTACTTGGTGATTTTAATGCCCACCATTTCCTCTGGGGGGGGGTCTCATTGTGACTCACGTGGCATCCAGTTGGAGGCTTTTCTCACCTCTCACCCCCTCCATGTTTTAAATACGGGTACTCCCACCCATTTTGATCCTCGTACTCATACTCTCTCTTGCATCGATCTATCAGTCTGCTCTTCCTCCACTGCACTAGACTTCACCTGGTCTGTTCTACCGGACTTACATGACAGCGATCATTTTCCAATCATTCTTACTTCTCCTTCCTATTCACCACCTTTCCGTAGCCCTCGCTGGCAATTTGATCGGGCAAATTGGGATCTTTACTCACACCTCACTGCTTTTAGTGAGGTTCCTTCTTCATCCTCCATTGATGAGCTCCTACACATCTTCTCAACGTCAGTTTATACCGCAGCTTCTCATTCTATACCCCAAACCTCAGGCAGGCATTCTCAGAAGTGCGTGCCTTGGTGGTCTCCTGCTTGTGCTCGTGCAGTACATTTGAAACGCGCTGCATGGGGCAGGTACCGGTACAATAGAACCGCTGAGAGACTTCTTGATTTTAAGCAGAAGCGTGTGATCGCTCGCCGTGTCATCCGTGAAGCTAAACGCACTTGTTGGCGAGACTATGTTTCCACCATCACCTCTGCTTCTTCTATGAGTGCAGTCTGGAAAAAAGTGAGGAAATTGAGTGGTAAATATTCTCCTGACCCGGCTCCTGTTCTACGGGTCGCTGGTGTTGATGTAGCAAACCCTCTCGACGTTGCCATTGAACTTGGCACACATCTGGTCCGTATTTCCCGAGGGCTCCATCTATACCCCTCGTTTCTTTCCTCAAAGTCTGCCAGAGAGTTAGTACCCTTGGACTTTTCTTCTCTCAGAGAAGAACAGTATAATGTGCCTTTTACACTTCAAGAACTAGAGGCAACGCTCTCAGCTTGCCGATCATCGGCAGCTGGGCCTGACGACATTCATATTCGTATGTTACAACATTTACATCGGTCAGCCCTTGTAGTCCTCTTACACCTCTTCAATCTTATTTGGGCACAAGGAGTTCTTCCCCAGCTGTGGAAATCTGCCATTGTTCTCCCTTTCCGCAAACCGGGTACTACAGGACATGATGCCTCCCACTATCATCCCATCGCTCTTACTAGTGCAGTTTGCAAAGTGATGGAACGTCTCGTAAATCGACGTTTAATGTGGTATTTAGAGACAGACAACAGTCTCTCCGCTAGTCAATATGGCTTTTGTAAGGGTCTTTCTACCATAGACCCCTTACTACGCTTGGATACGTATGTTCGTAATGCCTTTGCGAATAGTCACTCAGTTATTGCCATATTTTTTGACCTAGAGAAGGCATATGACACAACTTGGAGGTATAATATTTTGGCCCAGGCCCATTCCTTAGGCCTCCGAGGCAATCTACCATACTTCCTTAAGAACTTTTTAACTGACAGACATTTCCGTGTTCGAGTCAATAATGTTCTTTCCCTGGACTTCGTCCAAGCTGAAGGTGTCCCTCAAGGATGTGTTCTAAGCACAACACTTTTTCTCCTTGCTATAAATGATTTGGCATCTATTCTTCCACCCAATATTTGGTCATCACTCTATGTTGATAACTTCGCTATTGCTTGTGCAGGCGCTGACTGTCATCTTATTGCAGTTTCTCTCCAGCATGTGGTCGACCGTGTTTCCACTTGGGCCACCACGCATGGGTTTAAATTTTCAAGTACCAAAACTCACCAAATTACTTTCACTAGACGCTCTGTTATCTCCGATCATCCTTTGTATCTCTATGGCTCCCGTATCCCCGAACGTGATACAGTCAGGTTTCTAGGCCTTCTCTTTGACCGTAGGTTATCCTGGAAACCTCACATTACCTCTCTGAAGGCAACTTGTCACAACCGGCTAAACGTTCTTAAAACCCTTGCTCATCTTTCCTGGGGAGCTGATCGTCGAACTCTGCTTCGCCTACATTCAGGCCTCGTTTTATCGAAACTCGATTATGGTGACCAGATTTATTCCGCGGCCTCTCCTGCTACTCTCTCTAGCCTTAACTCTATCCATCACCAAGGATTACGTTTGTGCCTTGGTGCTTTTCGCTCTTCCCCTGTTGAGAGCCTCTATGCAGAAGCGAATGTTCCATCCTTGTCTGATCGCCGTGATGCCCATTGCCTTCGCTACTATGTACGCTCTCACGATCTACAAAATCCTTCCATTTATAGAATGGTCACCGATATTAGTAGACATTCTTTATTCGTTCGCTGCCCCTGTTTGCTCCGTCCCTTTTCTCTTTGCCTACATTCACTCTTGTCTTCCCTTCAGTTACCACCTTTATATGTTCATGTAGCATCTCACTTTTCCCTACCCCCCTGGGAAGTTCCAGCTGTTCGGGTCTGTTCTTTCTCACTCCCTTGCTCGAAGGCTCAACTGCCTACGGTGGCTTCCCGCTCTCTTTTTCTTGATCACTTCCACTCCCATTCTCATGCCACCGCTGTGTACACAGATGGCTCTAAGTCTTCAGACGGCGTCGGATTCGCAGCAGTGTTTCCGGACAGCGTCGTGCGGGGGCATTTACTATCTTCAGCTAGCATTTTTACTGCTGAACTGTATGCCATTCTTGCAGCACTTATTCGTATCGCATCTATGCCTGTGTCATCATTTGTAGTAGTCTCAGACTCCCTTAGTGCTCTACAGGCTATACGAAAATTTGATACATCTCATCCCCTAGTTCTCCGTATCCAACTTTGGCTACGCCGTATCTCTACCAAACATAAAGATATTGTTTTTTGTTGGGTCCCTGGTCATGTCGACGTACAGGGCAATGAACAGGCAGACACTGCTGCGTGGTCAGCAGTACATGACCTACCAATTTCCTATAGAGGTGTTCCATTTCTGTACTATTTTGCTGCAATAGCTACCCACCTTCGCACCCGTTGGCAACAACGTTAGTCAACTCTGCTCGGTAACAAACTTCATTCTATTAAACCGAGCATAGGTTACTGGCCGTCTTCTTGTCATCAGTGCCGAGGTTGGGAGACCACTCTCTCCCGCCTTCGCATTGGCCACACTCGTCTTACTCATGGGTATCTCATGGAGAGGCACCCTGTTCCTCTCTGTGAGCGGTGTCAAGTTCCAGTATCGATTAGCCACATTCTGTTAGACTGCCCTCTCTATCAACGAGCACGCAGAATTTACCTCCAACATCGTCTTCGTTCTACTACTCTCTCTTTACCTTCCCTTCTTGCTGATGGACCCTCCTTTAATCCTGACTCTCTCATTGACTTCTTGACAACGACTGATTTACTCCACAAACTCTGATGATACTTTTTGCACTCCCCTCAGCCCTTTCTAGTTCAGTCTCTTGCTGCCCTTTACCCTTTCACCATCCACTACCCCACTGTTATCCGTAACCTATTACTCATCCATCTCCCTTTTGCCACCTGATGCCCTCGCTTCCTTCCTGCCCTGCAGCGCTGTATAGTCCTTGTGGCTTAGCGCTTCTTTTTTTATTATAATAATAATGTGCTTCAACTACATAGTTGAGCTCCAAGTGGAGAGAGTAGCAGGAATAGGCTGGGAAAAACCAAACTACAAAAGGGGGAACTACTCAGGCATGAGGAACTTCCTTCAAGACATTCAGTGGGAGAGGGAACTGACAGGAAAACCAGTACAAGAAATGATGGACTATGTAGCAACAAAATGCAAGGAGGCAGAGGAGAGGTTTGTTCCCCAGGGAAACAGAAATAATGGGAAGAACAGAACGAGTCCTTGGTTCACCCAAAGGTGTATGGAGGCAAAAACTAGGTGTACTAGAGAATGGAAAAGGTACAGAAGACAGAGAACTCAGGAAAGTAAAGAAATCAGCCAAAGAGCCAGAAACGAATATGCACAAATAAGATTGGAGGCTCAGAGACAATATGAAAATGACATAGCATCAAAAGTAAAGACTGACCCGAAGCTGTTGTACAGCCACATCAGGAGGAAAACAACAGTCAAGGACCAGATAATCAGACTGAGGAAGGGTGATAGGGAATTCACAAGAAACGACCAAGAGGTATGTCAGGAGCTCAACACAAGATTTAAAGAGGTATTTACAGTGGAAACCAGTAGGACTCCAGGAAATCAGAACAGGGGGCACACCAGCAAGTGCTGGATGAGGTACATATAACCAAGGAGGAGGTGAAAAAGTTGCTATGCGAACTTGACACCTCAAAGGCGGTGGGACCAGACAACATCTCTCCATGGGTCCTTAAAGAGGGAGCAGAGATATTGTGTGAGCCATTAACAAAGATCTTCAACACATCATTTGAAATTGGGCAACTCCCTGAGGTATGGAAAATGGCAAATGTAGTCCCAATTTTTAAAAAGGGAGACAGACATGAGGCACTAAACTACAGACCTGTATCACTAACGTGTATAGTATGCAAGGTCATGGAGAAGATCATCAGGAGGAGAGTGGTGGGGCACCTGGAAAGAAACAAGTGTATAATTGACAACCAGCACGGTTTCAGGGAAGGAAAATCCTGTGTCACAAACCTACTAGAGTTTTATGACAAGGTGACAGAAGTAAGACAAGAGAGAGAGGGGTGGATCGACTGCATATTTTTGAACTGCAAGGCCTTCGACACAGTTCCTCACAAGAGGTTACTGCAAAAGCTAGAGGATCAGGCACACATAACAGGAAAGGCACTGCAATGGATCAGAGAATATCTGACAGGGAGGCAACAACGAGTCATGGTACGCGACGAGGTGTCAGAGTGGGCGCCTGTGACAAGCGGGGTTCCACAGGGGTCAGTCCTAGGACCTGTGCTGTTCTTGGTATATGTGAACGACATAACGGAAGGGATAGACTCAGAAGTGTCCTTGTTTGCAGATGATGCGAAGTTAATGAGAAGAATCAAATCGGATGAGGATCAGGCAGGACTACAAAGAGACCTGGACAGGCTACAAGCCTGGTCCAGCAACTGGCTCCTTGAATTTAACCCTGCCAAATGCAAAGTCATGAAGATTGGGGAAGGGCAAAGAAGACCGCAGACACAATATAGTTTAGATGGCCAAAGACTGCAAACCTCACTCAAGGAAAAAGATCTGGGGGTGAGTATAACACCGAGCATATCTCCTGAGGCGCACATCAATCAGATAACTGCTGCAGCATACGGGCGCCTGGCAAACCTACGGATAGCGGATAGCGTTCCGATACCTCATTAAGGATTCGTTTAAGACTCTGTATACCATTTACGTCAGACCCATACTGGAGTATGCAGCACCAGTTTGGAATCCACACCTAGTCAAGCACGTCAAGACATTAGAGAAAGTGCAAAGGTTTCCAACAAGACTAGTCCCAGAGCTACGGGGATTGTCCTACGAAGAAAGGTTGAGGGAAATCGGCCTGACGACACTGGAGGACAGGAGGGTCAGGGGAGACATGATAACGACATATAAAATACTGCACGGAAGAGACAAGGTGGACAAAGACGGGATGTTCCAGAGAAGGGACACAGACACAAGAGGTCACAATTGGAAGTTGAAGACTCAGATGAATCAAAGGGATGTTAGGAAGTATTTCTTCAGTCATAAGAGTAGTCAGGCCGTGGAATAGCCTAGAAAGTGACGTAGTGGAGGCGGGAACCATACATAGTTTTAAGGCGAGGTATGATAGAGCTCATGGGGCAGGGGGAGAGAGGACCTAGTAGCAATCAGCGAAGAGGCGGGGCCAGGAGCTGTGACTCGACCCCTGCAACCACAAATAGGTGAGTACAAATAGGTGAGTACACACACAAAAACACAAACACATACACAAACACACACACACACACACAGAGCTAAGGGGAATGTCCTATGAAGAATGATTAAAGGAAATCGGCCCGACGATACTGGAGGACAGGAGGGTTAGGGGAGACATGATAACGACATATAAAATACTGTGTGGAAGAGACAAGATAGACAGAGACATTTGTTCCAGAGATGGGACACAGAAACAAGGGGTCACAACTGGAAGTTGAAGACCCAGATGAGTCAAAGGGATGTTAGGAAGTATTTCTTCCGTCATAGAGTAGTCAGGAAGTGGAATAGCCTAGCAAGTGAGGTACTGGAGGCAGGAACCATACACAGCTTTAAGATGAGATATGATAAAGCTCATGGAGCAGGGAGAGAGAGGGCCTAGCAGCACTCATTGAAGAGGCAGGGACAGGAGCTGATTATAGACCCCTGCAACCACAATTAGGCGAGTACGTACACACACACACACACACACAGTGACTGGAAAAACCTGGAGCCAGATGGAGATCCCGAAACATGAAGAGCCAAGATGATGGATGTGGTACTGGAAAACCTCATGCATCAACATGTTAAGGACACTACCAGACAGAGAGGGGATGATGAACCAGTAAGGCTGGACCTTTTGTTCACCCTGAGCTGTTCAGACATTGAGGACATCACATATGAGAGGCCCCTAGGAGATAGTGATCACGTGGTTCTGTGCTTTGAATAAATAGTAGAGTTACAAGTGGAGAGGGTAACAGGAGTTGAATGGGAAAAGCCAGACTATGAAAGGGGGGGACTATACAGTTTTGAGGAACTTCCTGCAGGAGGTTCAGTGGGACAGAAAACTGGTAGGAAAGCCAGTAAACGAAATGATGGAATACCTAACAACAAAATGCAAGGAGGCAGAGGAAAGGTTTGTTCCCAAGGGCAACAGATATAATGGGAAGACCAGAACGAGCCCCTGGTTTACCCGAAGGTTTGGGAGGCAAAAACTAAGTGCACCAGAGAATAGAAAAAGTACAGAAGGCAAAGAACACAAGAAAATAAGGAGATCAGTCGAAGAGCCAGAAACGAGTATGCAGAGGTAGGGAGGGAGGTCCAGCGACAGTACGAAAACAACATAACATCGGAAGTCAAGTCTGACCCGAAACTGCTGTATAGCCACATCAGAAGGAAGACAACAAAGACTAGGTCATCAGGCTGAGGAAAGAAGATGGGGAACTCACAAGAAACGATCATGAGGTATGCAAGGAGCTTAACACGAGATTTAAAGAAGTATTTACAGTAGAGAAAGGAAGGACTCTGGGAAGACAGCACAGAGAGGAACACCAAGAGGGAATATATCAACAAGTGCTGGATGACATACACACAACGGAGGAGGTACAGAAGCTGCAAAGTAACCTTGATACCTCAGCAGAAGCTGCAAAATAACCTTGATACCTCAGAAGAAGCTGCAAAGTAACCTTGATACCTCAGCAGAAGCTGCAAAGTAACCTTGATACCTTAGCAGAAGCTGCAAACCTTGATACCTCAAAGGCGATGGGACTGAACATCTCCCCGTGGGTCCTTAGAGAAGGAGCAGAGACGCTGTGTGTGCCACTAACCACAATCTTCACATCCCTTGAAACTGGGCAACTATCTGAGGTATGGAAGACGGCAAATGTAGTCCCCATTTTTAAAAAAGGAGACAGAAACGAGACACAAAACTACAGACCAGTGTCACTGACGTGTATAGTAAGTAAAGTTATGGAGATTATCAGGAAAGTGGTGGAGCACCTGGGACGGAACAAGATTATAAACGACAACCAGTATGGATTCATGGAAGGCAAATCCTGTGTCACAAACCTTCTGGAGTTTTATGACAAGGTAACAGAAGTAAGACACGAGAGAGAGGGGTGGGTTGATTGCATTTTACTGGGCTGCAGGAAGGCCTCTGACACAGTTCCTCACAAGAGATTAGTGCAGAAGCTAGAGTATAGGCTAAGTGGCGAAAGACTTCAAACCTCGCTCAAAAAGAAAGATCTTGGGGTGAGTATAATACCAAGCAAGTCTCAGGAAGCACACATCAAAAAGATAACTGCTGCAGCATATGGGCGCCTGGCAAACCTGAGGATAGCGTTCCAATACCTCGGTAAGGAATCGTTCAAGACACTGTACACCGTGTACGTCAGGCTCATACTAGAGTATGCAGCACCAGTTTGGAGCCCACACCTGGTCAAGCACATCAAGAAATTAGAGAAAATGCAAAGGATAGTTCCAGAGCTAAGGGGAATATCCTACGAAGAAAAGTTGAGGGAAATCGGCCTGACGACACTGGAGGACAGGAGAGTTAGTGGAGACATGACAACCACATACAAAATAATGCGTGGAATAGACAAGGTGGACAGAGACAGGATGTTCCAGAGAGGGGATACAGAAACAAGGGGCCACAATTGGAAGTTGAAGACTCAGA
>NC_091308.1:30775939-30785939 GCF_038502225.1 Cherax quadricarinatus
CACACACACACACACACACACACACACACACACACACACACACACACACACACACACACACACACACACACACGCCAGTAGCGACCAGTGAAGAGGCGGGGCCAGGCGATATGACTAGACCCTTGGAACCACAATTAGATGAGTACACCCCTCCCTGCCCCACCTTCTGTGGGTATTTCATGGGTTTACCCAGAAGCTTGAAGAGAAACACACCCGTATAGTCATCGGTTTTGTTTTACAATGGGTAGAGTAGACAGAGGCGCAGCAGCCATAGATCCTGCCCCCAGGCCTCTTAGGATTCAAGCTGTGCTAACCTTCTGAGTCAGGAGTGTAATTTCTCAACTTTGGTCAGTCGTAACGCCTCTAGGAGTGACTGTCAACAGGAAACTTTATCTCTGACTTTGATCAAAAATTGACAGCTTAATTTTCAAGTTGGCATTAATTAGTTTTTCTAGTTCTACATCTAATCTCTGGCGATGTTTCTACACATCCTTAGATACGACGATCACGTCGTGTCAGTACACCACGAGCGTCTTAACAGTAAGATTCCTGAAGATGTGTGCCATGAGCCTTAAAAACATGTGATAGAACTATCGCAAATACCAAATGCTATATACTGAGCTTGCTATCATCTGCAGCTCATAAGACTGCCATCCCCACGAGCCACTTTGAGGCGGGGTAGATGGCAGACCAGAGGCCTAGCTTCTCCCTACGAGCCCCGTGAGGGCGGGGAATGTGGCTAGGCCTGGGGACACTTGGTCCCAAAGATGAGGAGGTACTGTGCCTCCTCCCATGGGAGACTTAAGTCTCGAGACACTCCCCAGATAGGGAGCCAAGGCCGGGTCACCACTACTTGGAAAAGACCCGGGCCGGGAGAATACCGGCGAATAAAAAAAAAAAAAATGCTATTCTAAGGAGTGTCAGTGAGCTGTAGGGGTTGGAGGAGGCTGTTAGCTCCTCATGAAGAGGGACTTGCCTAAACTACTGTAATAAATCGAGAGTGGAGAATACTTTGTCGTCAACAATATTCCGAAACAAGTCACCCAGAACGTGAAGCGAAAAACGACCTGGAATCATACCCGCACTGAGTCGTCGAAAAACTATGATGAGCGCCACATTATGTCTTGCCTGGGTACAAGTATCTGTGGTGCATCTCACAGTGAATTGCTTGGAGTGAGAATCTTGTCCTCCAGCATCTTACCAACATGAGCAGTGGATATGACGCCATAATACAGAGATTATTAGCCTGCTCAACTTTAACCAAGCCAATAGTTGCTACATTCCAATACATTCTATACATGAGAATCATGACACACCCCTCCCTACTCCACCTTCTCCCAAAAACCCCTCCCTACTCCACCTTCCCCCACACACCCCTCCTTACTCCACCTTCCCCCACACACCCCTCCCTACTCCATCTTCCCCCACACACCCACCCCTCCCTACGACACCTCCCCCCACACACCCATCCCTACTCCACCTTCACCCACACCCCTCCCAACGACACCTCCCCACACACACCTCCCTACGCCACCTTCCCCACACACACCCCTCCCTACGCCACCTCCCCCACACATCCCTTCCAACGCCACTTCCCCCACATACTCCTCCCTACGCCACCTCCCCCACACCCATCACGTAATTTCATTAAGGTAAAAAGGGTAAGAGAAGGTAATATCCAGATGGACAAGACTTCCCTTATAAAACTTTGTCACCAGAATATTTTTACTCTACTCAAACACACACACACACACACACACACACACACACACACACACACACACACACACACAATATCACACACACACACACACACACACACACACACACACACACACACACACACACACACAGAGGAAAGAAGGTGGGGAGCTCACAAGAAATGACCAAGAAGTATGTAAGGAGCTCAACATGAGATTTCAGGAAGTATTTATAGTGGAGGCTGAGGTACAATGAGGTACACCAATAAGGGATATACCAACAAGTGTTGGATGAAGTACACACAACCCAAGAGGAGGTGAAGCTCCTAAAGTGACCTTGATACCTCAGGCGGTGGGACCGGACATCTCTCCGTGGGTCACTGACGAGTATAGTATGCATAGTCATGGAGAAAATTATCAGGAGAGTGGTGGAGCACCTGGAGTGGAACAAGGTTATTAACGACAGCCAGCACGGATTCATGGAAGGCAAATCCTGTATCACAAACCTACTGGAGTTTTATGACAAGCTAACTGAAGTAAGACATGAGAGGGAGGGGTGGGTTGATTGCATTTTCTTGGACTGCAAGAAGGCCTTAGACACAGTTCCTCATAAGAGATTAGTACAGAAGGTACAGGATCAGGCACATAACAGGAAGGGCACTGTAATGGATCAGAGAATACCTAACAAGGAGGCAACAGCGAGTCATGGTCCATGATGAGGTATCACAGTGGGCGCCTGTGACGAGCGGGGTTCCACAGGGGTCCGTCCTGGGACCAGTGCTATCCTTGGTATATGTGAACGACATGATGGAAGGGATAGACTCAGAAGTGTCCCTGTTTGCAGATGATGTGAAGTTAATGAGGAGAATTAAATCAGATGCGGACGAGACAGGTCTACAGAGAGACCTGGACAGGCTGGATGCGTGGTCCAGCAACTGGCTCTTAGAATTTAACCCCGCCAAATGCAAAGTCATGAAGATCGGAGAAGGGCAAAGAAGATCGCAGAGTATAGGCTAAGCGGCCAAAGACTGCAAACCTCACTCAAGGAGAAACATCTAGGGGTGAGTACGTCGCCAGAAGCACACATTAACCAGATAACTGCTGCGGCATATGGGCGCCTGGAAAACCTGAGAATAGCATTCCGGTACCTCAGTAAGACTCTATACACCGTGTACGTAAGGCCCATACTGGAGTATGCAGCACCAGTTTGGAACCCACACCTGGTCAAACACGTAAAGAAATTAGAGAAAGTGCAAAGGTTTGCAACAAGGCTGGTTCCAAAGCTGAGGGGAATGTCCTACGAAGAAAAGTTAAGGGAAATCGGTCTGACGACACTGGGGGACAGGAGGGTCAGGGGAGATATGATAACGACATACAAAATACTGCGTGGAATAGACAAGGTGGACAGAGACAGGATGTTCCAGAGAGGGGACACAGAAACAAGGGGTCACAACTGGAAGCTGAAGACTCAGATGAATCAAAGGAATGTTAGGAAGTATTTCTTCAGCCACAGAGTTGCTAGGAAGTGGAATAGTCTGGCAAGTGATGTAGGGGAGGCAGGAACCATACATAGTTTTAAGACGAGGTATGATAAAGCTAATGGAACAGGGAGAGAGGGGACCTAGTAGTGGTCAGTGAAGAGGCGGGACCAGGAGCTGAGTCTCGATCCCTGCAACCACAATTAGGTGAGTACGTACACACACACACACACACACACACACACACACACACACACACACACACACACACACACACACACACACACACACACACACACACACACACACACACACAAATCCACAGTAATTTGTCATGATTTCCGCCACAAAGACAGAACGAAAAAAATATATATATTCCTCCAACTGTTGTATAAATTCTTTTACAATTCAATATTATTATTATTATTATTGTTATTATTATTTCGTTAATCTTTTTATTATGATTGAACTGAATATGAATATTTTGTAAATATTACTAAGGTTAATATTACTGAGGTTAATATTACTGGGGTTAATATTACTGAGGTTAATATTACTGAGACTAATATTACTGAGGTTAATATTACTAAGGTTAATATTACTGAGGTTAATATTACTGAGGTTAATATTACTGAGACTAATATTACTGAGGTTAATATTACTGAGGTTAATATTACTGGGGTTAATATTACTGGGGTTAATATTACTGAGGTTAATATTACTGAGGTTAATATTACTAGGGTTAATATTACTGAGGTTAATATTACTGAGACTAATATTACTGAGGTTAATATTACTGAGGTTAATATTACTGGGGTTAATATTACTGGGGTTAATATTACTGAGGTTAATATTACTGAGGTTAATATTACTGAGGTTAATATTACTGAGGTTAATATTACTGAGGTTAATATTACTGAGGTTAATATTACTGAGGTTAATATTACTGAGGTTAATATTACTGAGGTTAATATTACTGAGACTAATATTACTGAGGTTAATATTACTGAGGTTAATATTACTAAGGTTAATATTACTGAGGTTAATATTACTGAGGTTAATATTACTGAGGTTAATATTACTGAGGTTAATATTACTGAGGTTAATATTACTGGGGTTAATATTACTGGGGTTAATATTACTGGGGTTAATATTACTGGGGTTAATATTACTGGGGTTAATATTACTGGGGTTAATATTACTGAGGTTAATATTACTGGGGTTAATATTACTGGGGTTAATATTACTGGGGTTAATATTACTGAGGTTAATATTACTGAGGTTAATATTACTGGGGTTAATATTACTGGGGTTAATATTACTGGGGTTAATATTACTGAGGTTAATATTACTGAGACTAATATTACTGAGGTTAATATTACTGAGGTTAATATTACTGGGGTTAATATTACTGGGGTTAATATTACTGGGGTTAATATTACTGAGGTTAATATTATAATATTACTGAGGTTAATATTACTGGGGTTAATATTACTGGGGTTAATATTACTGAGGTTAATATTACTGAGGTTAATATTACTGAGGTTAATATTACTGAGGTTAATATTACTGAGGTTAATATTACTGAGGTTAATATTACTGAGGTTAATATTACTGAGGTTAATATTACTGGGGTTAATATTACTGAGGTTAATATTACTGAGGTTAATATTACTGAGGTTAATATTACTGGGGTTAATATTACTGGGGTTAATATTACTGAGGTTAATATTACTGAGGTTAATATTACTGAGGTTAATATTACTGAGGTTAATATTACTGAGGTTAATATTACTGAGGTTAATATTACTGAGGTTAATATTACTGGGGTTAATATTACTGAGGTTAATATTACTGAGGTTAATATTACTGAGGTTAATATTACTGGGGTTAATATTACTGAGGTTAATATTACTGAGGTTAATATTACTGAGGTTAATATTACTGAGGTTAATATTACTGAGGTTAATATTACTGAGGTTAATATTACTAAGGTTAATATTACTGAGGTTAATATTACTGAGGTTAATATTACTGAGGTTAATATTACTGAGGTTAATATTACTGAGGTTAATATTACTGAGGTTAATATTACTGAGGTTAATATTACTGAGGTTAATATTACTGGGGTTAATATTACTGAGGTTAATATTACTGAGGTTAATATTACTGAGGTTAATATTACTGGGGTTAATATTACTGGGGTTAATATTACTGAGGTTAATATTACTGAGGTTAATATTACTGAGGTTAATATTACTGAGGTTAATATTACTGGGGTTAATATTACTGGGGTTAATATTACTGGGGTTAATATTACTGAGGTTAATATTACTGAGGTTAATATTACTGAGGTTAATATTACTGAGGTTAATATTACTGAGGTTAATATTACTGAGGTTAATATTACTGAGGTTAATATTACTGAGGTTAATATTACTGAGGTTAATATTACTGAGGTTAATATTACTGAGGTTAATATTACTGAGGTTAATATTACTGAGGTTAATATTACTGAGGTTAATATTACTGAGGTTAATATTACTGAGGTTAATATTACTGAGGTTAATATTACTGAGGTTAATATTACTGAGGTTAATATTACTGAGGTTAATATTACTGAGGTTAATATTACTGAGGTTAATATTACTGAGGTTAATATTACTGAGGTTAATATTACTGGGGTTAATATTACTGAGGTTAATATTACTGAGGTTAATATTACTGAGGTTAATATTACTGAGGTTAATATTACTGAGGTTAATATTACTGAGGTTAATATTACTGAGGTTAATATTACTGAGGTTAATATTACTGAGGTTAATATTACTGAGGTTAATATTACTGAGGTTAATATTACTGAGGTTAATATTACTGAGGTTAATATTACTGAGGTTAATATTACTGAGGTTAATATTACTGAGGTTAATATTACTGAGGTTAATATTACTGAGGTTAATATTACTGAGGTTAATATTACTGAGGTTAATATTACTGAGGTTAATATTACTGAGGTTAATATTACTGAGGTTAATATTACTGAGGTTAATATTACTGAGGTTAATATTACTGAGGTTAATATTACTGAGGTTAATATTACTGAGGTTAATATTACTGAGGTTAATATTACTGAGGTTAATATTACTGAGGTTAATATTACTGAGGTTAATATTACTGAGGTTAATATTACTGAGGTTAATATTACTGAGGTTAATATTACTGAGGTTAATATTACTGAGGTTAATATTACTGAGGTTAATATTACTGAGGTTAATATTACTGAGGTTAATATTACTGAGGTTAATATTACTGAGGTTAATATTACTGAGGTTAATATTACTGAGGTTAATATTACTGAGGTTAATATTACTGAGGTTAATATTACTGAGGTTAATATTACTGAGGTTAATATTACTGAGGTTAATATTACTGAGGTTAATATTACTGAGGTTAATATTACTGAGGTTAATATTACTGAGGTTAATATTACTGAGGTTAATATTACTGAGGTTAATATTACTGAGGTTAATATTACTGAGGTTAATATTACTGAGGTTAATATTACTGAGGTTAATATTACTGAGGTTAATATTACTGAGGTTAATATTACTAAGGTTAATATTACCGAGGTTAATATTACTGAGGTTAATATTACTGAGGTTAATATTACTGAGGTTAATATTACTGAGGTTAATATTACTGAGGTTAATATTACTGAGGTTAATATTACTGAGGTTAATATTACTGAGGTTAATATTACTGAGGTTAATATTACTGAGGTTAATATTACTGAGGTTAATATTACTGAGGTTAATATTACTGAGGTTAATATTACTGAGGTTAATATTACTGAGGTTAATATTACTGAGGTTAATATTACTGAGGTTAATATTACTGAGGTTAATATTACTGAGGTTAATATTACTGAGGTTAATATTACTGAGGTTAATATTACTGAGGTTAATATTACTGGGGTTAATATTACTGAGGTTAATATTACTGAGACTAATATTACTGAAGTTAATATTACTGAAGTTAATATTACTGAGGTTAATATTACTGGGGTTAATATTACTGGGGTTAATATTACTGAGGTTAATATTACTGGGGTTAATATTACTGGGGTTAATATTACTGAGGTTAATATTACTGAGACTAATATTACTGAAGTTAATATTACTGAAGTTAATATTACTGAGGTTAATATTACTGGGGTTAATATTACTGGGGTTAATATTAATGAGGTTAATATTACTGGGGTTAATATTACTGGAGTTAATATTACTGAGGTTAATATTACTGAGACTAATATTACTGAAGTTAATATTACTGAAGTTAATATTACTGAGGTTAATATTACTGGGGTTAATATTACTGGGGTTAATATTAATGAGGTTAATATTACTGGGGTTAATATTACTGGGGTTAATATTACTGAGGTTAATATTACTGAGACTAATATTACTGAGGTTAATATTACTGAGGTTAATATTACTGGGGTTAATATTACTGGGGTTAATATTACTGAGACTAATATTACTGAGGTTAATATTACTGAGGTTAATATTACTGGGGTTAATATTACTGAGGTTAATATTACTGAGGTTAATATTACTGAGGTTAATATTACTGAGGTTAATATTACTGAGACTAATATTACTGAGGTTAATATTACTGAGGTTAATATTACTGAGGTTAATATTACTGAGGTTAATATTACTGAGGTTAATATTACTGAGGTTAATATTACTGAGGTTAATATTACTGAGACTAATATTACTGAGGTTAATATTACTGAGGTTAATATTACTGGGGTTAATATTACTGAGGTTAATATTACTGAGGTTAATATTACTGAGGTTAATATTACTGAGACTAATATTGCTGAGGTTAATATTACTGAGACTAATATTACTGAGGTTAATATTACTGAGGTTAATATTACTGGGGTTAATATTAATGAGGTTAATATTACTGAGGTTAATATTACTGAGACTAATATTACTGAGGTTAATATTACTGGGGTTATTACTGAGGTTAATATTACTGAGGTTAATATTACTGAGACTAATATTACTGAGGTTAATATTACTGAGGTTAATATTACTGGGGTTAATATTACTGAGGTTAATATTACTGAGACTAATATTACTGAGGTTAATATTACTGAGGTTAATATTACTGAGACTAATATTACTGAGGTTAATATTACTGAGGTTAATATTACTGAGACTAATATTACTGAGGTTAATATTACTGAGGTTAATATTACTGAGGTTAATATTACTGAGGTTAATATTACCGAGGTTAATATTACCGAGGTTAATATTACTGAGGTTAATATTACTGAGGTCAACATTACTGAGGTCAACATTACTGAGGTCAACATTACTGAGGTTAATATTACTGAGGTTAATATTACCGAGGTTAATATTACCAATGCAGAGGTTCAACAGAAAGGGTAAATACTGGGAGAAAATATTTCAGAATAGATGGCAACGCTGGAGAATTAATTACCAGGAAACTCCATCCTGTTAATGAAAGAGATAGAAGGAGGAGCTGACGTGAGGGTGATAATGTAGGGGTCAAGAACAGGTGATAATGTGTAGTAGCTCCTGTGTGTGTGTGTGTGTGTGTGTGTGTGTGTGTGTGTGTGTGTGTGTGTGTGTGTGTGTGTGTGTGTGTGTGTCCGTGAGGGAGGGAGACTGTGGGAATAAATTCTCTGAATACCGGCTATTAAAAAAATTAAGAGACTATCCAACTACTGACAGAGGGAACAACAACACAAGTGTTCCAACAGAGGGAACAACAACACAAGTGTTCCAACAGAGGGAACAATACACAAGTGTTCCAACAGAGGGAACAACAATACACAAGTGTTCCAACAGAGGGAACAACAATACACAAGTGTTCCAACAGAGGGAACAACAATACACAAGTGTTCCAACAGAGGGAACAACAATACACAAGTGTTCCAACAGAGGGAACAACAATACACAAGTGTTCCAACAGAGGGAACAACAATACACAAGTGTTCCAACAGAGGGAACAACAATACACAAGTGTTCCAACAGAGGGAACAACAATACACAAGTGTTCCAACAGAGGGAACAACAATACACAAGTGTTCCAACAGAGGGAACAACAATACACAAGTGTTCCAACAGAGGGAACAACAATACACAAGTGTTCCAACAGAGGGAACAACAATACACAAGTGTTCCAACAGAGGGAACAACAATACACAAGTGTTCCAACAGAGGGAACAACAATACACAAGTGTTCCAACAGAGGGAACAACAATACACAAGTGTTCCAACAGAGGGAACAACAATACACAAGTGTTCCAACAGAGGGAACAACAACACAAGTGTTCCAACAGAGGGAACAACAACACAAGTGTTCCAACAGAGGGAACAACAATACACAAGTGTTCCAACAGAGGAAACAACACAAGTGTTCCAACAGAGGGAACAACACAAGTGTTCCAACAGAGGGAACAACAACACGTGTTCCAACAGAGGAAACAACAATACACAAGTGTTCCAACAGAGCGAACAACACAAGTGTTCCAACAGAGGGAACAACAACACAAGTGTTCCAACAGAGGGAACAACAACACAAGTGTTCCAACAGAGGGAACAACAACACAAGTGTTCCAACAGAGGGAACAACAATACACAAGTGTTCCAACAGAGGGAACAACAACACAAGTGTTCCAACAGAGGGAACAACAATACACAAGTGTTCCAACAGAGCGAACAACAACACAAGTGTTCCAACAGAGGGAACAACAACACATGTGTTCCAACAGAGGAAACA
>NC_091308.1:30790939-30793439 GCF_038502225.1 Cherax quadricarinatus
TTTAGGTCGTTTATCATTTTACTAACTGGACTCAAAACTCTCTTTAGTGTCTGTTTTTGATACCGAACTTTCAGTTAAATCTGGACAAATATATCTCGTAACTGCATGAACACTGCATGAACACTGGATGAACACTGCATGAACACTACATGAACACTACATGAACACTGCATGAACACTGCATGAACACTGCATGAACACTGCATGAACACTGCATGAACACTACATGAACACTACATGAACACTGGATGAACACTGCATGAACACTGGATGAACACTGCATGAACACTACATGAACACTACATGAACACTGCATGAACACTACATGAACACTACATGAACACTACATGAACACTGCATGAACACTACATGAACACTACATGAACACTGCATGAACACTACATGAACACTACATGAACACTGCATGAACACTACATGAACACTACATGAACACTGCATGAACACTACATGAACACTACATGAACACTACATGAACACTACATGAACACTGCATGAACACTGCATAAACACTGCATGAACACTACATGAACACTACATGAACACTACATGAACACTACATGAACACTGCATGAACACTGCATGAACACTACATGAACACTGCATGAACACTACATGAACACTACATGAACACTGCATGAACACTGCATGAACACTACATGAACACTACATGAACACTGCATGAACACTACATGAACACTACATGAACACTGCATGAACACTACATGAACACTACATGAACACTACATGAACACTACATGAACACTACATGAACACTACATGAACACTACATGAACACTACATGAACACTACATGAACACTACATGAACACTGCATGAACACTACATGAACACTGCATGAACACTACATGAACACTACATGAACACTACATGAACACTACATGAACACTACATGAACACTACATGAACACTACATGAACACTACATGAACACTACATGAACACTGCATGAACACTACATGAACACTACATGAACACTGCATGAACACTACATGAACACTACATGAACACTGCATGAACACTACATGAACACTACATGAACACTACATGAACACTACATGAACACTACATGAACACTACATGAACACTACATGAACACTACATGAACACTGCATGAACACTACATGAACACTGCATGAACACTACATGAACACTGCATGAACACTACATGAACACTGCATGAACACTACATGAACACTACATGAACACTACATGAACACTGCATGAACACTACATGAACACTGCATGAACACTACATGAACACTACATGAACACTGCATGAACACTACATGAACACTGCATGAACATTGCATGAACACATGAACACTACATGAACACTGCATAAACACTGCATGAACACTACATGAACACTACATGAACACTACATGAACACTGCATGAACACTACATGAACACTGCATGAACACTGCATGAACATTGCATGAACACATGAACACTACATGAACACTGCATAAACACTGCATGAACACTACATGAACACTACATGAACACTACATGAACACTGCATGAACACTACATGAACACTGCATGAACACTACATGAACACTACATGAACACTACATGAACACTGCATGAACACTACATGAACACTGCATAAACACTGCATGAACACTACATGAACACTACATGAACACTACATGAACACTGCATGAACACTACATGAACACTGCATAAACACTGCATGAACACTGCATGAACACTGCATGAACACTACATGAACACTGCATGAACACTGCATGAACACTGCATGAACACTACATGAACACTACATGAACACTACATGAACACTACATGAACACTACATGAACACTGCATGAACACTGCATGAACACTGCATAAACACTGCATGAACACTGCATGAACACTGCATGAACACTGCATGAACACTACATAAACACTGCATGAACACTGCATGAACACTGCAGATAAGTTTTGTTGTTTGGGGAAGAATATTATAATCAGAAAGAAGCGCTAAGCCACAAGGGCTATACAGTGGGGAAGAATAGACTTTCACTTTTCAACTGCTTGGCTTGCTATAACTGCCGTGATTAGGAAAACCTATCACCTTTATTTTGTCTGTAAGACTGGAGATCAGGCCAAGAGCTGGACCTCATACACATGCTGTATTACCTGTGCAATAAACCTTCACCAGTGGCTAAATCAGAAAAGGAAATCCTCAGATGCCACAAGAAGTTGGGCAGCCAGGTTACAAGTCATGTTTCTTCCCAGCCCCGGGCACACCAGTCAGCCCCGGGCACACCAGTCAGCCCCGGGCACACCAGTCAGCCCCGGGCACACCAGTCAGCCCCGGGCACACCAGTCAGCCCCGGGCACACCAGTCAGCCCCGGGCACACCAGCCAGCCCCGGGCACACCAGTCAGCCCCAAGTATGATTTCTAGCTACTTTATTTTCCTCCTGTGTGTTCTGGCCACACAAGCGACT
>NC_091308.1:30798439-30813446 GCF_038502225.1 Cherax quadricarinatus
TGTTTACCACTACTCTGTGTTCGACTGGTTAGAAAGTTGAAGATCCATCTGCCTACTTTGCCAGTTATCCCTTTAGCAAGCATTTTGTGCGCTATTACACCATGATCGCACTTGTCAAAGGCTTTTGCAATATCTGTGTTTACATCTGCATTCTGTTCGTTTTCCAGAGCATCGAAAACCGTATCATAGTGGAGCGACCTGCTCTGAGCCCGTGTTGCCCTGGATTGTTCAACTGTTGGGAGTCCATATCTCGTCTTAAAGCTATGTATGGTTCCTGCCTCCACTACATCATTTGTTAGGCTATTCCACTTCCTGACGACTCTGTGTGTGTGTGTGTGTGTGTGTGTGTGTGTGTGTGTGTGTGTGTGTGTGTGTGTGTGTGTGTGTGTGTGTGTGTGTGTCAGTGTTGCTCGCTGATCCTCGTCAGTGTGTCAGAGTTGCTCGCTGATCCTTAGTGTCCAGTTTAAACCAAAAATAAATCTTTCCCTGACAGGTCAGGTCTTTAGGAAATGATTGTGGGAGTGTCTATCTTGGAGCGCAGATAACCATGAAGCACTCGTCTACGAGCTCCAGATTCCTATATGTTCTTTCGTGCACGAGGCATAGGTCTTAAATCCGTTCGCTCATGAGTCGTAAATCCACAGGGAGTCTGTCCATCCCCCTTCCAACCTAGCGTCATAAATTCCGAATCACTCCTATTTGTAAAACAGTCCACAGGAATTTGCCCTTCCTAACCCAGTAAATCCTCATCAATCCCACGTGTTCGTGAGCCCAGATTTCCTGAATGACAATCTGGCCATTCGCTCCCCTGACACACATCCCCATACCCAATTCCTCGTTGATCTGACAGCGGGGTGCAAATGCGTCTGAATCCCCCTTTCCATCTGAGGGCCGCTCAAGAACGCCGCGCTCCGCTGCATACTAAGACAAGATGACCCGGGGCGCAATAATCCGCCACGAGTCGGTGTGCAAGAACGGCGGAGTGTTTATATCCGCGGTCTGCCCTCAGGGAAGTGTTACTGCTTGATGCGTATCTTCACACCTGCTTGATCAAAGTTATGTACACCGAGAGGATTGTTTCTCATTGTATATACACCGAGAGGTGTAAGTTTCTCAGCGTATATACACCGAGAGGTGTATATCTCTGTTTAAATATGGTGGGACTTTAGTCTCTTCTATTTTAGATATTATTATTCTTGACTTGTGGTATACAGGTTACCTGCAGCCTTAATGATCCTCCTGTAGTCGATGGGCTATATGTACAAAAACCCACTTACACCCCTCCTCCAGCCTGCCTCCAGCCCTCCACCTCGCCTCCAGCCTGCTTCTAGCCCTCCATCTCGCCTCCAGCCTGTCACCAGGCCTCCTCCAGCCCTTCTGCAGCGCATATTCTGACAGACATCTACTTTATTACTGTATATTGTTATTATTTTCCCAGAAACGCGATCGATGGCTTTAACAGAGCCTGGAAAATGGGAGACAATCCGATTTGATCCGAGAAAGGGCAGGGGATGGCTCTGATATCTCGACTCAAGAGCACTCTCCCAGTATCAATTGTTGATTTTCCAGTTTTGGAGTTTCTCAGAGCGTGTGTCCACGAAGACAAACTTTAAATAATTGCCTTTCTTCCTATCTCCATTTCTTCCTATTTCTTAACTCTATAAGACATCTTACGCTCCTTGTTTTCTTTAAATTATCTTAAAATGGCAAATCACACTGCTACTGCTGTATATTTAAAGTGAGTAAGAAAATGCTACGAATTTTTTGTCTGTGAGTGTACTTGCATAGTATACATGTGTATACATACCTGGAGAGAGTTTCGGGGATGAACGCCCCCGCGGCCCGGTCCGTGACAAGGCCTCGTGTACCTTTTTTTGACAATGTGTACACGCGTCATTACCGCGTGCATGCTGAGTTACACTTTGTCATGTACGAGTATCCTTGCTCAGTGTATACATGTATCGTTAATTCCTCACACACACACACACACACACACACACACACACACACACACACACACACACACACACACACACAGCCACACCCAGTGAACATAAAGTTTGTTTTTAACAAAATTAGGTTAGGTACCTATTCCACTTAACAGTTACACTCGCATGATGAGAACAATAGTTCGGTTATTTTTCCGTCATATTCCATCATACATCCAGAACTGAGAGACTTTAGTAGAACAATGAGCATATCATCAGGTGCTGAACTATGGTTCAGTAACTATCAGAACTTCAGCAGTTTGGTTGCAGCAGAGCTGGAGAGATATTAATATGTTAGAGTTACTATCTCCCAGGATGGCCTATCTCGCACACGAGGGGAAATGGAAATTATGTGGATATCATCCTCCGTTCAGTGGGAGTGGGAAGGGGGTGAGGGGAGGGGATAATGGGGGATAAAATATAAAGGGGACGATAATGATATAACAGCGGAGTTGAAATGTGTGAGTGTGTTTGTACTTACACATACTAGCAGAGAGACAGAGAGCCATCGTAGTGTCTGGTGGAGAGGGGTACGGGAGGTATGATATATTCACCCAGGGTACCGTTCCTGTTATTATATGACCCATGAAAGAATATGCCTTGGCAGTGCTGCGATATTGCCACCACTTTCGACAGTATTGTGTTCCAATTATGCCCCAGAGCCAGCCTTCTACTCCTTATATTATTATTATTATTATTACAATCAAGGGGGAAGCGTTAAACCCGGAGGATTATACAGCGCCTGGGGGGGGGGGATGTGGAAGGCATTCAGGCTTAATTTGGGGAACTGGAGCACAGATCCAATTCCCTAAATCAAGAGCCCCTCACCAACATCAAGGAACCTTCCTTGAGGGGTTCTACTCCTTATAATTACGCTCGACTTGTAAAGTGTCTTAAAATATTTCTTTGGCAGCTGACGCTCGGGGACGGTCTGTGTGTCAAGACCTTGATGAGCGTTTAAGAATTAATTAGAAGTAATTCTCTATGGATTTTTTTTCTTGTGTCTCCCAGGAAGTAGAGGAGAGAGAACATTTATAAAAGCATTTGAGAAACGTCAGGCTAACTGGTGCTTCCCTCTGGCGACCGTCCCGGGAAACTCATTCCAGTGTTGCGCTGGCGTCCGCTGGGGGAGGAGAGTCGTGGATTCCAGCAAGGCTCATTTTCCTAAATTGCCTCTTGGAGACTGAGGCTTGTTAAAACACGGAGACTACTGGCTTAAGACCGGTAGTTAGGGCTCCTCTGAGAAGTGTAAAGGGACGTTTTTGAGCGCGCCTCGGATAACAAATTCACAAGAAAGGGCCGCCTTGTGGCGTCACCAGCTCCCCCGGCGTCCTCAACACCCCCACCACATACAACCTTCCTACACAATTTCCACCAAACTTTCTCCCTGGGAATAATTTTTTTTTAAATCCTAGTTTCGCATTTTATTAAATATAGATAATAAATTTACTATATAAAAATCTTTTAAGGAAAATAAGTCATTTTTCTTATATCAGGAGAAAAATTTGAAGTGAGCGACACGGGTTGCGTAAGATAAACATTGAGAGGAGACTCACTTGACTTAACTTTTCTGCGGAAAGTTACTGGCAGTTATTTCACCCTCGTTTAATTTATTTTTGTACAAGATATTAAAAAAAAAAAAGAGACTACCAACTTTGTAAAGTTTAAGTTCACACAACCTGGCCGCTAAGATATAAAGCTTCACAACATCTCGGCAAACCTCAGCAATCATTCTTATTTTTTATTATTATGGATAACATAAAAATTAACATAATTTGTTGCCCGGGAATTTTTTTTAATCCCACTAGAAGCAACACAGACAACACCAGCTGTTGTAACTAATACAACACAAACACTACTGTAAAGAAAAGAAAGTAAGCTTAGATTCTTTTTATTTCATATTTCACTGCTGCTACAGATTAAACTCAATAAGTTAAAAAAAATAAATAAATAAAATTTTAATATTAATTAGCCTAGAGGAGGAAGCGTTGTGGAGACGAAAGTTACGCAGTTTTGTCGGAATTGTTTGTAAATTAGTGAAGATTTATGGTGAATCTGTAGAGACTACATTAGTAATTAATCCTGCTTTACTGAGTAATTGTGTTGGTTATTACAGGGTATATA
This sequence comes from Cherax quadricarinatus, assembly GCF_038502225.1. Classification (NCBI taxonomy): domain Eukaryota; kingdom Metazoa; phylum Arthropoda; class Malacostraca; order Decapoda; family Parastacidae; genus Cherax; species Cherax quadricarinatus. Next base: position 30,802,552 of record NC_091308.1, read on the forward strand.
CACCGAGATGTGTATTTCTTAAGAGTGTATATATGTTGAGAGTCGAAACTCTATACTAGAGTATTAAAGCTTTCTTATCTAGTGGTGACAAGGTTACATGGAGTCTTAATGACCCTCGTGTAGTCGATAGTCTTTAAACTCCATTAATCAAAACTAACTATTCTTGCTTCTTTTCAGTAACATTTTATCTTTGTTTAATAAAGTTGTCCTCACTCATGCTACATACCTAGCCTGGTCATTTTATTGTATTAATTTTTCGAGTTTACTTTCTTTAGCAGGGAGGTGAACACCTTTTCCTTCCTCCCCCCCCCTTGCCTCCCTTCCCCCTCACCTTCTGAGATTATGAAGTTAAATCGCAAGGGATTCAATTAACCCAGGTTTCTTTCAGGTATATGGGAATAAGATTAAATTATGACTGGCCCATTTAAAAGTTGCTCATGTCAGCTTACTGCCAGTCACATAGAAGTGTGTACAGTCTTCAATATATATTTCCTCCCAGGTTTTACATAGGCAGATACTAGCGAAATTCCGGAAATAAAAAGTTATATAGGTCATGGCGAAAATAAGTTATGTACGATTCTTATATAAATCCCAGGGCCCTGATGAACTGCTCTCAAGGGTTATAAAGGAATGTTGGAAGCAACTTAAACCATTAACTAGTCTTTTCAACAGATCACTAAAAATTGGCATAGTGCCGCATATGTGGAAAATAGCAAATGTGATACCTGTCTACAAACCGAGAGATAGGTAGTTAGTTTCAAATTATAGACCAATTAGCCTAACCTTCACTGTGGGAAAACTGATGGACTCGATTATTGCCGAGGCTATTCGAAGCCACCTTGAAAAACATAATTTGATCAATGAATCTCAGTCTGATAGATATTATATAAATGGTTTAGAAAAAAACAAATTGATGACTGAGATATAACATCAACATCTTGGGATCTTAATATAAGGAATTATTCAAGGCTTGCCGAACCTATAGGCATGACCTACTTCCACTAGTGGATTTTTCTGCTGGTAACGCCTCTTGTCTGCAGTACATAAACCCTCTCTCCGCTCATCTGCTGTACTATTATCAAGATTGGTGGACTGAACATCAGGCTAAGGGACTGGTTGCCTCAAACTTATCTTCCACCATTCTTCTCTGTATTGGACTGATGTAGCCACTGACTGGCGAAATGTTTTCACAATATATTCAAATGTTGCGCAAGTGTCTCATTCACCATAGGTTAAATAATAAGTACATGAGTGGGTGTAAATTGAACCTGCCTAACATGGGCCAGTAGGCTTGTTGCAGTACTCCTATTTTATGTATCATGCACTGAAGCGATGGTGTTGTGGAGTCAGACTCATGCCGGTGAGGGCGAAACACAGGACTTGAGGAGCCACTTTTGGCGAAATGTTTCCTCAATAAATGCCTGAAATGCGCATGTGTCTTTACCTACTGGCCTATGTTAGGCAACTCACACCCACTCAAGCACTTGCACACTAAACATCTCAAACAAACAGTCAGTAGAAACATCAACGGTGACGGGGAGCAAAGGATGAGAACAAGCAGAGAAGAAGTCAGGCTCGCCTACGTGATTTATCGGGCGGTAATAATGGGGAAACAGGTTCATTTAGCAGTGTGGATGAGTAGCAGAGACATGGGATGACTCATTAGCCTGCCGTGAGAGCAGGAGGGGACGCCGGCACCCAGCTGCTGTTAGGGTGCCATAAATTACCCATGCAGGAGCTGATGATGGCATTATTGCAGCCTAAGTGAGGGATATTCCAGCAGCTGTTATGGCAACGTAAAAAAAACCGAGACGGAAATAGAGCCTACAACAGCAGTAACAGCAAGAGTAGGAAGTCTTCCTTTACACTCTCACTGTCCTCTTCCTCCTCTTTCAGGGACAATATAAAAGGGCTCTTTCTTACCTTCGGATCAAACCTGAGTATCTGCCATTCTAAAGGTGTTGTATAATCCCTGCATCTTTAGCCCTATCAAATAATACCACTACTGCTACTGCTACTAATAATATAAATAATAATGCCACTACTACTACTAATAATAATAATACCACCACCACTACTACTACTAATAATAATTATTTTCAAGTGTTGAGTGAGCTCTATGAGCCACATGCCTCCAGACCTGAGCACTTTAAGAGGAAAGTGGTCCACGGCAAGTGATTTAAGAGCCGAGCACATTAAGAGAGCCAGGTCACCTAAAAGCTAATTGAACCAGAGAGTGCTAAGAGTTACCTCCCCCCTCCAACCCCCACGAGCTGTAAGAGTCTAGCTGATTTAAGTGACAAGTGTCTTGAAAGGTTAAGTGACCTGAGAGCCAGCCCTTCAAGGGCGACTCCCATCCTCCTTCGAGGATGATGAGGCACGCCCTTGACCCGAGGAATCTGAGCTATCCTCCTCTCGTTCGGATCCAACCTGGCTCACGCCTTGTGCTATTTATCCTGACGCTGTGTGATCCCTACTGGTGTAGTGCTTCCCCATGATTAATAGTAATAATACTATAATTAGTAATATAAATAAAAATATAATATTTACAATAATAATTATCATTGCTAATTTTGCTATCATTAATTATAACAGCAATAATAATTACCAGAAAGCACATGTACTGCCACAATTGACAAATAGCTTCACAGCTACAAGGTAAACAAGGAAGGTACTCAGTGAGGTGCATCTTCAGAGGAGCTAAGTCCTCAATACTTAAGTCCACTTAAGATGGCAGTCCCTTTGGAGCTAAGTTCCCTCCTCCCAGGAGGTAAACGCTCAGGTAGTTAAGACCTTCAAGAGGTAAGTCCGTAGGAAGCCTCACCGTGGTAAGACCCTCTGATGTGAGCGAGTTCCTAGAGACTACTCAGAGTCTAGTAGCCTTCTGCTTTCCTTAGTCTCAGAGGACTACAGCCAGTAGTTGAGTGCTAGGCAGTTTGTCACAACCGAAGGAACCGTGTTGAGTCTCGGGGCTGCAGAGACGTTAGGCATATCTCCTTACACTTATTGCAACCACTATCACTATGACATGGTCGTGGATGCTCTGGAGAAAAAACAGAATGCAGATGTAATATACACAGACTGCAAAAGCCTTTGACAAGTGCGATCATGGTGAAATAGAGCACAAAATACGTGCTAAAGGAATAACTGGTAAAGTGGGGAGGTGGATCTTCAACTTTCTAACCAACTGAACACAAAGAGTAGTGGTAAACATAGTTAAATCGAAAGCTGCCATAGTGGAAAGCTGTGTTACACAAGGCACAGTGCTCGCCCCCATCCTGTTCCTCATCCTCGTATCAGACAGAGACGTAATCCACAACGCAGTGTCATCCATCCCAAACGATACTAGGATCTGCATGAGATTGTCGTCTATAGAGGACATGGTTAACCTCCAATTAGATATAAACCAAGTTTTCCAACGGGCAGCGGAAAACAATATTATGTTCAATGAAGACAAATTCCAACTACTCCGTTATAGAAAATTTGAGGAGATAATAATTAGATCTGAGTATACTGCAAAATCTGATCATACAATAGAGCGAAAAAAAATAACGTGAGGGACCTGGGAGTGGTAATGTATGAGGATCTCACTTTCAAGGATGACAACAGTGTCACAATGACAACTGCAAAGAAAATGATAGTATGGATAATGAGAAAGTTCAAAACAAGAGATACCAAGCCAATGATGATCCTTTTCAAATCACTTGTTCTCTCTAGGCTGGAATACTGCTGTACATTAACATCTCCGTTCAAAGCAGGTGAAATTGCAAATCTAGAGAGAGTACAGAGCACTTTTACTGCACATGTAAGTTCCATCAAACACCTTAACTACTGGGAACGCTTGGAAGCACTTGACTTGTACTCGCTGGAATGCAGGCGAGAGATATGCCATAATCTACACTTGGAAAATCCTAGAAGTAACGGTCCCGAATCTACACACACAAATCAATCCCTATGAAAGTAAAAGACTGGGCAAGCGGTGCAAAATACCCCCAATGAAAAGTAGGGGCGTCATTGGTACACAATGAGAAAATACCACAAGTGTCCGGGGCCCAAGACTGTTCAACAGCCTCCCACCATGCATAATGGGAATTACCAATAGGCCCCTGGCTGCCTTTAAGGAGGAGCTGGACAGATACTTAAAGTCGGTGCCGGATCAGCCGGACTGTTGTTCGTACGTTGGACTACGTGGGGCCAGCAGTAACAGCCTGGTTGATCAGGCTCTGATCCACCGGGAGGCCTGGTCGTGGACCGGGCCGCGGGAGCGTTGATCCCCGGAATACCCTCCAGGTAGACTCCAGGCAAGTAACCTCCTGTTACGCAGCAGTACATAGGTACGTAGATTTTCTGCTCTCTCAATGGAAATAAGTCACTGACTTTTTTTGGAGGTTATTCTGGCTAATTTACACATATGTTACCAGATAAGATAATTGTATTATGTATACCTGTACATAAACTTACTTGTTGTGGTTGTATCCTATGAAAGACCAAAACAGTATCCCTCCGTCGGCCCAGGGCCAAGCTTATCTGGGGTTTGCTGGTCAATCAGGCTGTTGTTGCTAACGGCTCGCTGGCTCATATATCCATCACAGCCTGGTTGATCTGGCACTTGGTTGAGGTACTTGTCACGGAGCCCCTGCTTATACCTGGTCTTGTTTTAAAATTTTCTTTCGTATCTCTCCAGTATTTTGTTTTAAAGTGGTATGCAATGTTAGTATGCAATGTTGCAAGACAGCAACAGATAGGAGAGGAAATTGTTTGAGGCAAGGCAGAAGGTAACAATGGCGGCCGCCACTGGTAGCTTCTGCCTTGCCTCGGAATTTATCCTATCTGTTGTTGTCTTGCAACACTGCATAACTCCTGACGAAGCACGACAGTGCGAAAGATCTAGAGCTAAACATTTCCATTCCCATGTGGCTTGTTCTGCACTGATAAGATCGCTTATTTGCGATTGTATTGCAATATATATATATATATATATATATATATATATATATATATATATATATATATATATATATATATATATATATATATATATATATATATATATATGTCGTGCCGAATAGGCAGAACTTGCAATCTTGGCTTAAATAGCAACGCTTATCTTGCCATATAGGACAAGTGAAATTTATGTATGCAATAATTTCGCCAAAATCATTCTGAACCTAACGAAAAAAATATATTTCAGTGTGTTTGTTTACTATTTAATTATTGTAAACAAATCTAAAATATATTTAGTTGGGTTAGGCTAAAATAAATTGTTCTTGTTATAATAAGGTTAGGTAAGTTTTCTAAGATTCTTTTGATGCAAAATTAAATTTTTTTACATTATCATTAATGAAAAAAATATATCTTTAAACGTATAAGAGAAAATTTTAGAAAGGACTTAATTTTAAATGAGTTCTTGTTAATTGACCAGTTTTACCTATTCGGCACGACATCTATACGACATATATATATATATATATATATATATATATATATATATATATATATATATATATATATATATATATATATATATATATATATATATATATATATGAAGGAGGGGTTTCGGGATATTAGCAGTTTGAAGGGATATGTTGTGTATCTTTATACGTTTATGCTCTAAACTGTTGTGTTCTGAGCACCTCTGCAAAAACAGTGATTATGTGTGAGTGAGGTGAAAGTGTTGAATGATGATGAAAGTATTTTCTTTTTGGGGATTTTCTTTCTTTTTTGGGTCACCCTGCCTCGGTGGGAGACGGCCGACTTGTTGATATATATATATATATATATATATATATATATATATATATATATATATATATATATATATATATATATATATATATATATATATATATATATATATATATATTGCAACACGAAAGGCCTAGAGGTATCATTCAACTCCCCCTGTGATTTGGCATACATATAAATTTAAAAAGAAAAACTTCATACACACACAAAGATACACCTCTCAGGGTATATATCATGTGAATCTCCTCAGCACTCAAGCCATCTATTTTACGCCTTCTTTTATAAGGAGGCAATAATAATCAAACCGTGCTAGGCCTCTCTGCCGGTGCTGAGGGAAAGACGGCCGAGGCAGTGCGGGGAGGTAGCGTAGCTGAAGATGGTGCGTGTAACCATTGTTCTCCCAGCCGTGGACAATGTCTAGCCTCCCCCTCTCCCCTCACACCCCACATCCCAACCCGCACACAACCCTCGTCCGTGAGGCCCCTTTCTTTCGCCCAGGAATAACTGAGACGGTAATAAAATAAACAACATGATCTTTTGTTTGCCCTACAACGCTCGCAGTGGAGTCCATCTTTCCTGCCCCAAGACGCGAGCCTCCAAGAGTGGTAGATGCTTATAAGTTTACAGCCAGAAAGAAGTAAGATGAGAGGGAGGGGTTATGAAGATGGGTGGGAGGTTCATGAAGTAAGACTGGAGAGTCATGAAGCAAGACAGGAGGGTCATGAAGCAAGATAGGAGGGGGGTCATGAAGCAAGATAGGAGGGAGGGTCATGAAGCAAGATAGGACGGAGGGTCATGAAGCAAGATAGGAGGGAGGGTCATGAAGCAAGATAGGAGGGTCATGAAGCAAGATAGGAGGAAGAGTTATTAACTTAGGATAACCAAATAAAGCCAGACATTGCGATTTACTTCTAATCTTGTCCAATTTGATTAATGAAATTGGCACATAATAACGTACACAACGTAACATCAAGAGGTTGTTTCCTTGAAGGAAAACACATCAATACTAAAGGTTTAAAGCTGACCAGAAGATTCAGTTTCCTGTTATTGCACACTCCAACAAAATTCGTGCAACACAGCCTAAACCCATGAAATATTCCATCTGTTTCACACGATGTATCAGCCATTGAAGATTGATGCTGTTCATAATGTTATATTTTAATCGGAGGAAACCCCTAAAGCTGTAGGGGTCATAGAGCGCCTGTGGAACAAGCAGCATTCAAACTCCATCCAAGGAAGGGGAAGACGAGTCCAGTTCCTTGGATCAAGAGCCCCTCACTAGCATCAAGGGAAAAATAATACAGTAAGATTAAATAATACTATGATATTTCGATATTAATAGCAGCAACATGACATCTTCACTATTAAAACCAACTTTCTGAGTATGACACATCAGTGTTGAAATTCTGGAACCATTCAGAGGCGACTGTCTCCACCCATCACACGGAAATATTTTAGAATGGCCTCTATGTAGCATTGTGTGTGGGACACCCATAAATAGTCCCATAATTTATGTTCAAGATACTTTATACAAATCTTGAAAATTTGGAGACGATCGAATAAGGCATATTGAGTAATAAACGAAATGTGTGAGAAAGCAAAAGAAAATGTTATTGTGAATTTCCCGACAAAAAAAATGAGTCTCCTCCTTAAACCTAAACACAAAAGATTTTTATTTTCTTCCAGTTTACTTTTTTAATTTTTCTAAAATTTTTCTACAACCCTTTAAGAAAAATATTTGATTTTCATTAAAAAAAATGTAGAATTAGCAGAATTAATTGGCAAATTGGCACCCACACATTCCAAAATTAATACAAAAATATTTCTGTTAAGGCACACCAGCATTTAGGTTTGAGGCTGATCAGACGAGGCTTTCTTTAGTTATTACACGAGAAACCATTTACTTTATAAAATGGTAAATTGAAATTTATATAACTGAAAGTGAAAGACAAGTTGTGTTACCTAGCATAAAAATGGATACAATTATAACTATAATTTTTAAAGGGGTGGAGGAGTAAGCCAGCGGAAGGCCTCGGTCAAATGACCAAAAGCTCCAGCTGCGGGTCATCATATAACTAAGACCCGCGTCAGGAAACACTTGTCATGTTTCCTGACGAACCTTATACATACAAGTTGTGTTACGAGATAACCAGTTATCTCTATGATTAAGACTTGTCAGGAGACACTTCTCTTGTCTCATCAATATTATAACATCAAAAAACTGTTTTTATATAGCCCATCAATAGTACAAGTTTGAAGCCGAGCAGCAAGGTCATTGTCCAGTAACTGATCTGATTCCAACGATTCTAAGTTTTTTTATATCTTTCAAATTTCGCAGCTCCTGGGACCGAACTTACGGGTTATCTGCCATATTACAGATGCATCGGTAATATCTTCAAGTCAATAATATTGTTAAACTAGCACTAAGATAGTTACTATCCTGGCACTAAGATAGTCACTATCCCGGCACTAAGATAGTTACTATCCTGGCACTAAGATAGTCACTATCCCGGCGCTAAGATAGTTACTATCCCGGCACTAAGATAGTAACTATCCTGGCACTAATATAGTTACTATCCAGGCACTAAGATAGTTACTATCCTGGCACTAAGATAGCTACTACCCTGGCACTAAGTTACTATCCTGGCACTAATATAATTACTAACCTGGCACTAATTTAATTACTATCCTGGCACTAAGATAGTTACTATCCTAGCACTATGATCATTATTATTCTGGCACTAAGATAGACTATCCTGACACTAAGATAGTTATTATCCCGGCACCACGATAGTTACTATCCTGGAACTAAGATAGTTACTGTCCTGGCGCTGTAGTTACTATCCTGGCACTAAGATATTTACTATCCTAGCACTAAGATAGTTACTATCCTGGCACTAAGATAGTTACTAGCCCGACACTAAGATAGTTACTATCCTGACACTAAGACGCATCAGACATTCAATATTTATTTAATGCAGTTTAACGGGAATAAATATTTCACAGCACTTGACACCCACGATGGTCAACGCTGCTCCTTCACACTTGACACCCACGATGGTCAACGCTGCTCCTTCACACTTGACACCCACGATGGTCAACGCTGCTCCTTCACACTTGACACCCACGATGGTCAACGCTGCTCCTTCACACTTGACACCCACGATGGCCAACGCTGCTCCTTCACACTTGACACCCACGATGGTCAACGCTGCTCCTTCATACTTGACACCCACGATGGCCAACGCTGCTCCTTCACACTTGAATTTCACTCTCCGTTGTCGTCGTATTTTTTGGCACCTTTTTTTTTTTGAATGTTTTAAGCCATTCCAGGATGTTGGGAGTGACCTTGAACAACTTTTGTCATAGTGTATGTGAACATGATAGTTATTCCAGGAATCTGTTCGAGTTATCAGGAAAATTAAATCGAAAAATTGGAGGTAAAAATGAGAAAAAAATCAGGCATTACTACTACTACTACTACTACTACTACTACTACTACTACTACTACTACTAATAATAATAATAATAGTAATAATAGAAAATATTTCTTAAGCAACCAGTTCATTTAGCAAAGAAACATTATTCGCTATTTTTAATGTATTCGTTGTATATAACTTTCTGCATCTTTATCACTATTTACGTCTAATTCAATTTCTATATCTATGCAAACAAAAAACTCATAATAATGTTACATGTATTACTCAAATAAAAGTTTTAAAAATTTCCGTTGACGGATTTATTAAAAGGGGGGTGGCAGAGGAAGGAAAAAAGTACAACTCCAAAAGAAATCTCTAAAAGTTTAAATTTATTCTCTTCAGATATAAATCCAGATCTGCTTTAGTTAATCCTTTTGGGGGCTTAATTACTAGGCCTTTTCTGTATCCATATATGCTCTTGCGCTACCCTCCACAGGTTGGATATGGGGTGCACAATAAACTAGCCGCTTCGGCGGCAAAATCTAAAATCAAATCTCTTAATCGAGGATGAGGCGGCCCCGGTTAGCACCGATGCTCCCTGTATTTTACACACATACATTTTTTCCAGTAGGAAAACCTTTACTGCTTATCTGAGGGAATCGTGCAACAGAAAGGTGGAACCACTAGGCTACTGTCACATGTTCTTCGTAAAAAGAAAAGAACTGAATGTGGCCAATGTTAAACACGACTTATGCTTGACGAGTTAAGGTGAGAAGATTAACTTGATGTAGTGGGAACTACAACTGATTACATTCTTGAAGAAGGAAGTGGGATGCTGTTAGTACCCTTCCCCATCCCCGAGGTGGGTACAGTATATACCAAGCCAGGCAAGGCTTCCAGATGTCAACAGAGAAATGAGAGAGCGTTAGGCTATAATGTAGCGAGCACAGCCCCAACTGTTCCAGATTTATTGCCTCCAGGTGGTGAGAGATATATACACTAGTGAGAGAGATATACACATGTGGTACATGTATACACACGTGAGATATATACTTAAGTGGGTGCTATATACACATATAAGATATACAAATACAAATGGGATATTGATACACGAGTGAAATGTACAGTATACACAGGTAAAAAGTAAATAAGCAATAGATAAACAAAAGTGAGATACATCAGTGTAATAGAACTATACTACCACAAGTACGAACATACCAAAATCAGGGACAGAGTAAAGACTGTTGAGGTTCTGCAGCTACGTGACTTAAGCTACTGTTGTACACTTGTCAGCCATATTGGACGTGACTCCGCGTGAACATACATTGATAGAGTATACAATAAAGTCACGATTTACATCATTATATGGTAACCAATATCTCTCGCTACGCTGGAAAATATGGAAGAGCCTACCAGTTGCCCTAACACACACCAGTACTTCGTTAAGAGCTGGCATGTATCTACGGACTGCTAGAAAACATTGCGTTTATCTGACGCAGACCTGTTCCTAAGTACGACGTTTCGCCTATGAGAGGCTTTAATACTTAATAAAACACCTAACAGGTGAAACATCGTGTTTGTTTTATTTTTTTTGCAGCACCTGTGTGCGCCTGGCACCGACCAGTTGCCTGGCACTAACCAGCTGCCTGGCACCGACCATTTGCCTGGCACTAACCAGCTGCCTGGCACCGACCAGCTGCCTGGCACTAACCAGCTTTCTGGCACCGA
>NC_091308.1:30813546-30816046 GCF_038502225.1 Cherax quadricarinatus
TTCTTTTTATTATTATTATTATTGTTACTTTTGTAATCATATTTAACCAGAGGTCGTCTGCCACTAAGCTCGGGCGACCCCAAAAAAGAAACACATTAACTATCACTCATACAAATGTTGTCTTGGCAGCTAAACACGGATCTCATAATTTAAATGACCATCCACAACATTGTCATTCATACCTCAGAGTGTTGGCTTTGTGCTTCCCACCTCCAGGACTCAAGTCCGGCTTGACGGTTTCCCTGAATCTCTTCATATATGCGAGTTTACTCACACTCCAACAGCACTCAAGCCATGAAAACCGCTCGTTTTCTCTCTTTCCTTCCTGGAACAACTTCTGCCCCCAGATTTATACACTCCTTTTATTGCAGTCTTACACTGATCATCTTATTCTGCTCCATCCTCTCTAAATGCTGATAACACCTCAGCCCTCTGAATTTCTACTTATGATAACCCTACATCTAGTTTATATATTCCAAGCACACACAGCTCTCAAACATAACATCTCTACAGCCTCCTCCTCCTCGCTGTTACTTTTAAAACACGGATAAGGTTCTGTTTCCACACATGCTTTAATACACCAACCACCTTTTTTCCCTCATTTCTATGATTCACTTCATCTTTCACAGACACATCTGCCGACAAGTTCACTCCAAATTATTTATATACATTCCTTTTCCCATACTCCCTTCTTCCAATGTGATATTCATTCTTTCATTACCTACACTTCTTTGTTACTCTCATCACCTTGCTTATTTCTAAGTTAACTCTTAATTTATTCTTGCATGCCCTTCCAGATACCTCCGCCGGTACCTTTGCAACTTCTCTTCAGAATCCCCTAAATGAACTGTGTCATTAGAGATGAGAAACTATCTAACTAATTTTATATATATTAATCCCACTCCTCTCCTCAACACCCTATAGTTAACTTCTTTTACAACCTCATCTGTTAACATGTTAACTAACCATGGTGACATCACACATCCCTGTTTAAGATCTACTTTCAATGGGAAATAGTCCCCCTCCATCCTACATAACCTAAGCCTCACTCTCAACATAGAAACCTTTAACTGCTTTTAGTAACCTGTTATCTTAGATATTTTGTGATATCTGCCACGTATCTTTCCCGTCCGCCCTGTCATATGCCTCTTCTAAATCCATAAATGTAACATAGTTCCTGACGATTATCCACGCCTTATTCACTTAAATGCTTCATCGTAAACACTTCGCCTACACATCCCTTACCCTTTCCAGATCCTTCCTTTATTACCAACTCTGCCATACACTTTCCCCGTTATATTCAACTGGTTTATTCCTACAATAATTCTTACTGTCTCTTCTTCCCCTTTTCACTTATACAAAGAAGAAGCGCATATGCGCTTTCTGCCACTCGTCATGTACCTTCCCTTCTGTCATACACTTATAGAACAAATACACCAACCACTCTCGGACATCCCCCACCTGCTTTGACCATCTCACACTTATACTGTCTATCCCAGCAGCTTTATCTACTTTCACCTGCCAATCATTCTGCCTACTAGTTCACTCTCTTCCTCACACCGGCCAATCATTCTGCCCACGGCATCACTCTCTTCACCTACATCCACACTGGCTCTTCCATATTATTTTAAGATAAGATGATTATTAATATTGTTGTTGTTATTGTTGTTGTTGCTGCTGTTGGTGGTGTTTTTGTAATTATTACTATTGTTATTATTATTGCTATTATTATTCTGCTACGTCACCATTATATATATTTTAAGTGTAAGCTTTAATTTTGGAGTTTCATATTATATCAGTAATATTTTACTGCCAACTCATTTCCATGAGGCATTTTTGCATATTAATTTGGTATTAATATGTCAAGAATTTTAATGAGAGAGAGAGAGAGAGAGAGAGAGAGAGAGAGAGAAAGCAAGTGGTATTGACCAATACAGAGAAGCGACCGCTCATTGGCTGCTGAAGTGACCAATACCAGAGAAGGGACAACTCATTCGACAGCCAGTGAGCTGTTGCTCCTCAGGTACTGGTCACTTCAGCAGCAAGTGAGCTGTCTCTACTCTGATATTGGTCACTTCAGCAGCCAGTGAGCTGTCTCTACTCTGGTACTGGCCACTTAAGCAGCCAGTGAGCTGTCTCTACTCTGGTATTGGTCACTTCAGCAGCCAGTGAGCTGTCTCTACTCTGATATTGGTCACTTCAGCAGCCAGTGAGCTGTCTCTACTCTGGTATTGGTCACTTCAGCAGCCAGTGAGCTGTCTCTACTCTGGTATTGGTCACTTCAGCAGCCAGTGAGCTGTCTCTACTCTGGTACTGGCCACTTAAGCAGCCAATGAGGTGTGTCTATCCTGGTACTGGCCAGTTAAGCAGCCAATGAGGTGTCTCTATTCTGGTATTGGCCACTTCAGCAGCCAATGAGGTGTGTCTATGGTACTGGCCAGTTAAGCAGCCAATGAGGTGTCTACTCTGGTAATGGCCACTTCAGCAGCCAGTGAGGTGT
>NC_091308.1:30821046-30888546 GCF_038502225.1 Cherax quadricarinatus
CACTATTACAACCATTACAATCACAACCATTACTATCACAACCATCACTATCAACCACTATCATAACCTTCACTATCACAACCATTATTATCACAACCATCACTATCAACCACTATCATAACCTTCACTATCACAATCATCACTATCATAACCTTCACTATCACAACCATCACTATCATAACCTTCACTATCACAACCATCACTATCAACCACTATCATAACCTTCACTATCACAACCATTACTATCATAACCTTCACTATCACAACCATTATTATTATAACTTTCACTATCACAACCATTACTATCACAACCATCACTATCATAACATTCACTATCACAACCATTACTATCATGGCCTTCACTATCATAACCTTCACTATCACAACCCTTACTATCATAGCCTTCACTATCACAACCATTACTATCATAGCCTTCACTATTAAAACCATTACTATCATAACCTTCACTATTACAACCATTACTATCATAGCCTTCACTATCACAACCATTACTATCACAGCCTTCACTATCACAACCATTACTATCATAGGCTTCACTATCACAACCATTACTATCACAGCCTTCACTATCACAACCATTACTATCATAGCCTTCACTATCACAACCATTACTATCACAGCCTTCACTATCACAACCATTACTATCATAGCCTTCACTATCACAACCATTACTATCACAGCCTTCACTATCACAACCATTACTATCACAACCATTACTATCACAGCCTTCACTATCATAACCTTCACTATCACAACCATTACTATCATAACCTTCACTATCACAACCATTACTATCATAGCCTTCACTATCACAACCATTACCATCACAACCATTACTATCATAACCTTCACTATCACAACCATTACTATCATAACCTTCACTATCACAACCATTACTATCATAGCCTTCACTATCACAACCATTACTATCACAGCCTTCACTATCATAGCCTTCACTATCACAACCATTACTATCATAACCTTCACTATCACAACCATTACTATCATAGCCTTCACTATCACAACCATTACTATCACAGCCTTCACTATCATAACCTTCACTATCACAACCATTACTATCATAACCTTCACTATCACAACCATTACTATCATAGCCTTCACTATCACAACCATTACCATCACAACCATTACTATCATAACCTTCACTATCACAACCATTACTATCATAGCCTTCACTATCACAACCATTACTATCACAGCCTTCACTATCATAACCTTCACTATCACAACCATCATTACTACAACCATTAGTATCACAGCCATCACAAAGGTTAGTATATAAATGGTAAGAGGAGGTTGAGGGGAGGTTGAGGGGAGGTTGAGGGATTTTGATCGGAGGTTGAAGGGAGGTTGAGGGAAGTTGATGGGAGGACAGAGTGCCAGAAGTCTGACAGCATATTCCAAACTAATCTAGTGAGAGAGAGGGAAGAAGGGAGGGAGAGAGGGGTAGAGATGGAAAGAGGAAGGGAAGGACGAAGAGAGGGAGGGATGGATGGTGGGAGGGAGGGAGGGGAAAGCAAGAAGCAGAGAGGAAGAGGAAGAAACATTATACTTCTAACTAAAGGAGAGAGATCCTTACTCCATGACCCTGGTGAGAGAGATATTCCATGGTACATATTAGAGAAACTATTTCCTACTTTTAACACAGTCTTGTATTTCTAGGCCACTGTTTTCATCACCTCTATTGTGGTGTTTATGTTCTCCCTCCCTCCCTCTCTCCTCTCTCCCTCACTCCCTCCCTCCCTCTCTCCTCTCTCCCTCACTCCCTCCCTCTCTCCCTCACTCCCTCCCTCTCTCCCTCACTCCCTCCCTCTCTCCTCCCTCCCTCCCTCTCTCCTCCCTCCCTCTCTTCTCTCTCTCTCTCTCTCTCTCTCTCTCTCTCTCTCTCTCTCTCTCTCTCTCTGGTCGCATCAATGATTCTCGATGCTAAAGGAATTAAGGAAGATTTCCATTAAGGTAGAGCAGAGGCACTTTCTGTCTGTGGCACCCTCCCAGTGTCTGTGGCACCCTCCCAGTGTTTGTGGCACCCTCCCAGTGTCTGTGGCACCCTCCCAGTGTTTGTGGCACCCTCCCAGTGTCTGTGGCACCCTCCCAGTGTCTGTGGCACCCTCCCAGTGTCTGTGGCGCCCTCCCAGTGTCTGTGGCGCCCTCCCAGTGTCTGTGGCACCCTCCCAGTGTCTGTGGCACCCTCCCAGTGTCTGTGGCACCCTCCCAGTGTCTGTGGCACCCTCCCAGTGTCTGTGGCACCCTCCCAGTGTCTGTGGCACCCTCCCAGTGTCTGTGGCACCCTCCCAGTGTCTGTGGCACCCTCCCAGTGTCTGTGGCACCCTCCCAGTGTCTGTGGCACCCTCCCAGTGTCTGTGGCACCCTCCCAGTGTCTGTGGCACCCTCCCAGTGTCTGTGGCACCCTCCCAGTGTCTGTGGCACCCTCCCAGTGTCTGTGGCACCCTCCATGTGTTTGTGGCACCCTCCCACTGTCTGTGACACCCTCCCACTGTCTGTGACACCCTCCCACTGTCTGTGGCAAGGGGTTGGTTGGGGCTGGTCGGGGTTGGCGGGGTGGGTGGATATGGGCGGGGGTGGGTGAATGTGGGCGGGGATGGACGGGGGTGGATGAATGTGGGCGGGGATGGACAGGGGTGGATGAATGTGGGCGGGGGTGGATGAATGTGGGCGGGGGTGGATGAATGTGGGCGGGAGTGGATGAATGTGGGCGGGGGTTGATGAATGTGGGCGGGGGTTGATGAATGTGGGCGGGGGTGGATGAATGTGGGCAGGGGTGGATGAATGTGGGAGGGGATGGACGGGAGTGGGTAATGTGGGCGGGGGTGGGTAATGTGGGCAGGGGTGGATGAATGTGGGAGGGGATGGACGGGAGTGGGTAATGTGGGCGGGGGTGGGCGGGAGTGGGTAATGTGGGCGGGGGTGGGAGACACTACACACAAACCAATTAAACTTACACAATTTTTCACAATGTTTCTTCACGGTGTTTGTGTCTCCCTCCTCCCTCTCTCCCTCCCCTCCCTTACCATTCCCCACCCGTCCCATTCCCCTCCCTTCCCTTTCCCCTCCCTCTTCCCCAAGGCACTTCTGCCTCTTATCTACCTGTTGAAAGTTGAGTGATCCATCGCCAAGTCGAGGCCCTGGCCTTCTTTTTGGCGGACTGATCAAGCAGGCTGTTGGTGCACCCTACACATCCCGACTGTGGGAGTTGTAGGGTCGCGGGAGTAAATAGCAGGAGTGTGAGAGTTACTTTCAATATTCCTGGCCCAGGCTCGTCTGGATGTTGCTGCTGGTGGCCCGCAGCCCTACATATCTATCATAGCCTGGTTGATCCGGCACTTAAGGAGGTACTTACCGAGTTGACTCTTGAAGACTTCTACACTTGTTCCAGCAGTATTTCTGATATATGTTACGATGTTGAATAATCTGGGGCCACGGATTTTGATGCAGTGTTTTCTTACCAGGCCCACGGTGCCTCTGCTTTTTGCTGGGTTTATCTTACCTATTTTGGCCATATCTCTCACTTCAATATGTTGTTACGGCAGTGTGCGGATTTGGAACTAAGTCCTACAGCATCTTACACGTATATATTATCATGTATCTTTCTCTACTCCCCTCCAGGAAATACATATTAAGGACCCTGAGGTGTTTCCAGTAATTTAAATGTATAGTTGTCTCTGTGTTGATCGCATATGATCTCTGTATCTGGTCCAACTTTGCATTCTCTCGTGCCCTGACCGGAACCGTCAACACTGAACAATTCTCTAAGCAAGAAAAGACAAGTGATTTGAAGAGTGTCACTACTGGAACAATTTCCCTAGTTTTAAACATTACCACTGTCCACCCCGTCACTTTCCTGGTTATCATGATATTTAGCTGACTGTCTTCTTTGAAACAAAGGTCAGCTGACATTATTACGCCCAGATATTTCACACGTTCCTTTCGTTATGTCTGTTGATCCTCTTGCGTTTTGCGTACAGTCTTTTTTTCTCTCTCCCCCCCTCCTCTCTCTCTCTCTCTCTCTCTCTCTCTCTCTCTCTCTCTCTCTCTCTCTCTCTCGAGTTCTTCATTCTTGCCTTGTCTAAGCAGTTGGAACTTGCCACCACTGAACGTCATGTTATTCTCACGGCTTTCTAATTTCTCCTGCCTCTCGTGATTGGACAAGGTCGCAGTCTGTGATCTTGCTACGAGTGGCCGAGGTAACAACCAGTTAGTCTGTTAGACAGCCTGATAAACAGCTGTCTTCTGTCATGTTGACAAGTCTGGCAGCTTCTTGGTTCCCACATAGGTGGCGCAGTTTGTTGTGGCCTCTGAAATAACCATCGTTCATTGCGAGATACACACACACATTATATATATATATATATATATATATATATATATATATATATATATATATATATATATATATATAGTAAGTATGAATGGGAGGGTGTTGATACCTGGGAAGAAGTTGATATCCTTGGGGTGAAATTTAACTCCAAACTGACCATGAAAAGTCACGTTGTAAATCTTGCAAACAAGACAGCCAAGAATCTTACAGCACTTCGCCGTATCTCGCATCTGCCTGACAGTAAGGGCTGCAAGATTCTGTATGACGCACAAGTACGCTCACTCCTTGAGTATGCTCCACTTTCTTGGTTTGCCTGCTCCTCCTCTTATCTGCGACTGTTTGACAGAGTAGAGAACAGGGCAAGACGTCTCATCTCTCGCCTGGACCCATCCTAGATAGATCTGTCATTTGAGCAGAGCCTTCAACACAGGAGGGATGTGGGTGGGCACACTTGTACCACCAAAGTACCACACTTGGCTCCACTTTGAGGACAATGAGAAGCAAGCTTCTATGCCACAAAACGGGCAGAAAGCAGCAACTTCACTCTGGTTGTACCCTTCTCCAGAACATCACTTCATCTGAGATCATTTATCCCCAGGATGACTCGGGTCTGGAACACATTCGTACAGCATTATGATGTCAACGACATAAAGTCAGTTGATCAAATGAAAATGCTGGCCCACAGATGGCTCCAATTTCATCCTGTTTCCTACTTGTATGTTTCATAACAATAAAAATGCTTTCAAATAAGCTGATGTAGGTAACAGCTCTTAGCTTGTCAATAAAGTTAGGAATCCTTAACTTGTAAATAGTTTGTCAATAAAGCTAGGGATCCTGAGTAAATAAAAGACACACACACATCAACTGGGGAGGCTGGAGGGAGCACAAAACAGCACAGGAGATGATTTGTATTTGGTGTGGGAGGGGAGGAGAGGGGGAAGAGGGAGGAGAGGGGTAAGAGGGAAGAGAGGAGAGAGTGAAGAGGAGGGGTAAAGAGCAGGAGTGTAAAGAGTTATTCCTCCTGTTAACCCTCCTGCTCCTCCTAATTCACCTTTTGTTCCTGTTATTCCTCCTCCTCCTGTTAATCCATTCCTCCTATCTTTCCTCATCTTTCTGTTGTTCCACCTCCTCATTTAACTAACAAATAAATAAATTAACGAAGGAAAAAGGGAGGGAGGGAACAGGAGGGAAGAAATGAAAGGGAAGTGAAAAAGAAAGGAATGGTAATAGCTGATAGGGAACAAGAGTAAAAGGTTGAGAAAAACGGAGCGCTAAGAAAGAAGAGAGAGAAGAAAAGGGAAGAGAGAAGAAGAAAGGGAAAAGGACGAAGGGGAAAGAGGGGCAAAAAGGGAGAAGGAAGGTGGAAAAGGAGGAAGAGGAAGAGGAGTACTGGTAGAGGCTAAAGCAGTAAGGATACTGTGCACACTAATCTAGTATTTTTTTATCCTTCCTCTTCCCCCCTTTCCTTTCCCTCCCCTTCTTGCCCCCTCCCCTCCCCTCCCCTCCACCCCCTACCCTTCACCACCCTCCCCCTCCTCCTCACCACTCCCTATGAGGTTAAAAATCTCTCCTTCATTTAATTCACGTTGATACCCCAAGGGTATGTGAATGTTTAGAGAGAGAGAGAGAGAGAGAGAGAGAGAGAGAGAGAGAGAGAGAGAGAGAGAGAGAATTCGTTCCTAAGATTGACGAATCTTTCAAGAAATTTCAATAAATGTCATCATCTTAGACTGAGTCAGACCTTCCTAGATCCTAGTAACATTTGCCTTCCTAGGTCCTAGTAACACTAGTCTTCCTAGGTCCTAGTAACACTAGTCTTCCTAGGTCCTAGTAACACTAGTCTTCCTAGGTCCTAGTAACACTAGTCTTCCTAGGTCATAGTAACACTAGTCTTCCTAGGTCCTAGTAACATTTGCCTTCGTAGGTCCTAGTAACACTAGTCTTCCTAGGTCCTAGTAACACTAGTCTTCCTAGGTCCTAGTAACACTAGTCTTCCTAGGTCCTAGTAACACTAGTCTTCCTAGGTCCTAGTAACACTAGTCTTCCTAGGTCCTAGTAACACTAGTCTTCCTAGGTCCTAGTAACACTAGTCTTCCTAGGTCCTAGTAACATTTGCCTTCCTAGGTCCTAGTAACACTAGTCTTCCTAGGTCCTAGTAACACTAGTCTTCCTAGGTCCTAGTAACACTAGTCTTCCTAGGTCCTAGTAACACTAGTCTTCCTAGGTCCTAGTAACACTAGTCATCCTAGGTCCTAGTAACTAGTCTTCCTAGGTCCTAGTAACACTAGTCTTCCTAGGTCCTAGTAACATTTGCCTTCCTAGGTCCTAGTAACACTAGTCTTCCTAGGTCCTAGTAACACTAGTCTTCCTAGGTCCTAGTAACATTCATCTTCCTAGGTCCTAGTATCAGTCATCTTCCTAGGTCCTAGTAACAATCATCTTCCTAGGTCCTAGTAACACATCTTCCTAGGTCCTAGTAACATTCATCTTCCTAGGTCCTAGTATCACTTGTCTTCCTAGGTCCTAGTAACATTCATCTTCCTAGGTCCTAGTAACACTTGTCTTCCTAGGTCCTAGTAACACTCATCTTCCAAGGTCCTAGTAACACTCATCTTCCTAGGTCCTAGTAACACTCATCTTCCTAGGTCCTAGTAACATTCATCTTCCTAGGTCCTAGTAACACTCATCTTCCTAGGTCCTAGTAACACTCATCTTCCTAGGTCCTAGTAACACTCATCTTCCTAGGTCCTAGTAACACTCATCTTCCTAGGTCCTAGTAACACTCATCTTCCTAGGTCCTAGTACACTCATCTTCCTAGGTTCTAGTAACATTCATCTTCCTAGGTCCTAGTAACACTCATCTTCCTAGGTCCTAGTAACACTCATCTTCCTAGGTCCTAGTAACACTAGTCTTCCTAGGTCCTAGTAACATTCATCTTCCTAGGTCCTAGTAACACTCATCTTCCTAGGTCCTAGTAACATTCATCTTCCTAGGTCCTAGTAACACTCATCTTCCTAGATCCTAGTAACACTTGTCTTCCTAGGTCCTAGTAACATTCATCTTCCTAGGCCCTAGTAACATTCATCTTCCTAGGTCCTAGCAACACTCATCTTCCTAGGTATTAGTAACACTTGTCTTCCTAGGTCCTAGCAACACTTGTCTTCCTAGGTATTAGTAACACTTGTCTTCCTAGGTCCTAGTAACATTCATTTTCCTAGGTCCTAGTAACACTTGCCTTCCTAGGTCCTAGTAACATTCATCTTCCTAGGTCCTAGTAACATTCATCATCCTAGGTCCTAGTAACACTTGTCTTCCTAGGTCCTAGTAACACTTGTCTTCTTAGATCCTTCCCCTCTCTCTACACAACCGCAATAAATAATTTACTGATATTCTAACAAGTACACTTTAATAATAATAATAATAATCATAATAATAATAATCAACTTATTAATATTACTGCAATTTTCAAAATTAAAACCTACTTTTTAATGCACTGTATTTTTGCACATATTGTAAACACAGTCGTGAAAACCTGTGAGAATGTTAAAACCTGTGAGAATGTTAAAACATGTGAGAATGTTAAAACCTGTGAGAATGTTAAAACATGTGAGGGACTTAAGATAAACCAATGACGTGGCTGATAATATTACAGTAACTTGAAGCTAACATAAATTATCCAGCCGACGGTCTGAATTCTCAGTTTGTCGTCTGCTTTCCAAAAAAAAAAAAAATCGGATTTTTTCCTTCAGTTCACTTAATATTTCGTAGACAATAGGCATTGTGGTTAGTTTGTAAATGGATAACACGGCCTAGTGCTGGGTGAGTCTATGTAGTTAACAGTGTGGTTAACACTACACTTGTATCATCTTCAACACTGTAGTTAACAACACTCTTGTATCACCTTCAACACTGTAGTTAACAACACTTTTGTATCACCTTCAACACTGTAGTTAACAACACTCTTGTATCACCTTCAACACTGTAGTTAACAACACTCTTGTATCACCTTCAACACTGTAGTTAACAACACTCTTGTATCACCTTCAACACTGTAGTTAACAACACTCTTGTATCACCTTCAACATTGTAAACATCACTCTTGTATCACCTTCAACACTGTAGTTAACAACACTCTTGTATCACCTTCAACACTGTAGTTAACAATACTCTTGTATCACCTTCAACACTGTAGTTAACAACACTCTTGTATCACCTTCAACACCGTAGTTAACAATACTCTTGTATCACCTTCAACACTGTAGTTAACAATACTCTTGTATCACCTTCAACACTGTAGTTAACAACACTCTTGTATCACCTTCAACACTGTAGTTAACAATACTCTTGTATCACCTTCAACACTGTAGTTAACAACACTCTTGTATCACCTTCAACACCGTAGTTAACAATACTCTTGTATCACCTTCAACACTGTAGTTAACAACACTCTTGTATCACCTTCAACACTGTAGTTAACAACACTCTTGTATCACCTTCAACATTGTAAACATCACTCTTGTATCACCTTCAACACTGTGGTTAACATCACTCTTGTTTTATCACCTTCAACACTGTAGTTAACAACACTCTTGTATCACCTTCAACATGTAGTTAAAAAGTTAACAACACTCTTGTATTACCTTCAACATTGTAAACATCACACTTGTATCACCTCCAACACTAGTTAACAACACACTTACATGACCCTCAACGTTGTAATCATTAACCCATGTTAAACACAACAAACCTTAACATGATAAGTAGCAGCACCAGCACCAGCACCAGTAGTAGTAGCAGCACCAGCACCAGTAGTAGTAGTAGACGTAATGTAATTATAAATTTACGTCATCATATGCTGCAAGCTTGACATAAACCAGTGAAAATATTGGTCATTAAGACTACACACAAGACACACACACACACATACACGATACAAACGACACACACGACACACTAAACTACAGACCAGTGTCACTGACGTGTATAGTATGCAGTCATGGAGAAGATTATCAGGAGGAGAGTGGTGGAGCACCTGGAACGGAACAAGGTTATAAACGACAACCAGCACGGATTCAAGGAACGTAAATCCTGTGTCACAAACCTACTGAAGTTTTATGACAAGGTAACAAACAGGACACGAGAGAGAGGGGTGGGTTGATTGCAATTTCTTGGACTGCAAGAAGGCCTTCGACACAGTTCCTCACAAGAGATTAGTACAGAAGCTGGAGGATCACGCGTGTATAACAGGAAGGGCACTGCAATGCATCAGAGAATACCTGACAGGGAGGCAACAACGAGTCATGGTACGTGATAAGGTATCACAGTGGGCGCCTGTGACGAGCGGGGTCCCACAGGGGTCAGTCCTAGGACCAGTGCTATTTTTCGTATATGTGAATGACATGATGAAAGGGACAGACTCAGAAGTGTCCCTGTTCGCTGATAATGTGAAGTTAATGAGGAGAATTAAATCAGATGAGCATCAGGCAGGACTACAAAGAAACCTGGACAGGCTGGATGCGTGGTCCAGCAACTGGCTCCTTGAATTTAACCCCGTCAAATGCAAAGTCATGAAAATCAGGGAAGGGCAAAGAAGACCGCAGAGTATAGGACAGGCGGCCAAAGATTATAAACCTCACTCAAGGAGAATGATCTTGGGGGTGAGCATAATACCGAGCACGTCTCCGGAAGCAGACATCAACCAGATAACTGCTGCAGCACATAGGCGCCTGGCGAACCTGAGAATAGTGTTCCGATGCCTCAGTAAGGAATCGTTCAAGAATCTGTACACCGCATACGTTAGGCCCATACTGGAGTATGCAACACCAGTTTGGAAACCACACCTGGTCATGCACGTCAAGAAATTAGAGAAAGTGCAAAGGTTTGCAACAAGGATAGTTCCAAAGCTAAGGGGAATGTCCTACGAAGAAAGGTTAAGGGAAATCGGTCTGACGACACTGGAAGACAGGAGGGTTCGGGGAGGCATGATAACGACATGCAAAATACTGCGAGGAATATATAAGGTGGACAAAGATAGGATGTTCCAGAGAGGAGACACAGACACAAGGGGTCACAATTGGAAGTTGAAGACTCACATAAGTCAAAGGGATGTTAGGAAGTATTTCTTCAGTCATAGAGCTGCCAGGAAGTGGAATATCCTGGCGAGTGACGTAGTGGAGGCAGGAACCATACAAAGCTCTAAGATGAAGCATGATAAAGCTCATGGAGCAGGGAGAGAGAGGACCTAGTAGCGTTCTGTGAAGAGGCGGGGCCAGGAGCTGAGTCTCGACCCCTGAACCACAATTAGGTGAGTACACTCACACACACATGATACACACATGACACAAAACACATGACACACGACTCAATGATACACAGGACACACACACAAACACACAAACACACACACACACACACACACACACACACACACACACACACACACACACACGTACACTAGTGATCACGTGGTTCTGTGTTCTGATTACATAGTTGAGCTACAATTGGAGAGGGTAGCAGGAATAGGACGGGAAACCAAACTACAAAAGGGGAGACTACACAGGCATGAGGAACTTCCTTCATGACGTTCAGTGGGAGAGAGAATTGGCAGGAAAACCAGTAAAAGTCATGATGGACTATGTGACAAATTGCAAGGAGGCAGAAGAGAGGTTTGTTCCCAAGGGAAATAAAAGCAGTGGGAAGACCAGAACTAGTCCTTGGTTCACCTAAAGGTGTAGGGAAGACAAAAGTGCACTAGAGAATGGAAAAAGTACAGAAGACAAAGGACCCAGAAAAATAAAAAGATTAGCCGAAGAGCCAGAAACGTATATGAACAGATAAGAAGTGAGGCTCAGCGGCAATACGAAAATGACATAGCATAAAAGTCAAGTCTGACCCGAAGCTGTTGTATAGCCCCATCAGGAGAAAAACAACAGTCAAAGGGGAGTTCACAAGAAACAACCACGAGGTATGTGAGGAGCTCAACATGAGAGTTAAATTAGTATTTACAG
This sequence comes from Cherax quadricarinatus, assembly GCF_038502225.1. Taxonomy (NCBI): domain Eukaryota; kingdom Metazoa; phylum Arthropoda; class Malacostraca; order Decapoda; family Parastacidae; genus Cherax; species Cherax quadricarinatus. Next base: position 30,832,433 of record NC_091308.1, read on the forward strand.
TGGAGACAGGAAGGACTCCAGGAATTAAGAATAGGGAGGTACACCAACAAGTGCTGGATGAAATACACACAACTGAGGAGGAGGTGAAGAAACTGCTGTGTGAACTTGATACCTCAAAGGCGGTGGGACCAGACAACATATCTCCGTGGATCCTCAGAGAGGGAGACAAGATGTGTGTGCCACTAACAAAAATCTTCAAAACATCCATTGAAACAGGGCAACTACCTGAGGTATCCAAGATGGCAAATGTAGTCCCAATTTTTAAGAAAGGAGACAAACACGAGCTATTAAACTATAGACCTGTGTCATTGACGTTCATAGTATGCAAAGTCATGGAGAAGATCATCAGGAGGAGAGTTGTTGAGCACGTAGAAAGACACAAACTTATAAACGACAACCAGCACTGTTTCAGGGAATTAAAATTCTGTGTCACAAACCTACTGGGGTTTTATGACAAGGTAACAGAAGACACGAGAGAGAGGGGTGGATAGACTGCATTTTCTTGGGTTGCAAGAAGGTTTTCGACACAGTTCCTCACAAGAGCCAGAGAATCAGGCACACACAACAGGAAAGGCACTGCAATGGATCAAAGAATATCTGACAGGGAGGCAACAACGAGTCATGGTACGTGACGAGGAGTTCGAGTGGGCGCCTGTGACGAGCGGGGTCCCACAGGTCTCAGTAGTAGTACCAGTTCCTAGTAACCAGTTACCAGTAACCAGTGTACCAGTAGATGACTCACTACCAACCGTCTCTGCGTGAATCACTGTCTGTATTCATATTGCTGCTGACCACAGCAGTATTTCAAACACCCCCTCACATATGGGTACTGGGGTTAGTCAGTCTTACGAGAGAGAGCAAGGAGGCAGGTCACCGGCTGTTTGGCGCCTACCAATACTTACCGTTATAATTATACGTACTACCAGCCTACGTGAGTATTTCTTTACCCTATCCACGTGTTCGAACCCCACATGATAAATGATCAGTGATATTTTTGATATATGTGAATGACATGATGGAAACGATAGATTCAGAAGTGTCCCTGTTCGCAGATAATGTGAAGTTAATGAGGAGAATTAAATCAGCTGAGGATAAGGCAGGACTACAAAGAGACCTGGACAGGCAACAAGCCTGGTCCAGCAACTGGCTCACTGAATTTAACCCCGCCAAATGCAAGGTCATGAAGATCGGGAAAGGGCAAAGAAGACCGCAGACACAATATAGTCTAGGTGGCCAAAGACTACAAACCTCACTCAAGGAAAAAGATCTTGGGGGAGTATAGTACCGAGCACATCTGAGGTGCACATCAATCAGATAACTGCCGGAGCGTACGGGCGTCTGGCAAACCTAAAAATAGCATTCCGATACCTTAGTATGGAAACGTTCAAGACTCTGTACACCATATACGTCAGGCCCATATTGGTGTATGCAGCACCAGTTTGGAATCCACACCTGGTCAAACACGTCAAGATATTAGAGAAAGTGCAAAGGTTTGCAACGATACTAGTCCCAGAGCTAAGGGGATTATCCTACGAAAAAAGGTTAAGGGAAATCGGCCTGACGACACTGGAGGACAGGAGGGTCAGGGGAGACATGATAACGACATATAAAATACTGTGAAGAAATGACAAGGTGGACAAAGACAGTTTGTTCCAGAAATGGGACACAGAAACAAGAGGTCACAATTGGAAGTTGAAGACTCCTATGAGTCAAAGGGACGTTAGGAAGTATTTCTTCAATCACAGAGCTGTCAGGAAGTGGAATAGCCTAGAAAGTGACGTAGTGGAGGCAGGAACCATACATTGTTTTAAGATGAGGTTTGATAAAGCTCATGGAGCAGGAAGAGAGAGGACTCAGTAACAATCAGTGAAGAGGCGGGGCAGCTATGAATCGACCCCTGCAACCACAAATAGGCGAGTGCAAATAGGTTAGTACATACACACACACACACACACACACACACACACACACACACACACACACACACACACACACACACACACACACACACGATATGAGACTCGGTGGCAGAAGTTGCAGCATAAATGGAGGGGAAGCAAGAACCTATATTGCCAACACCTTTCAGTGTTGTGAAAGTCAGAGAACACTGGAACAAGCTACGTATTAATGCTGAAGTGGTCATGGAACACTGGAGTAAGCTGCCTTCCAGTGTTGCAGCAGTCAAGGAACACTGCAACAAGCTGCTTTCCAGTGCTGCAGCGGTCAAGAACATTGGAACAAGCTGCCTTCCAGTGTTGCAGCAGTCAAGGAACACTGGAACAAGCTGCCTTCCGATATAACTAGCACAGGTACACTGCCTGTCTTTCTTCCTGTAGCTCTCTTACAAAGGATTAGCAAATACCAAATTAATCTAAGCTGTTTACAACTTACAAATGTGAATTCAAAGGTCGTCTCCTTGAGGAAGGATGTGGGGAGCCCCTGGGGAGTCCTTGGGAAGTTATCGCCCCCACGACCCGGTCTCAGACAAGGTCTTCGGCCTAAATGGAGTTCAATAATGGCTGTCAGACTGGTGTTGGTCCTGGACCAGTGGTGACTCTCAGTGTTGGGGTCTCTCTCTCTCTCTCTCTCTCTCTCTCTCTCTCTCTCTCTCTCTCTCTCTCCTCTGCTTACTCACCTTCTCTATTATCTCTTTCCTCTCGTCCTCTACCATTTTTTCCTTCTTTCATTTCCCTCCACTACTTGCCCTTTCTACTTTCCGTCCCCTCTCTTCTTGCCTCCCCTTCTTTCTCCATTTCTTTCTTTCCTGCCTCCCCTTCCTCGTTCCTCTGCTTCCTTCGTCCCTCCTCTTCCTTCCTTCCTCTGTTATCCCACTCCCGCATTTCTTCATTGCCTCTCCTCCCTCCCGTCCCCTCTCCAAACCCCCATCACTATCTCTCCTCCATCTCTCCCTTTCCTTCTCCCTCCTCCCCCTCCCCTTGTATAATCAAGTGCGGACAATTAAAAAGAGGAAGATAATTCCCAGCCGGGAGGCTGTGCGGCTGCTGCGCTAGCTGAGGGGAGGGGGAGGAGAGGGGAGGGGGAGGAGAGGGGAGGGGCTTGAGGGGGAGAAGAAAGGGGTGATGAAGAAGAGAGGATAGAGAGGGGGTGATGAGGGAGAGAAGGGGTAATGGAGGAGGGGATGATGAGAGAGAGAGAGAGAGAGAGAGAGAGAGATAAGGGAGACTGATACATGTGTGGAGGAGGAAGAGATAGAGGACAAGGGAGAGATGTTTACCCCGAGCACAAGAATAAGAGGAGGACCCCAGGCTCAGCGGGGGAGAGGACAGGGGGGGGGGAGGAGAAACAGGAAGAGAAGGAAAACGAACCAGGAAGGCGATAAGGGAGGAAATGACGGAGAAAATAAAGCTTTAGACAAGAGGGAAGCGTAAGAGAATCTTCCATTGTAGGCGCCACTGAGCTGTGTACATACACACACACACACACACACACACACACACACACACACACACACACACACACACACAAGAGGAGTGAAAGTGGGCTAACCAGCAGAAAATGTATAGAATTCATACATCGAAGGCGGAAGTAATAAAACTACAGAAAGAGTTGACCACATGAAGAGCCCAGGTGGAACTGACGGCGCCTCACCACTGATACTGATAAAAGGAGCAGAAGCACTCTGTGAAGCTATACCAAACATTTACACCATGTCGCTGGAGATGGGACAACCACTGAGCAGCTGGAAAAATGTGGCCCCAGTGCAACCCCGACCATCATGGATATACAGCAGGAAGATAAAGCTTGTCAGGGCTACTGAGCCATGACAACAGAATTACGGAAGCGTAGGAAGAGCGCCAAAATGCAGATGCTGTTTTCAGAGATCTCGCAGAAGGCATTTGGCAAATGCGATCATGGACGGATTGTACGCTAAATGAGATCAATAGGTATAACGTGGAATATACGTAAATGAGACTGAACGCAAATAGTAGTAACAAACATTAAAATCCAGCATAAGCAAAGTGAAAAGCTTTGTACTCCGTAGCACGACCCTGGCGCCTCTACTGTTTCTTGTAGTCACACTGGACACACAAAAACACTCGCCACAGATTCGTTTCATAATTTGCGGATACCAAAATAAGTATGAAAATCACCTTAGTCGAAGACAGGGAAAACAAAAACGAAGGAAGATATGAACAATGTCTTGCAGTGGAGAACAACATGACGTTCACTGGTGACAGGTTGAAACTGCTTAGATGTGGAAAGAATGAACTCAACAGGGCACGCGAGCAACACTTAGGTATCTTCATTATCAAAACTTTTCGCCTGCACTACAGGAGAAACGTTCCGTCATTGGTCAGTCTCTTAGCCTGATGTTAAGCATCAGGCTATCAACGGAAAAACCTGGCCCCAGGGCCGGAAAGATCTCGAAACAGGTAACATGTATATCTCGGGTATGTCACTGGAAGACAAACAGACAAGACACATTCAATTACAGACCAGTCTCACTAAGAGGTATGCTCTCCAAAATACTGGCCAAGATAAATCAGGAAAAGGCTGGTTGAGCATCTGGAGGAGGACGACGACTCCGGATAAGTCTTACCTCACTAACTTACCGGAGAGGTCCATGACAGAAGAACGGATATCAAGCAAGAAAGACAAGGAAGGGACGACTGCACATTCTTGGACTGCAGGAAAGCATCTGGCACTGTACCCTGCAAGAGATGGATTCACGGACTCGAGGAGCAAGCAGGGATACATGGTGAAGTCCTTCAACAGATCAAGAAAAACCTGCCGAAGAGAAAGAAGACAGAGGCAGACCTAAGAGCCAGGCAGTAAGGACTTGGACCAGACTGTAAGGTGGTAGGCACTCCGACCACACTAAGGCAGTAAGTACTCGGAACTGGCTCTAAGACAGTTAGTACTCATATCAGTCGTTAACATAACAAGTAATCAGAGCAGGCTGTAAGATAACGTGACCAGGCTGTAAGATAGCGTGATCAGGCCGTAAGATAGCCTGACCAGGCTGTAATATACCCTTTCATATACCTTTGAAGAATTTCGAGAGTATATCTACTCTCTGAGCCCGGCCATGGGCCAGGTTCGTCTGGTGCTCGCCTGGTCAACCAAGCTTTTGCTGTTAGTGGCCCGCTGCCCCACATATCCATCATAGCCTGGTTGATCTGGCACCTGGTGTAGATACTTGTCTAGTTTCCTCTTGAAGACTTCAACACTTGTTCCAGCAGTGTTTCTGATATCTTCTGGTAAGATGTTGAAAAGTCTGGGACCCCGGATGTTGATACAGTGTTCCCTTATTGTCCCCACCGCACCCCTGCTCCTCACTGGGTTTATTTTGCACTTCCTCCCATATCTCTCACTCCAGTATGTTATGGCAGTGTGCAGATTTGGGACCAAGCCCTCGAGTACCTTCCAGGTATCCGATATTTATCCTGCCCTGAACGGGGCCGTCAGCACTGAGCAATATTCTAAGTGAGGGAGCACTAGCGATTTGAAGAGTGTCACCATCGGCATTGTTTCCCTTGTTTTGAAAGTTCTCGATACCCACCCAGTCATCTTCCTGGCTGTCGTGATCTTTGTCTTGTTATTGTCTTTAAAAGAAAGGTCCGCTGACATAATTATTCCCAGGTCTTTTACGTGTTCCTTACGTTCTATTTGGTGACCCTCTTGAGTTTTGTATATAGTGCTCCTTTTGAGTTTTTCATTCTTTCCATACCTAAGCAGCTGGAACTTATCACCATTGAACGTCATGTTGTTTTCCACTGACCACTGGAAAACCCTGTTTACGTCTTCCTGTACTTTTTCATCAGGCTGTAGGATCAGCGTGGACTTGGACCAGGCTCGAAGAAAGAGCTTCTAAGCAAACACATACCAGCTCTTAGACCAACAAAACGCAGACATGCCGACCGCACCAGCAGAGTTTCCGACATTGGTCCAAACTGACTCAGAGATGAGACAGCCTATCCAGCCACCACTGGTGACGTATCTAGGAGTCAGTAGATGAGAGAGATTTCAAATGAGTTAATGTGGGTAACAGGTCCTAGCTTATAAAGTTAGGAACCTTAACCTAACCTTATAACTCCCTGTGTGTGAGAGAGAGGGAGAGAGAGAGAGAGAGAGAGAGAGAGAGAGAGAGAGAGAGAGAGAGAGAGAGAGAGAGAGAGAGAGAGAGAGAGAGAGAGAGAGAGAGAGAGAGAGAAAGAGAAATAGGCGAGGAGAAAACTGATTAAAGAAATGCCACTATCTCAGGGGAATGCGATTTCTTTCAATTTTCTTTCATTTCTATCCTCGCTTTCTTTCTGCATCTCTCCCTTTATCACTCCGTCCTTTTCTTTCCTAATGCGTGTCTCTCCCTTCTCTCCCTCTTCTGTCTCCCGTACCTTCCTTTCTTTCTCATTCCATTTCCTCCCCTTTTCTTCTCCCCATCACCAATCTTCATCCCCCCCTTGTTCTCATTTCCTTCCCCCCTCTCTCTCTCTCCTCACGTTTTCTCCCCACCCTCTCCCCTCATCAACTCTCCCCTCACCTTTCTTCCCCTAATCTCTAATCCCCATTCCCGTCCTCTCCCTTCCCCTTCCCTCTCCATGCTTATCTGAAATAGTGACGCTCACAGGTTAGGGATGCAAGTCACTGTTACGAGTCACTCACGAACCACTGCTACGAGTCACTGTTACGAGTCATCGTTAAGAATCACCGTTAAGTCACCGTTAAGAACCACTGTTGCAAGGGAGAAATTACCGGTTGAGCCCCGCCGGGTTAAAGCAGGGAGAAGCGGGAGGGGAAAGGAGGAGGGAGGGAGGGAGAAAGGGAAGGAAGAGAAGGACAGGAAGTAAAAGAGGGAAGGAAGTGTAGGGTAAAAAGTGGAAGAGAAGAAGCGGAGGAGAGAGTGGGACAACCCCCCCTCTCTCAACTCTCTCTCTCTCTCTCTCTCCGCCTACCCTTCACCCTCATCACGCCTCCCTCAGCCCACCACAGGAAAGGGGGGGGTAGAGCATGTGAGGGATTAATTAGACTATCACTACTGCTGCTCGCACTAGATCCCCCGGCTTAAACACGAGAGGGAGGGAGGGGAGGAAGAGGAAAGTGAGAGGGAAGGGAGGGGAGGAAGGGGGAGTGGGGTGAAAAGAAAGGACGTAGAAGGGTGATGGAGAGGGAGAGAGGCACGTAATAAAAAAAACACAGCGAAGAGGCGGGGCCAGGAGCTGTGATCGACCCCTGCAACCACAAATAGGTGAGTACAAACAGGGAGGTGAGCACGCGTACACACACACACACACACACACAGTAACAAGGGGACACAGTTGGAAGCTGAAGACACAGATGAATCACAGGGATGTTAGGAAGTATTTCTTCAGCCACAGAGTAGTCAGTAAGTGGAATAGTTTGGGAAGCGATGTAGTGGAGGCAGGATCCATACATAGCTTTAAGCAGAGGTATGATAAAGCTCACGGCTCAGGGAGAGTGACCTAGTAGCGATCAGTGAAGAGGCGGGGCCAGGAGCTCGGACTCGACCCCCGCAACCTCAACTAGGTGAGTACAACTAGGTGAGTACACACACACACACACACACACACACACACACACACATTAGACAAAGATGATTCCCAGTCTGTCTCTCTCACAGGTCGTGTCTCCCGTATTCCATTTCTCCCTTATTAATAATTTTTCACTCTTTCATCCCCCTTTCCCTCCTCTCATTGCTCCTTCTCCCCTCCCATCCCCTTCCCTTACTTCCTCTTTCCTCTCTCTATCTCTCTCTTTCTCTCCCTCACTGTTTTTCCCTTCCATTTCCTTTCCTCAGACACTTATCAACTTTTTATTTTTATTTTCCCTTGACATTCTTCCCCCCCACCCCTCACACAGTAACCCCCCTCCTTTTCCTTCCCCTACTCTTCCCTACCTCTCAATCTCACTATCCCTCTATCCTTCATCATTTGTCCCTCAAACTCCCCCCCTCTCTATCCCTCACTCCCTCATCCTCCACCCATCATCATCCACTGCTTCCTTCCCTCTCTCTCTCTCCCTCTCTCTCTCTCTCTCTCTCTCCTCCTTGACCTGCCTTCAGATAAAGACAGACCTTCAAAGTCTTAACAACCCAACACCAAATATAATCCTCCTCAGAGATTTCAACCTTCCACAGATGTAATAACAATAATTATAACCTTAATTTTTAAAGAGGGGGGTGGGTGGACTAGTAAGCCAGCGGAATGTCTCGGTCACATGAGCAAAAGCTCCAGCTGCGGGTCATCATATGACTAAGACCCACGTCAGGAAACACTTGTCCTGTTCACTGACAAACCTAACCTAACCTAACCTAAGCTAGCAGATAAAACATAAGAGAGTAAAACAGTGTTGTACCAGAAACAGTTGGTGTCAACACGTTAGTTCCCGAGCTACACACCAGGAAGCTAACACAGAGCTTCGTGAGAAGTCTTCTCTGAACCAACAGATAACAGATCCCACTAGAAATGAAATTACATTGGAATTCATGTTCATGGAGCAAGGAGAGTGGACCTAGTAGCGACCAGTGAAGAGGCAGGGCCAGGAGCTATAACATGACACCGAGGAACTAATCAGAGACATAAATCATAAATATAATATCCACTGACGGCATCACAGAAGTACAAACAATTACCACTTTTTTTTGGGAAAACTCCAGAAAGTGTTACAAAAAAAGGGATGATCACTCAGTTTAACTTGAAAATAAAAAAAAAACTATGAGAGGGAGAAAGAGAAACTGGGGAAGAGTTTCGGACACAATTAGAAAACACTGTATCAACATCCGTGACCCCAGACTGCTTAACACTATCAGCAGACATCAAACACACTGCTGGAACAAGCGTAGAGCCAACTTGGTAAATGTGTCGTGAGGATGAGTGATGGATATGTGGGGGAAAGGGGGGGAGGGGGAGGAAAGGGGAAAGTGAGGAGGGGATAGACTGGGAAGATGATGAGGGGAAGGAAGGGGAAAATGGGAAGGGAAGAGATCATGAAGATAAGGAGGCAAGGGATCAGTAAGATGGAAAGAGGGAAAATGGGGAGATGATGGATGGGGTGGATGAGAGGAGGAATGGGGAAGATGGAGAGGGGTGGGATGGAAGGAAAGGAGAATGTGAAGAAATGAAGAGACTGGGAGGGGATAATGGTAAGGATGGAAATGATGGGAAGAATAGGAGGGGAAGGGGAGTTAGAAATGGAATGGTTAGAGAGAGATGGATTATGAGAACAGGAGAAAACAGAAGGGAGAGAGAGGTAGGAAGGAGAACTAAGCAAGAAATTGACGAAAAGGAAGGGTAAGGTAGAAGAGTGAATGAGTGGGAGAAAAGGAGAGTGCGGAGTGAAAAATAGGGAAAGAAAAGAAAAATCCGAAGAATGGGAGATAGGAGGGAGAGTGAAGGGAGATAAAAAGAAAGAGTAAAGGGAGATAGAGAAAGAAAGAGAGAGAGAAAGAGAGAGAGTGTGTGTCAACACCACATGTCAACACGTTCAGAAAATACAATAGAAAAAATAAAGCAAAAATAAGGCTTGGCGTTTTCCCCATTTTCTGTGATAAAACAATTACGTTTTCTTTCCTCGGAAGAGAATATAAAAAACGGGATCCGATCCCTTCAACCTAACGCAGAAATGTGTGTGTGTGTGTGTGTGTGTACTCACCTATATGTGGTTGCAGGGGTCGAGTCATAGCTCCTGGCCCCGCCTCTTCACTGGTCGATACTAACTCACTCTCTCCCTGCTCCATGATATTTGTCATACCTCTTCTTAAAGCTATTTATGGAACTTGCTACCACTACTTCACTCTCCAGATTATTCCAGTTCCTGACAACTCTAAGACTAAAGAAATACTTCCTAACATCCCTATGACTCATCTGGGTTTTCAGCTTTCAATTGTGTCCCCTTGTTTCTGTATCCCATCTCTTAAACATTCGATCCTTGTCCACCTTGTCAATTCCACTTAGTATTTTGTACGTTGTTATCATGTCCCCTCTATCCCTCCTATCCTCTAGTGTCATCAGGTTGAGTTCCCTTAACCTCTCCTCATAAGACATACCCCTCACTTCCGGGACTAATCGTGTTGCAAATTTTTGCACTTTTTCCAATTTTGTGACGTGTTTGACTAAGTGAGGGTTCCATACTGGCGCTGCATATTCCAGTATAGGCCTTACGTACACTGTGTACAATGTCGTGAATGACTCCTTACTCAGATGTCTAAACGCCAATCTCAGGTTTGCCAATCTCCCATATGCTGCAGCAGTTATTTGATTGATGTGTGCCTCAGGGGACATGTTCGTTATAATGCTTACCCCAAGATCCTTTTCTTTAACTGACGTTTGCAGCTGTTGGTTTCCTAACCTGTACTCCGTCTGCGGTCTTCTGTGTCCTTCCCCAATCTTCATGACCTTACACTTACTGGGGTTAAACTCCAGGAGCCATTTGTCAGACCATACTTGTAGTTTGTCCAGATCCCCTTGTAATCTTAACTGATCCTCGCCCACTTGTATTCTCCTCATCAGTTTCACATCATCAGCGAACAGTGACACTTCTGAATCTATTCCTTCCACCATGTCATTCACGTATACAAGAAACAGCACCGGGCCTAGGACTGAACCTTGTGGAACCCCACTCGACACATTCGCCCACTCCGACACTTCAGCACGTACCAACACACGTTGTTTCCTTCCTGTCAGGTATTCCCTGATCCATTGCAGTACTTTCCCCTTTATTCCTGCCTGCTCCTCTAATTTTTGCACCAGTCTCTTGTGTGGTACTGTGTCAAAAGCCTTCTTGCAATCTAAAAAGATGCAATCTACCCATCCCTCTCTCTCCTGTCTTACTTCTGTTACCTTATCGTAGAACTCAAGTAAATTTGTGACACAGGATTTCCCATCTCTGAAGCCGTGCTGACTGTCATGTATGAGCCCAATCTTTTCAATGTGTTCCACTACTTTTCTCCTGATAATCTTTTCCATGACTTTACATACTATACAAGTCAGTGACACTGGTCTGTAGTTTAATGCTACCTGTCTATCCCCTTTCTTAAAAATTGAAACTACATGTGCTGTCTTCCACGCCTCAGGCAACTGCCCTGTTTCGATAGATTTACTGAAGATTGCTGCTAATGGCACACACAGTTCCTCTGCTCCCTCTCTCAGTATCCATGGAGATATGTTATCTGGGCCCACCGCCTTTGAGGTATCGAGTTCGTCTAGCAGTTTCTTCACCTCTACCTTGGTTATGTGTATTGTGTCCAGCACCTGCTGGTGCACCCTACCTCCACAGTTTGCTGGAAGCATTCCTGACTCTATTGTGAATACTTCTCTAAATCTTTTGTTTAGTTCATCACATACTTCTTGGTCACTCTTCGTCAGCTCCCCTCCTTCTTTCCTCAGCCTGATTACCTGGTCCTTGACTGTTGTTTTTCTCCTAATGTGACTGTATAACAACTTTGGTTCAGATTTGGCTTTTGATGCTATGTCGTTCTCGTATTGCCTCTGGGCCTCTCTCCTTATCCTTGCATATTCGTTTCTGGTTCTTCTGCTCATCTCCTTGTTTTCTTGAGTCCTTTGCCTTCTATACCTTTTCCATGCTCTCGCACACTTGGCTTTGGCCTCTTTACACCTCCAATTAAACCATGGGCTCACTCTGGTCTTACCATTTTTTCTGTTGCCCTTTGGTATGAACCTTTCCTCTGCCTCCCTGCACTTAGTGGTTACTATTTCCATCATTTCATTTACTGTCTTTCCATCTAGTTCTCTTTCCCACTGCACTTCATGCAGGAAACTTCTCATTCCTATGTAGTCCCCTTTTTTGAAGTTTGGTTTCTCTCTTTGTTCTCGTGCTACTGCATTCTCCACTGTTAACTCAACAAGATATTCAAAACTCAGGACATCATGATCACTAGCGCCAAGGGGTCTTTCGTGGGTGATATCCCTTATGTCTGAACTATTCAAGGTGAATATGAGATCCAGCCTTGCTGCAACATCCTCTCCTCTCTCTCTGGTTGTATCCCTAACATGTTGGTGCATGAAGTTCTCCAATACAGTCTCCAACATCTTAGCCCTCCATGTTTCTGGTCCCCCATGTGGCTCTAGGTTTTCCCAGTCAATCTCTTTATGATTGAAATCCCCCATTATAAGCAATTTTGTCCTACCCATATGAGCCCTCCTGGCCACTTCAGCTAGTGTATCCACCATTGCCCTATTGTGCACATCATACTCTTCTCTTGTTCTCCTGCTGTTAAGTGGTGGGTTATACATCACTGCTATCATCACCTTTGGACCACCAGTCTGAAGTGTTCCTACAATGAAGTCGTCTGTTTCCCTTCTTTCCATTCCTCCCATCTCCTCAAAACTCCACTGGTTTTTTATGAGCAATGCTACTCCTCCCCCTCCTCTGTTCTCTCTGTCTTTCCTCATAATCTGATATCCAGGTGGAAAAATTGCATCTGTTATCATCCCTGTAAGTTTTGTCTCTGTTAGTGCTATGATGTCAGGTGATGCATCAATGATGTGTTCTTGCCACTCTTCACTCTTATTTGTTATTCCATCTGCATTGGTGTACCATACCTTTAGCTTCCTTTCCCTTGGGAGATGGAAGAGGAGGGTGCAGGCTGAGAGGGTGTGAGGCAGGGCAGAATATTATGGGAGGCTGCTGTGATTGTGGAATTAGTGCTTAGGGGGTTGGTGGCTATGGAGTGAGGTTCGTTTCTGTGTACTGTGTTTGGTTGAAATGTAGTAACAGGGGTTGAGAGGTTTCTGTAAGCATTTGTGTTTGATGTTTCCCCAAAGGCTGAGTTTTCCTGTCTGTCGTTGCCTGTCCTCTCTCTCTTTCCTTCCATTGGTTCTGTTTTGCTCTTTCAGTTGTTCCCTTTCCTTTCGAGTTCTGTCTCGATTGAAGAACACTTTTTGATAATCTGGAGAGTCCTTTAACAGTGGTTTCTGTTGTAGTATCCTGTTTAGTACCACATCTGTCTTGAATGTCAATCTGATTGGTCGATTTTTTTCCCTCGAATACCCCCCCCCCCCCCAAGTCTGTGAAAATTTTCTACCTGAGACATGTCCCTCTCTCCTGTTATTGCAATGATGTTCTTAATCTCTGTTTTCTCCCAATGCTTTCTTTCATCATAGGTCTGCCCTTCAGCCTCCTGAAGCCCATGAATAATTATTGACCTCTCCCTCTCCTCTTCCCATTTCTTTTCCCTCTGTATCTCTGGATCTGATTTAAGCATCTCCTTTGCTGTTTCCCTAATCATCTCCCAGACACCATGATGGCCTGATATTACTGCTGCAAAAGACTGCTTAGATCCATCCCCTCCTTCAGTCCCCCTGCTGCCTGCTGATGTTCCTATTTCAGTCATCTCGCTCCTTTCAGACCTCATCTTTAGATCCTGCTTCAGCATATCCATTTCTTCCTCCAATCTCTGTACCTTTGCCTCAGCTACTAGAGCTTGTGATTCCCACTTCTTGCTCTCTGCAGATATTTGCTCTAACATGTTATTGCAAAGCTCGTTTAACCTTTTCTCCCATTGTTGTTCCATTTTGTTCTTGAGCCGTTCTACCCATTCTTCCTTTTCCGACCAGCCATCATCGGTTCCCTTGCCTTTACGTCCTCCCTTTTGAGAGTCCATTTTGTTTTTATCCTGTTGGGATGTTCTAGCTGCTTCAGCTTATCGTAAAAATGTGTGTGTGGTGGGGGGATTTATGAGCTAATGTGTTAGGTTAGGTTTGTGTGTGTGTGTGTGTGTGTGTGTACTCACCTAGTTGAGGTTGCGGGGGTCGAGTCCGAGCTCCTGTGTGTGCATGTGTGTGTGTATGTGTGTGTGTGTGTGTGTGTATGTGTATGTGTGTGCCCACCTAGTTGTACTCACCTAGTTGTTGTTGTGGGGGTAGATTCACAGCTCCTGGCCCTGCCTCTTCACTGGTCATTACTAGGTCACTCTTCCTGCTCCTTGAGCTTTATCATACCTCTTCTCAAAGCTATGCATGGATCCTGCCTCCACTACATCACTTCCCAGATTATTCCACTTCCTGACAAGTCTGTGACTGAAGAAATACTTCCTAACATCCCTGTCATTCATCTGAGTCTTCAACTTCCTATTGTGACCCCTTGTTGTTGTGTCCCATCTCTGGAACATCCTGTCTCTGTCCACCTTGTCAATTCCTCTCAGCATTTTATATGTCGTTATCATATCCTCCCTATCTCTCTGGCTCTTCAGTGTCGCCAGATTGGTTTCCTTTAATCTCTCCTTGTAGGACATACCCCATAGCTGCGAGACTAATCTTGTTGCAAACTTTTGCACTTTCTCTAATTTCCTTACATGCTTGGGTTCCAAATTGGTGCTGCATACTCCAATATGGGCCTGGCATATACAGTGTACAGGGTCCTGAACGATTCCTTATTGAGATGTCGGAATGCTGTTCTTAGGTTTGCTAGGCGCCCATATGCTGCAGCAGTTATTTGGTTAATGTGCACCTCAGGAGATGTGCCCGGTGTTAGACTCACCCCAGGATTCTTTTCCTTGAGGTTTGTAGTCTCTGGCTCCCTAGACTGTACTCCGTCTGTGGTCTTCTTTGCCCTTCCCCAATCTTCATGACTTTGCACTAAGTGGGGTTGAACTCCAGGAGCCCTTTGCTGGACCAGGTCTGCACCCTGTCCAGATCCCTCTGTAGTTCTGCCTGGTCCTCGTCCGATTGAATTATTCTCATCAACGTCACATCCTCAACAAACAAGGACACTTCTGAGTCTATCCCTTCCGTTATGTCATTCATATATACCAAACACAGCACAGATCCTAGGACCGCTGGTCACAGGTGCCCACTCTGACACCTCGCCACGTACCATGACTCGCTGCTGTCTTCCTGACAAGTATTCCCTGATCCATTGTAGTGCCTTCCCTGTTATCCCTGCTTGGTCCTCCAGTTTTTGCACCCATCTCTTGTGTGTATGTGTGTGTATGTGTGTGTATGTGGTGTGTGTGTGTGTGTGTGTGTGTGTGTGTGTGTGTGTGTGTGTGTGTGTGTGTGTGTGTGTGTGTGTGTGTGTGTGTGTGTGCGCACGCGCGCACGCACGCACGCACGCACGAACACACACACTAGGCTACGTTACTCTTTTGAAGATTATAAAAAATTTTCACAATCAATTCCTTATTAATATACACTAATATATACTATATAATATTTACTGTGTACACTTGTGTTTGTGTGTTTACTAGCTTGTTGTTCTTTGAATAAGAGGGGGGGGGGGTCAGGTTAACACTATTATTGTTGTTCTTGGTTCACCGGTACTCTCCCGGCCCGGATCTTTGTTGTTCTTGGTTCACCGGTACTCTCCCGGTCCGGATCTTTGTTGTTCTTGGTTCACCGGTACTCTCCCGGTCCGGATCTTTGTTGTTCTTGGTTCACCGGTACTCTCCCGGCCCGGATCTTTGTTGTTCTTGGTTCACCGGTACTCTCCCGGTCCGGATCTTTGTTGTTCTTGGTTCACCGGTACTCTCCCGGTCCGGATCTTTGTTGTTCTTGGTTCACCGGTACTCTCCCGGTCCGGATCTTTGTTGTTCTTGGTTCACCGGTACTCTCCCGGCCCGGATCTTTGTTGTTCTTGGTTCACCGGTACTCTCCCGGTCCGGATCTTTGTTGTTCTTGGTTCACCGGTACTCTCCCGGTCCGGATCTTTGTTGTTCTTGGTTCACCGGTACTCTCCCGGTCCGGATCTTTGTTGTTCTTGGTTCACCGGTACTCTCCCGGTCCGGATCTTTGTTGTTCTTGGTTCACCGGTACTCTCCCGGTCCGGATCTTTGTTGTTCTTGGTTCACCGGTACTCTCCCGGTCCGGATCTTTGTTGTTCTTGGTTCACCGGTACTCTCCCGGTCCGGATCTTTGTTGTTCTTGGTTCACCGGTACTCTCCCGGCCCAGATCTTTGCACACTAGGCTACGTTACTTTTTTGAAGACTATAGGATTATTTTTTCTCACTCAATTTCTTATTAATATATGCTAATGTTTATTGTGATAATAATTACTGGTGAACACGTGTGTTTTCTATGTACGTACTTGTTTACTATCTTGTCGCTGTCAGAAAGACGGGGGGGGGGGTCACTAGGCTACACAACTCTTCTGAAGATTAGATAATTTGCTAAACATTATCAGGGTTACCACTATCTATCTCCTGGTACTGAAATAGGGAGAGAGTGATGGTATAGCAACAACCAGCAGGGCGAGACACTGACATTTTAGACACTAACCAAAATTAACCACAAATAGGCAAGTGATCTCGTCTGCACAACAATGGAGGTTCCTGCTGGTCGGCTGCTATCAACTCCTTCAATTTTGTAACTCCTTCAGGAACTTTATCATGCATTCAAGTTTTTATTTTCTTTTTCTTTTAATACTTGGTATTCACTCTTTTTTCTTTAGTACAGTATTGGTCATAACAAATCTGATGATATTAACTACATTCACAACACCAACAGCTGGGGATTGACTATTTTTTTCTTACTTTCAGTATTTACTTAATCACTCGTTTATGACCTTATCACTACACTGCTGCTATAACCAACCAATATCTGTATTTGTTAATATTTCAGATCACACTGTTAACCCAATTAACTATGTTTGGATATTGTGTCAACACTGGAGACATCAGCCTGATCAGCTGACTGCTACCCTCCCTCACTCAACATTCATTCAAATTTAAATTGTAAAATTTTTGATCTTATCACATTATTCGCACTCTTGAAAGTTGTTACACTCTTGAAGGTATGTTCACTGATTCACTCACGTACGATGACCGCTAATAATATCTTAGGACAGCCACTACAACGCTAAGTCCTGGGAGCACTGTTTAGCGATACTGCTTCACGTGTGTGTGTGTGTGTGTGTGTGTGTGTGTGTGTGTGTGTGTGTGTGTGTGTGTGTGTACTCACCTATTTGTACTCACCTATTTGTGGTTGCAGGGGTCGATTCATAGCTCCTGGCCCCGTCTCTTCACTGATTGCTACTAGGTCCTCTCTCTCCCTGCTCCATGAGCTTTATCATACCTCGCCTTAAAACTATGTATGGTTCCCGCCTCCACTACTTCACTTTCTAGGCTATTCCACGGCTTGACTACTCTAAGACTGAAGAAATACTTCCTAACATCCCTTTGATTCATCTGAGTCTTCAACTTCCAATTGTGACCTCTTGTGTCTGTGTCCCATCTCTGGAACATCCCGTCTTTGTCCACCTCGTCTATTCCGCGCAGTATTTTATATGTCGTTATCATGTCTCCCCTGACCCTCCTGTCCTCCAGTGTCGTCAGGCCGATTTCCCTCAACCTTTCTTCGTAGGACAATCCCCGTAGCTCTGGCATTAGTCATGTTGCAAACCTTTGCACTTTCTCTAATTTCTTGACGTGCTTGACTAGGTGTGGATTCCAAACTGGTGCTGCATACTCCAGTATGGGCCTGACGTAAATGGTATACAGAGTCTTGAACGACTCCTTACTGAGGTATCGGAACGCTATCCGTAGGTTTGCCAGGCGCCCGTATGCTGCAGCAGTTATCTGATTGATGTGCGCCTCAGGAGATATGCTCGGTGTTATACTCACCCCCAGATCTTTTTCCTTGGGTGAGGTTTGCAGACTTTGGCCATCTAAACTATATTGTGTCTGCGGTCTTCTTTGCCCTTCCCCAATCTTCATGACTTTGCATTTGGCGGGGTTAAACTCAAGGAGCCAGTTGCTGGACCAGGCTTGTAGCCTGTCCAGGTCTCTCTGTAGTCCTGCCTGATCCTCATCCGATTTGATTCTTCTCATTAACTTCACATCGTCCGCAAACAAGGACACTTCTGAGTCTATCCCTTCCGTTATGTCATTCACATATACCAAGAACAGCACAGGTCCTAGGACTGACCCCTGTGGAACCCCGCTTGTCACAGGCGCCCACTTTGACACCTCGTCACGTACCATGACTCGTTGCCTCCCTATAAGGTATTCTCTTATCCATTGCAGTGCCTTTCCTGTTATGTGTGCCTGATCCTCTAGCTTTTGCAGTAACCTCTTGTGAGGAACTGTGTCGAAGGCCTTCTTGCAGTCCAAAAAAATGCAGTCGATCCACCCCTCTCTCTCTTGTCTTACTTCTGTCACCTTGTCATAAAACTCTAGTAGGTTTGTGACACAGGATTTTCCCTCCCTGAAACCATGCTGGTTGTCAATTATACACTTGTTTCTTTCCAGGTGCTCCACCACTCTCCTCCTGATGATCTTCTCCATGACCTTGCATACTATACACGTTAGTGATACAGGTCTGTAGTTTAGTGCCTCATGTCTGTCTCCCTTTTTAAAAATTGGGACTACATTTGCCATCTTCCATACCTCAGGGAGTTGCCCAGTTTCAAATGATGTGTTGAAGATCTTTGTTAATGGTACACACAATGTCTCTGCTCCCTCTTTAAGGACCCACGGAGAGATGTTGTCAGGTCCCACCGCCTTTGAGGTGTCAAGTTCGCATAGCAGCTTCTTCACCTCCTCCTTGGTTATATGTACCTCATCCAGCACTTGCTGGTGCACCCCCCTGCTCTGATTTCCTGGAGTCCTACTGGTTTCCACTGTAAATACTTCTTTAAATCTTGTGTTGAGCTCCTGACATACCTCCCAGTCGTTTCTTGTGAATTCCCCATCACCCTTCCTCAGTCTGATTACCTGGTCCTGATGTGGCTGTACAACAGCTTCGGGTCAGTCTTGACTTTCGATGCTATGCCATTTTCGTATTGCCGCTGTGCCTCCCTTATCTGTGCATATTCGTTTCTGGCTCTTCGGCTAATCTCTTTATTTTCCCGAGTTCTCTGTCTTCTGTACCTTTTCCATTCTCTAGTACACCTAGTTTTTGACTCCCTACACCTTTGGGTGAACCAAGGACTCGTTCTGTTCTTCCCATTATTTCTGTTTTCCTTGGGAACAAACCTCTCCTCTGCCTCCTTGCATTTTGTTGCCACATAGTCCATCATTTCTTGTACTGGTTTTCCTGTCAGTTCCCTCTCCCACTGAATGTCTTGAAAGAAGTTCCTCAAGCCTGAGTAGTTCCCCCTTTTGTAGTTTGGTTTTTCCCACCCTATTCCTGCTGCTCTCTCCACTTGGAGCTCAACTATGTAGTCGAAGCACAGAACCACATGATCACTAGCTCCCAAGGGCCTTTCATACATGATATCCTCGATGTCAGAACTACTCAAGGTGAATATAAGGTCCAGTTTTGCTGGATCATCCTCACCTCTCTCTCTGGTAGTGTCTCTAACATGTTGATGCATGAGGTTTTCCAGTACCACATCCATCATCTTGGCTCTCCATGTTTTGGGACCCCCATGGGGCTCCAGGTTTTCCCAGTCAATCTCCTTGTGATTGAAATCACCCATAACTATTAACTTTGCTCCCCCCATGTGTGCTCTCCTGGCCACCTCGGCTAGTGTGTCGACCATTGCTCTGTTGCTCTCATCGTATTCTTCTCTTGGCCTCCTGCAGTTCTGTGGTGGGTTGTACATTACTGCAATTATCACCTTATGTCCCTCAGACTGGATTGTTCCTACTAAGTAGTCCCTTTCGCCCGTGCCATCCATTCCTTCCATTTTCTCAAACCCCCACTGGTTTTTAATGAGCAGTGCAACTCCTCCTCCCCCTCTCCTCCCTCTGTCTTTCCTGAGGATTTGATATCCGGATGGAAAGATTGAATCTGTTATTATTCTGGTGAGTTTTGTTTCTGTGAGTGCTATTATGTCTGGGGATGTCTCCTTGATTCTTTCGTGCCACTCCTCATACTTATTTGTTATTCCATCTGCATTTGTATACCACACCTTCAACTTCTTTTCTAAGATTGTGGTCTGGGAGGTGTATTGGGGTTGGGGAAGTGGGAGACCTGATAAGGAACTATGGGTGGTTGCTGTGGGGGTGGAGTTTGTAATGCAGTGGGTGGGGGCATTGGATGTGGCATGGGTGTTTTGGTTTAGAGTGTTTGGTTGCACTGGGGTTGACCTGGTTGGGAGGCTTCTATAGGAAGTTGTGAGGGAGGCTGTATTTGATCTTCCTGTGTCTGGGATCTCCTGTCTTCTCCATCCGCTCTCTTTCCTCCTTTCGCCTTTGTACCATCTCTCTCTGTTTCTGCCTTTCTGCTTGTGTTCTGTCGCGGTCGAGATACACCTTCCTGTATGCCGGCATATCCCTTAATCGTGCTTTCTACTGCAGGATCCTGTTCCCAGTCGATTCTGCCTTGAAGGTCACTTTCACTGGCTGGGTTCTTTTTTTTACATACCCCCCTATTCTCCGAAAATTTTCCAGCTGGGTCATGTCGTCTTCTCCTATTGCTTTCATGATGCTTTCAATTGCTTTTTTTTCCCTTATTTTCTGGCTTCATATGTTTCCCCTTCAACTTCCTGGAGCCCATACACAAAGACTGACCTCACCCTTTCATTCTCCCACTGCATATCCCTGTGTATCCCCTCATTCAATTTGATTTCCTCCATTGCAGCTTTCCTTTCTTCAGTTTCACTAGCTAATGTACTTGGGCTCAGTGGCCTGTCATTTTCCCTTCTCGGCTTTCCCTGGGCTCTGCTGTGGTCTGTTAGGGCCTCCACATATAGCTTAGCTCTTTCATTTACTACAGTCTCCACTGATTGAGCTTCTACATGCTGTTTTGCTCCTTCTTTCCCTACAGTCCCCTTATTTGTGACTGAGGTAGCAGTCTCTGTTGTCAATCCCAAAATGTTCTTTAGTTCTTTAGGCTGTTTCAGATTTTTCAGTTCCTCTTCTAAACTCTGTAACCTGGCCTCTGCTGCTTTGACTTGCACCTCCCACTTCCTGCTTTCCATGTCTATCCTCTCTTCCATTCTCATGCTAAGTTCTTCTAGTTTCTTTTCCCATTCATGTTCCCTTTTTGTGAGCTCTGCTGCCCAATCTTCCTTTGCAGTTTCCTCCTCCTGTCCCTTGGTTTTTCTTGTTGCTCTCTGGCAACCCATTTTTGTTTTATCCTGATTGCCTCAGAGTGGGAAACCTATGTAATTCTGTATGTTAGGTTAGTATTGTGTATGTCAGAGTGTGGGAGGGGAGGTAGAGGAGGAACTGTGGCTATGTGGGAGAGTAGTGGGAAGGGGGAGTGGGAAGGAGAGTGAAGCAAGTGGGTGAGTGGGAGAGGGAGAAGGGGAAGGAGGGAGAGGTGGGGAAGGGGAGGGTGAAAGAGGGAGGGGAGGGATCAGGTGAAGGAGTGAGATGTCGGTGGGGGAGGGGGGAGTGTGTGTGAGAGTCTGGCAATGTGTGTGTGTGTGTGTGTGTGTGTGTGTGTGTGTGTGTGTGTGTGTGTGTGTGTGTGTGTGTGTGTTTAGTGTGTGTGTGTGTGTGTGTGTGTGTGTTATGTGTGTGTGGGGGGGGGGGGGGGGGGGGGGTGTGGGGGGGGGGGGGGGGGGTGTGTGGGGGGGGTGGGGGTGTGTGTGTGGGGGTGTGTGTGGGTGTGTGTGGGTGGGTGTGTCTGGGTGTGTGGGTGGGTGTGGGTGGGTGTGGGTGTGTGTGGGTGTGTGTGGGTGTGTGTGGGTGGGTGTGGGTGTGTGGGTGGGTGTGGGTGGGGGTGGGTGGGGGTGTGTGTGGGTGTGTGTGGGTGGGTGTGGGTGGGTGTGGGTGGGTGTGGGTGTGTATGGGTGTGTGTGCGCACACTAGGCTATGCTACTCTTTTGAAGATTATAATTTTTTTTTCACAATCAATTCCTTATTAATATACACTAATATATACTATATAATATTAATTGTGTACACTTGTGTTTGTGTGTGTGTGTGTTTACTAGCTTGTCGTTCTTTGAAAAAGAGGGGGGGGGGTCACGTTAACACTATTTGTTATTGTTGTTGGTTCACCGGTACTCTCCCGGCCCAGATCTTCGCACACTAGGCTACTTTACTTTTTGAAGATTATAGGATTATTTTTTCTCACTCAATTCCTTATTAATATATACTAATGTTTATTATAATAATAATTACGGGTGCACACGTGTGTTTGTATGTGCGTACTTGTTTACTAGCTTGTCGCTGTCAGGGGGGGGGTTCACTAGGCTACACAACTTTTCTGGAGTTTACCTGGAGATATTTAGATAATTTACTAAACATTATCAGGGTTACCACTATATCTCCTGGTACTGAAATAGGGAGAGAGTGATGGTATAGCAACAACCAGCAGGGCGAGACACTGAGACTTTAGACACTAACCAAAATTAACCACAAATAGGCAAGTGATGTCGTCTGCACAACAATGGAGGTTCCTGCTGGTCGCCTGCTATCAACTCCTTCAATTTTGTAACTCCTTCAGGAACTTTATCATGCATTCAAGTTTTTATTTTATTTTTCTTTTAAGACTTGGTATTCCCTCTTTTTTCTTTATTACAGTATTATGGTCATAACAAGTCTGACGATGTTAGCTACATTCACAACACCAACAGCTGGGGATTGACTAATTTTTTCTTACTTTCAGTATTTACTTAATCACTCTTTTATGACCTTATCACTACACTGCTGTTATAACCAACTAACATATGTATTTGTTAATATTTCAGATCACACCGTTAACCCAATTAACTGTTTGGATATTTTGTGTCAACACTGCGGCCAGTAGCCTGATCAGCTGACTGCTACCCTCCCTCACTCACAACTCATTCAAATTTAAATTGTAAAAATTCTTGATCACATTATTCGCACTCTTGAAAGCTATTACACTCTTGTAGGTATGTTCACTGATTCACTCACGTACGATGACCGTTAATATCTTAGGACAGCCACTAGAACGCTATATCCTGGGAGCACTATTCAGCGATACTGCTTCACGTGTGTGTGTGTGTGTGTGTGTGTGTGTGTGTGTGTGTGTGTGTGTGTGTGTGTGTGAGAGAGAGAGATTGTGTACTACTCACCTAGTTGTGGTTGAAGGGATCGAGTCACAGCTCCCGGCCCCCCCTCTTCATTGGTCGCTACTAGATCACTTTTCCTGCTCCATGATCTTTATCATACCTCTTCTTAAAGTTATGCATGGATCCTGCCTCCATTACAACACTTCCCAAACTATTCCACTTCCTGACAACTCTGAGACTCAAGAAATACTTCCTAACATCCCTGTGATTCATCTGAGTCTTCAACTTCCAACTGTGACCCCTTGTTGCTGTGTCCCGCCTCTGGAATATCCTGTCTGTTTATCCTGTCGATTCTTCTTAGTATTTTGTATGTCATTATCATATCCCCCCTATCTTTTCCTGTCCTCTAGTGTCGTCGGGTCGATTTCCCTCAACCTCTTCTCGTAGGACATACCCCTTATCTCCGAGACCAGTCTTATTGCAAACCTTTGCACTTTCTCTAGTTTTCTTACGTGCTTAGCTAGGTGTGGGTTCCAAACTGGTGAGGCACACTCCAATATAGGCCTACCATACACGGTGTACAGGGTCCTGAACGATTCCTTATTGAGATGTCGGATGCTGGTCTTAGGTTTGCTAGGCGCCTGTATGCTGCAGCAGTTATTTGGTTGATGTGCGCCTCAGGAGATGTTCCTGGTGTTATACTCGCCCCTTTCTCTTAAGTGAGGTTTGTAGTCTCTGGCCCCCTAGACTGTACTCCGTCTGCGGCCTTCTTTGCTCTTCTCCAATCTTCATGACTTTGCACTTGGTGGGGTTGAACTCCAGAAGCCAGTTGCTAGACCAGGCGTGCAGCCTGTCCAGATCCCTTTGTAGTTTTGCCTCATCCTCGTCCGATTGAATTCTTCTCATCAGTTTCACATTATCTGCAAAACAGGGACACTTCTGAGCTTATTCCTTCAGTCATGTCGTTCACAAATACCAGAAACAGCACCGGTCCTAGGACTGACCCCCTGTGGAACCCCTCTCGTCACAGGCGCCCACTCTGACACCTCGTCACGTACTATGACCCGCTGTCTTCCTGACAGGTATTCCCTAATCTACTGCAGTGCCTTCCCTGTTATACCTGTCTGATCCTCCAGCTTTTGCACTAATCTCTCGTGTGGAACGTTGTCAAACGCCTTCTTACAGTCGAAGAAAATGCAATCTACCCACTCTTCTCTCTCTTGGTAACTCTGTGTGTGTGTGTGTGTGTGTGTGTGTGTGTGTGTGTGTGTGTGTGTGTGTGTGTGTGTGTGTAACTGGATTCATGAGAGTCACTAAGACAACAGAAAAACAGTGGTTTACACTGCTTCCCGTTTTCCTTACACGGTAACATTAGGAAAACGGAGAACAACAGTAGGAGCTTTCCTCTCTCCTACTTCCCGTTGTCTTTCCTAACAATGAAAATGAAGAACACAAGAACACTAAAAAATACGCATAATACACAAAACTCACAAAAACGCCAAAAATACAAAACGCAAAAAAACTCAAAAAATTCCACAAAACTCACAAAATATCGTGGAAGAGAACCAAAACAGCAAAGGGAGAAAAAATAAGCATGAGAGAGTGGGTCCCGCGACCCATTTTTTTTCTGAGCACCAAGGCTGCTGTTGCATCCATTTTTCTGGTGTGGGCGCGTGTCACCCCGTGCACGCCCATGGATATTTGAGTGGGCGTCACCTCCCACCCATCACCCAGAGAGAGAGAGAGAGAGAAAGAGAGAGAGAGAGAGAAAGAGAGAGAGAAAGAGAGAGAGAAAGAGAGAGAGAGAGAGAGAGAGAGAATGAATCCCAGCATCCTGCTTGGGACGGCATTCTCACCCTTAAAGCAGTAAGTGGTTTTTACCATTGAGAGAACTGGAAGTGAAGTGGCTTTAATAAGCCCGAGGAAGGAAAGTAGGTGGAGATTTAAACTGTCTTACATCTTCTTAGGAATACCTTAGATCCTCTTAGAACTGTCTTAGATCTCTCTTAGAACTATCTCATATCTCTTAAGACTAGCTTAGATCCCACTTAGGACTATCCTAGATCCTCTTAGGACTGTCTAAGATCCATCTTAGGACTATACTAGATCCCTCTTAGGACTGTCTTAGATCGCTCTTAGGACTATCTTAGATCCCTCTTAGGACTATCTTAGATCCCTCATAGGACTATCTTAGATCCCTCTTAGGACTATCTTAGATCCCTCATAGCACTATCTTAGATCCCTCATAGTACTATCTTAGATCCCTCATAGCACTATCTTAGATCCCTCATAGCACTAGCTTAGATCCTCTTAGCACTAGCTTAGATCCTCTTAGCACTATCTTAGATCCTCTTAGCACTATCTTAGATCCTCTTAGCACTATCTTAGATCCTCTTAGCACTATCTTAGATCCTCTTAGCACTATCTTAGATCCTCTTAGCACTATCTTAGACCCTCTTAGCACTATCTTAGACCCTCTTAGCACTATCTTAGACCCTCTTATTGAGAGTAACATTTAAATTGTCCGCTTCATAATTATTCCATAAGATGTTGCGAAATTCGCGCGGGAAATCCCTTATTCTAATTACTTCCTTGTGCGCGAAAATTTTCAATAATAATTGTAAATAATAAATAATAGCAAGAATGCTAATAATAAGAAGAAAAAATATAATAGCAATAATAATAATAATGATAAAAACAGGTACGTCTCGCGGCCGCGACAGCGGAAATTCAACTCGCTGGGGAGACAGAAATCCTTCATTTTGTCCTGAGGTTGGTAAATGTGTGTGGCGAAAATGGCGAAAACAGAGAGAGAGAGCGAGACGGTGAAATTCAGGCAGGGAATGAACAAGCTCAAATATTGACATTAATTCTGTTGAGTTCACTAAATAAGCAGAGAGAGAGAATGAGGGAGGTGGCTGGGTGGGGGGGAGGGTAGGGGTGGGGGGGGAGGGTAGGGGTGGGGGGAGAGAGAGAGAGAGTGTGGGGAGGTAGGGGAAGGGGAGAATACAATGGAAGAGTAAGGGAGGAGGGAGGGGGGGCAGGGTAACGCCTTTGTACTGACCAAAATCGCAGTAACCAATACAGTGATGTCTGTCGGGAGGGTTTCTGTCTAGGCGAGGAAGAGGGGAAGGGAAGGGGGGGCTAAAAACCCTCCTTGAATACAGGAATACGGTGTGTAAGGGGATGATATGTGATGAAGAATGTCCACTGGAAGCACCCTGACTCAACAGTCACATACCAGGGAACTAATGAAGTATTGTGAAAAGTACTCACTGAACCAACAGGTAACTGATCCCGCTAGAAATGAAAATACCCTGGATTTGATACTGACAAACAACGAGGAACTAGTCAGAGACATAACAGTTACAAAAACAATATACTCTGACCACAACATCATGGAAGTACAAACGAGTATTGACTGAGTTAGGGAACTGCATCACTAATGAAAGAGACGGGATGTACAAGAAGATTAATTTTAACAACCATAGATTGACGGGGACAAAAGAAACCAAGAGTTATCAGACATATCTTGGGAATCAGACATAAGAACATAAGAAAGGAGGAACACTGCAGCAGGCCTGTTGGCCCATACTAGGCAGGTCCTTTACAATTCATCCCACTAACAAACATTTGACCTACCCAATTTTCAATGCTACCCAAGAAATAAGCTCTGATGTGCAAGTCCCACTCAAATCCAACCCATCCCACTCATAAGAACATAAGAACATAAGAATGTAGGAACACTGCAGAAGGCCTACTGGCCCATACGAGGCAGGTCCTTATCAAAACGACATCTACCTAAAGCTACTCAAGAAACAACTCCCGCACCCCCCAACACCAATCAAACCCAGCCCCTCCCACTCTAGATTATACTAGGCAGGTCCTTTCCACAATTCATCCCACTAACAAACATTTGACTGGAGTTCTACCCAATCTTTTTTCAATGCTACCCATTAAGAATTATAAGCTCTGATGTGCAAGCTTTCCCACTCAAATCCAACCCATCCCTTAAGACTCATCGAAGGTATTGTCAACTGCCTCAAATGTTCAACCTCAGGCAGGAACGAAATCCATTGAGTATTTATCCAACCTAAATTTGAAACTACCCAAAGTCCTAGCCTCAATAACCCAACTAGGTAGACTGTTCCACTCATCTACTACCCTATTTCCAAACCAATACTTACCTATGTCCTTTCTAAATCTAAACTTATCTAATTTAAATCCATTACTGCGGGTTCTCTCTTGGAGAGATATCCTCAAGACCTTGTTAACATCCCCTTTATTAATACCTATCTTCCACTTATACACTTCGATCAGGTCTCCCCTCATTCTTCGTCTAACAAGTGAATGTAACTTAAGAGTCTTCAATCTTTCTTCATAAGGAAGATTTCTAATGCTATGTATTAATTTAGTCATCCTACGCTGAATGTTTTCTAACGAATTTATGTCCATTCTGTAATATGGAGACCAGAATTGAGCTGCATAATCTAGGTGAGGCCTTACTAATGATGTATAAAGCTGCAGTATGACCTCTGGACTTCTGTTGCTTACACTTCTTGATATAAATCCCAGTAATCTATTTGCCTTATTACGTACGCTTAGGCATTGCTGTCTTGGTTTAAGGTTGCTGCTTACCATAACCCCCAAGTCCTTTTCGCAATCTGTATGGTTAAGTTCTACATTATTTAACTTATAAGTGCTAGGGTTATGGACACTCCCGAGCTTCAGAACCTTGCATTTATCTACATTGAACTGCATCTGCCACTTTTCTGACCAAGAGTAGAGTTTGTCTAAATCCTCCTGAAGTTCCCTAACATCTACGTTTGAATCAATTATCCTACCTATCTTCGTGTCATCGGCGAATTTGCTCATATCACTAGTAATTCCTTCATCAAGATCATTGATATATATTATAAACAACAACGGGCCCAAGACTGATCCCTGTGGAACGCCACTTGTTACTGATCCCCACTCGGATTTAACCCCATTTATGGACACTCTTTGCTTCCTGTCTGTGAGCCATGATTCGATCCACGAGAGCACCCTTCCCCCAATGCCATGAGCTGCTACTAGTAAATAATATCAAATTCTTTATCGTGGTCAACAGCCTCAAAAGCTTTACTGAAGAAAGTCAATAAATTAGTTAGACAAGACCGGCCTCTTGTGAATCCATGCTGAGTATCATTAATCAAGCTATGCTTATCGAGATGGCTTCTTATAATCTCAGCTATAATTGACTCTAGTAATTTGCCTACAATTGAGGTCAGGCTTATTGGGCAGTAATTTGCCTACAATTGAGGTCAGGCTTATTGAAAGAACACTGAGCAGGCCTACTGGCCCATGCGAGGCAGGTCCAAGTCTGTGCAAGAAAGGTATAAAATACCGACAATATGAAAGTTAAGACACATGTGCAACATCTGGATATCCCCACTGTAGACGCTTCGCCATCCAGTGGCTTTATCAACACAGATTCCAGGACACATGAGTATCTTAAATCCCCAGCAGTGTCTAGAGAAGCTGAATATAGAAACATACAAGGTCAATGGTGTGTGTTTAACACATACCATTGAGGAAGCACAGAAGATCAGATATAGTGAGAGCGTAGATGGTGTATAAGAAGAAAACAAGTTACTAAATTACTTGAAAACAATGTGGTAACGGAGGAAGGACAGTCTTAGTCCAGAGATCACTGAATTAGAGCAAAAACTTAGGAAGTCATACCTAACAGAAGTACAAAGGGAACAAAACGGCATACAGGATATTGCAAGAAACCTAAAATATTTTTATTCCTATGCAAAATCCGAGCTAAGAACATAAGAACATAAGAAAGG
This sequence comes from Cherax quadricarinatus, assembly GCF_038502225.1. Taxonomy (NCBI): domain Eukaryota; kingdom Metazoa; phylum Arthropoda; class Malacostraca; order Decapoda; family Parastacidae; genus Cherax; species Cherax quadricarinatus. The sequence goes on from NC_091308.1 coordinate 30,861,077, forward strand.
AGGAACACTGCAGGAGGCCTGTTGGCCCATACTAGGCAGGTCCTTTACAATTCATCCCACTAACTGGACCATTATGGAGAGAAGACTTGTTTACTGACAATAAACAGGAAATGAGTAAAACTCGAGAAGACAAGTATGAGTCGGTGCTCAGTAACTCACTAAATGCAGAAACATTTTTCACTCCAGTTGCACATGTGTCTAATTTTTCAACATGTCGGTTCTCTGAACCATTCATCTACAAACCTGTCAGACACTGCAACTTCTTGGGATCTTAATACTTAGGAATTCTTCGCTTGCCTAATTCTTGGGCACAACCTACTTCCACATTGAACAAATGTGACACTACCTATGACTGCTACACCTCTCCTGCCATACGGTTATAAGCTGCTTCTCCGCTCATCTGCCGTATTCTACTCAAGATTGATGGACTGAACACATCGACTCAAGGTTGAGGGACTGATTACCTCATTCTCCTCCTGTTCTTCAAGTTTCTCCTATGTATGGACTGAACATCAAAATGGTATACAATACCGACAGGTTGTTAGGTAAGACACATATGCAACAGTTAGACAACTTTATTCCGAAACGTTTCGCCTACACAGTAGGCTTCTTCAGTCGAATACAGAAAGTAGGCAGGAACAGTAGAGATGTGAAGACGATGTAATCAGTCCATCACCCTTAAAGTCGTAGAATTTGAGGTTGTCAGTCCCTCGGCCTGGAGAAGTTCAGTTCCATAGTCAGGAACTATCTGATAGTTCCTGACTATGGAACTGAACTTCTCCAGGCCGAGGGACTGACAACCTCAAATTCTACGACTTTAAGGGTGATGGACTGATTACATCGTCTTCACATCTCTACTGTTCCTGCCTACTTTCTGTATTCGACTGAAGAAGCCTACTGTGTAGGCGAAACGTTTCGGAATAAAGTTGTCTAACTGTTGCATATGTGTCTTACCTATGTATGGACTGATGAAGCCACTGTGTGGCGAAACGTTTCCTCAATAAAGATACCCAAGAGTTGCACATGTGTCTAATTTATCAAGAATACAGTTTGTTTAAATCCTCCTGAAGTTCCCTAACATCTACGTTTGAATCAATTATCCTACCTATCTTTGTGTCATCGGCGAATTTGCTCATATCACTAGTAATTCCTTCATCAAGATCATTGATATATATTATAAACAACAACGGGCCTATGACTGATCCCTGTGGAACGCCACTTGTTACAGATCCCCACTCAGATTTAACCCCATTTATGGCCACTCTCTGCTTCCTGTCAGTGAGCCATGACTCGATCCACGAGAGCACTTTTCCCCCAATGCCATGAGCTGCCACTTTCTTTAACAGTCTTTGGTGCGGAACTCTATCAAAAGCCTTACTAAAATCTAAGTAAATAATATCAAATTCTTTATCGTGGTCAACAGCCTCAAAAGCTTTACTGAAGAAAGTTAATAAATTAGTTAGACAAGACCGGCCTCTTGTGAATCCATGCTGAGTATCATTAATCAAGCTATTCTTATCGAGATGGCTTCTTATAATCTCAGCTATAATTGACTCTAGTAATTTGCCTACAATTGAGGTCAGGCTTATTGGGCGGTAATTTGACGGTAACGACTTGTCCCCTGTTTTAAAAATAGGAATTACATTAGCCATCTTCCACATATCAGACACTACACCTGTTTGAAGAGATAAATTAAAAATATTAGTTAATGGTTCACAGAGTTCCATTTTGGATTCCTTAAGAACCCTTGAAAAAACCTCATCAGGACCCGGTGACTTACTTTGCTTCAGTCGGTCTATCTGCTTCACAACCATTTCACTAGTGACTGTGATTTTACATAATTTATCTTGTAATAAAGTTGGTAGAATTACCGACAATATGTAAAGTATAAGGACACAAGTGCAACTAATGTGACATTTATTGTGGCAACGTTTCGCTCTCCAGGAGCTTTATCAAGCTATTACAAACAATACACGGACACAGAGGATATATAAAGGCTCAGAGTGAGGTGCAATACTAGTGAGGTACCATTTCGATGTTCACTAGTGGTAGTGGTAGTAGTAGTAGTAGTAGTAGTAGTAGTAGTAGTAGTAGTAGTAGTAGTGGTAGTGACAAAAGTAATACAATATGGTAGAGCAATTAATTTGTACACGAGTAAAAGGATATAAAAGCTATTACTTGGGTAACATAAAAATAGGTTGGACAAATATAGACTGGAAAGAGGCAGCCTGTTTCAGTGTTCGCTCTCTGTAATGTGCTTTGTGTAGTATAACAGGAGAGACTATGTGATGGCAGGGTTTACTGTTTTCAGGAGGATTCTTGCTAAGACTTCGGAGATGGTGAAGCTGCCGTTGTTTTGTTTAATTGTATTTGAAACAGGTTTCCTTTGAAACTGCGAGGAATATGAGGGCCAATCTTCAGATTGACCAACACACTGCTGAGCATATTCTCAGCACAGTCACCACAGCTAACCTCCAACAGAAGATCAAACTCAATCGTAAACTTCAGTACCTCTGCACTAACAGTCGATGGAAGGAAATGGGACGCGAATCCCTGATAAACAACTTATCGTCACGCACCTTAACCGACTACGAAAAACAAGCACTGAGTCTGGGACTCAAATTTACCACCAACATACGCAAACCTATCAACTCAATCTAGTTACCAGGAACCATAGACACAGTGACAGCAACTTCCAGAAGGGTTATATACAGGGCCTTCTCACTGCAGCTTTATGTGAACCTTCTTCTTCTAATCTTCCTAGACGATACATCACTGCCCTTAAGAACCTCGCCAACGACCCCAACATTATCGTCACCACCGCCGACAAAGGAGGTGGAGTCGTCATACTCAACACCAGTGACTACAACACTAAAATGATGAACCTTTTGAATGATCAATCTACATACGAACCCATCAGCACTCAACAGTGGGAGACGCTCACCAAAGATTTTCTATACAAAACCAGACAAATACTCAAACGCACTAGAGAAGGGAAGAAACTTCTGTACTTGTTACTAAGCAACCCTAAACCAGCACACATGTATGGTTTACCCAAGACCCATAAACACAATATTCCTCTCAGACCAATCACGTCAGGAATAGGCAGTGCTCCACACAAACTAGCCGGAGTTCTTGCCAAACATCTTTCCTGCCTTCTGGGGACCATCAGCCCCGCTCATCTTAAACACTCAGGCGACCTTCTCAACGGCATCCGTAACCTCTCCATCCGTAACAAGAAACTAAGCAGTTTGGATGTGACTTCCCTCTTCACAAAAGTACCTACCACAAAAGCCATCGAGGTTCTACGACGTAAAGTCAATCAGGACCTTAATCTTCCTCTACCTCCCGGAGATTTTGTTGACTTGATTTAACTTTGTGTTAATTTCAACTGTTTTTCTTTCAATAACAAGCTCTACAAACAAACCTACGGCATGGGAATGGGGTCCCCCATAAGTGCCGTCCTAGCCAACTTATACATGGAACACAGAGTCCGAACACTTCGCCAACATCATCCCTTCAAGCGTCACTTGGTTACGTTACGTGGACGATGTCCTCGTAATAACTCCAAAACGTTTTGATGTACGGGATCTTCAGGCAAGGCTTAACGCAGTTGAACCGGCGATCCAGTTTACACTAGAAGAAGAGTCTAATGACAAGCTACCTTTCCTCGACGTCCTCATTCACAAAGTAGACAACAATCTAAGATTTCAAGTTTATCGGAAACCCACCAATAAAAATGATCTCACACACTTCTATTCCAGTCAAGATACCAAGACCAAAAGAGGCATCATCATCGGGTTTTTCCTAAGAGCATACCGAATTTGTAGTCCTGAGTTTCTTGACGAGGAATGTACATACATTCACCAAACATTCACTGAGTTACATTTTCCTTCTTTTTTCATCAAAGACTGCAAGAAAAGAGCTGAACATTAAAATGGTATAAAATACCGACAGGTTGTTAGGTAAGACATATATGCAACAGTTAGGTATCTTTATTATGAAACGTTTCGCCTACACAGTAGGCTTCTTCAGTCAAGTACAGAAAAGTTGATAGAAGCAGAAGATACTTGAAGACGATGTAATCAGTCCATCACCCTTAAAGTTTTGAGGTGGTCAGTCCCTCAGTCTGGAGAAGAGCATTGTTCCATAGTATGAAACAATATGGAGAAGAAGTGACAGGATGGAGCTTTTCATAGCGCCAAGAGGTGAGACGTAGGCCACTAGGAGAGGTAAGAACTCAGATGTTGAGAGGTCAGGTCCCTCTCAAATCCAGCCCCTCTCACTAGTGGAAGTTGTCGAAGTTGATTGCAGGTCTGACCTCTTGGCGCTATAAAAAGCTCCATCCTGTCACTTCTTCTCCATATTGTTTCATACTATGGAACAATGCTCTTCTCCAGACTGAGGGACTGACCACCTCAAAACTTTAAGGGTGATGGACTGATTACATCGTCTTCAAGTATCTTCTGCTTCTATCAACTTTTCTGTACTTGACTGAAGAAGCCTACTGTGTAGGCGAAACGTTTCATAATAAAGATACCTAACTGTTGCATATATGTCTTACCTAACAAGAAAAGAGCTCTTCAGATCATTAATTCTCCACGCATCAACACCACTCCCAACAAAGTTATAATTCTTCCCAACAGCCAGGTTGCACTGAACGTCTCAAAAGTACTTTCACAAGCTAACACCAGAGTCGCCATCGCTTCTAGCACTTCAATAAAAGATCTAACCAGGACAAAATCCAAGCACCACGAACCAGTCAATGCATGAGTTTACACTATACCCTGTGGAGGCTGTGACAAGATTTACGTAGGTGAAACAGCAAGAAACCTCGACACCCGCCTCAATGAACACATTTACGCATGTAGGAACGATAACTTGAACAACGCCTGTGTACAACACCGAAATTCCACCAATCATCTCATGAAATTCAGAGACTCCCAATTAGTGATCAAAGAAACTAATTTCCGCAGACGCAAGTGCCTCGAATCAGCACTGATCGCTGTTTCAAATACAATTAAACAAAACAACGGCAGCTTCACCATCTCCGAAGTCTTAGCAAGAATCCTCCTGAAAACAGTAAACCCTGCCATCACATAGTCTCTCCTGTTATACTACACAAAGCACATTACAGAGAGTGAACACTGAAACAGGCTGCCTCTTTCCAGTCTATATTTGTCCAACCTATTTTTATGTTACCCAAGTAATAGCTTTTATATCCTTTTACTCGTGTACAAATTAATTGCTCTACCATATTGTATTACTTTTGTCACTACCACTACTACTACTACTACTACTACTACCACCACTACCACTAGTGAACATCGAAATGGTACCTCACTAGTATTGCACCTCACTCTGAGCCTTTATATACCCTCTGTGTCCGTGTATTGTTTGTAATAGCTTGATAAAGCTCCTGGAGAGCGAAACGTTGCCACAATAAATGTCACATTAGTTGCACTTGTGTCCTTTTACTTTACATAATTTATCTTCTTCTGGCCCATTATAAAAATTAATTACTGGAATATTGTTAGTGTCTTCCTGTGTAAAAACAGAGAAAATAATTATTTAAAATCGAGCACATTTCATTCTCTTTGTCAGTAAAATGCCCATAGTTATTTTTAAGGGGACCTATCTTATCTCTGACTTTTGTTCTATAGACCTGAAAAAAACTTTTTGGGTTAGTTTTAGACTCCCTAACAACTTTAATTTCATAGTCCCTTTTAGCTTTTCTTATCTCCTTTTTAATGTCCCTCTTAATGTCAATATACTGATTCATAAGATGACCCTCACCTCTTTTGATACGCCTATAAATTCCTTTCTTATGCCCCAGTAGATATTTCAGCCTATTATTCATCCATTTTGGGTCATTTCTATTTGATCTAATTTCTTTATACGGGATAAACGTTCTTTGAGCAGCATGTATAGTGTTCAGAAAACTGTCATATTGATAGCTCTCTTGGTTACCCCAGTCAACAGATGATAAGTGTTCTCTAAGCCCATCGTAATCTGCTAAACGAAAATCTGGGACTGTTACTGAGTTATCCCTACTATCATACTTCCATTCAATGCTAAATGTAATTGATTTGTGGTCGCTAGCACCCAGTTCCTCTGAAACTTCTAAATTATTAACAAGGGATTCATTGTTTGCCAGAACTAAGTCAAGCAGGCTATTACCCCTTGTAGGTTCTGTCACAAACTGCTTCAAAAAACAATCCTGAACTACTTCTAAGAAGTCGTATGATTCTAAATTCCCAGTCAAGAAATTCCAATCAATATGACTAAAGTTAAAGTCTCCTAGAATTACTACATTATCGTGCCTTGTGGCCCTAACAATTTCCTCCCATAGTAGTCTCCCCTGGTCCCTATCTACGTTTGGGGGACGGTATATCACACCTAAAATTAATTTTACATGCCCCTCTGAAAATTCTATCCAAATAGACTCTGTATGTGTTACTTCAGACTTAATACCCGTTTTTATGCAACAGTTCAAGCGATCTCGAACATACAATGCCACCCCACCTCCCTTCCCGACACGTCTATCTACTTGGAACAATTTAAAACCCTGAATGTGACATTCTGCAGGCATGTCCCGACTTTTTTAATTAAACCACGTCTCAGTTATGGCAAATGCATCAATGTTACCTGCACTAGCAACTAGTCTCAACTCGTCCATCTTATTCATAGCACTGCGACTATTTGTGTAATATATATTTAAAGACCCTCCTCTGTCTTTACCCTTCCTGCTCCTTTCTGTTATTCCACTAAACCTATTACTGTCCTTGTCAATTAGTGGCACTGGCTTTCCAATATCCACCTCATTTTGCCTATTACTAGTTCTCCTAGTACTCATATTACTACACTGCGACTTCACTGTTTTCCCGCCAAAACCCATACCACTAACTATTCCTAGTTCAAAGACCTAACAGCTCCCTCCACTGCTTTGGCCAGTGCTCCCACCCCACACCTAGATAAGTGAACCCATCCCTGGCATACATGTCATTTCTGCCATAGAAGAGGTCCCAGTTGTCAATGAATGTTACCGCATTTTCCTTACAGTATTTGTCCAGCCAGCAATTGACACCAATTGGCCTGGACAACCATTCATTTCCAACTCCTCTCCTTGGCAAAATGCCACATATGACAGGTTTCCCACCCTTCCTCCTAATTATCTCTATAGTCCCATAGGTTTCGAGAAAGAAATGGATAACATGCCCATTCAATCAGCACCCTGGATCAGATTCATGGAATCTCCTATTCATAAAAAAAAATGCAAAGTACCACTAGCACGAGGCCTCGGTATTCTTTGGAGAAAGAGCCTAGATTTAGGTGAAATACCGGAGACCTTAAAGTGTGCAGACAGCTCCTTTACATAAAGAAAGTAGTAGAACACCAGTTAAAAATTACAAACCAGTAGCCCTAACTTCTCACATCATAAAAAATCTTCGAAAGAGTGATGAGACGGCAGATTACAAATTTCATGGAGCAGGACAACCGGTATAACCCAAACCAGCATGATTTTAGAGCAGGATAATCATGGCTGTCACAGCTGCTGAACCATTATGATAGAATTACGAAGGCGTTGAAAGACGACCAAAACGCAGATGTGATTTACACAGATTTTGCAAAGGCGTTTGACAAAAGCGATCATGGAGTGATAGCGCAGAAAATGAAGGCCATGGGCATTACGGGGAAGGTAGGCAGATGGATTTTCGGGTTCCTAACACACACAACACAAAAGTAGTGATAACAAGAGCAAGATCCAGCATCAGCGAGGTAAGAAGCTCAGTGCCCCAAGGCACTGTCCTGGCACTGCTGCTGTTTCTCATCCTCATAGCAAACATAGGTAAAAACACCCGTCACAGTTTTGTATCATCATTTGCAGATGGCACCAAAATAAGCATGAGAGTCACTACGGTAGAAGTCACCGAAAAATTACGGGAAGGCATAAACAGAGTTTTCCAGTGGGCAATGGAGAACAACATGCCGTTCAATGGTGATAAGTTCCAGCTGCTTAAGTACGGAAAGAATAAAGAACTCAAAAGGAATACTGTATACAAAACTCAAGAGGATCATCAAACAGAACGATCGGAACACGTGAAAGACTTCGAAATAATTATGTCAGTTGACCTTTCTTGCAAAGGACATAAGACAAAGATCACGGCAGCCAAGAGGATGACGGGATGGGTATTGAGAGCCTTTAAAACGAAGGAAATAATGTCAATGGTGACACTTTTCAAATCGCCAGTGCTCCCTCATTTAGAACATAGCTCAGTGTTGACGGCCCCGTTCAAAGCAGGAGAAATATCAGAGCCTGAACAAATACAGAGATCGTTTACGGCCCACATAGAGCCAGTATAGCATTTAAATTACTGGGAACGCCTTAGTCTTGAACATGTACTCACTGGAGTGGAGGAGAGATACATAATATATACCTGGAATGCATCGAGGGTCTAGTCCCAAATCTGCACACGGCCATAACAATATACTGGAGCGAGAGATATTGGAGGGAGTGCAAAATAAATCCAGCGAAAAGCATGGGTGCAGTGGGCACAATAAGAAAGCACTGTATCAACATTCGTGGCCCCACATTATTCAACATCTTACCAGAAGACAGAGACACTGCTGGAACAAGTGTAGAAATCTTCAAGAGAAAACTGGACAAGTATCTTCACCAGGTTCCAGATCAACCAGGGTGTGACGGGTATGTGGGGTAGCGGGCCTCCAGCAGCAACAGCCTGATTGACCAGGTTCTTGCTGCTGGAGTAAGACTCTCGAAACTCATCACATGTAAAGGTAAAGGGAAAATGATGGGGAAATGATTAGGAAATGACGGGGGGATGCCGGAGGGGAGTGAGCGAGCCGTGATGATCATGACATTGCTGGGAAGACAGCCGAGCGCAAGTGACCCACAATGTGTTTTCTTCTTTTACGCTGTTATGCACCCCGATACACAGCGTCCACACCGCTGTTAACTACAGCAACAGACACTTGTAGCGTCCACACCGCTGTTAACTACAGCAACAGACACTTCTAGCGTCCACACCGCTGTTAACTACAGCAACAGACACTTGTAGCGTCCACACCGCTGTTAATTACAGCAACAGACACTTGTAGCGTCCACACCGCTGTTAACTACAGCAACAGACTTGTAGCGTCCACACCGCTCTTAACTACAGCAACAGACACTTGTAGCGTCCACACCGCTGTTAACTACAGTAACAGACACTTGTAGCCTCCACACCGTTGTTAACTACAGAAACAGACACTTGTAGCGTCCACGCCGTTAACTACAGCAACAGACACCTGTAGCCTCCACACCGCTGTTAACTACAGCAACACACACTTGTAGCGTCCACACCGCTGTTAACTACAGCAACAGACACTTGTAGCGTCCACACCGTTAACGACAGCAACAGACACTTGTAGCGTCCACACCGTTAACTACAGCAACAGACACTTGTAGCGTCCACACCGCTGTTAACTACAGCAACAGACACTTGTAGCGTCCACACCGCTGTTAAATACAGCAACAGACACTTGCAGCGTCCACACCGTTAACTACGGCAACAGACACTTGTAGCGTCCACACCGTAAACTACAGCAACAGACACTTGTAGCGTCCACACCGTTAACTACAGCAACAGACACTTGTAGCGTCCACACCGTTAACTACAGCAACAGACACTTGTAGCGTCCACACCGTTGTTAACTACAGCAACAGACACTTGTAGCGCCCACACCGCTGTTAACTACAGTAACAAACACTTGTAGCCTCCACACCGTTGCTAACTACAGCAACAGACACTTGTAGCGTCCACGCCGTTATTAACTACAGCAACAGACACTTGTAGCGTCCACACCGTTGTTAACTACAGCAACAGACACTTGTAGCGTCCACACCGCTGTTAACTACAGCAACAGACACTTCTAGCGTCCACACCGCTGTTAACTACAGCAACAGACTCTTGTAGCGTCCACACCGCTGTTAACTACAGCAACAGACACTTGTAGCGTCCACACCGCTGTTAACTACAGCAACAGACTTGTAGCGTCCACACCGCTCTTAACTACAGCAACAGACACTTGTAGCGTCCACACCGCTGTTAACTACAGCAACAGACACTTGTAGCGTCCACGCCGTTAACTACAGCAACAGACACCTGTAGCCTCCACACCGCTGTTAACTACAGCAACACACACTTGTAGCGTCCACACCGCTGTTAACTACAGCAACACACACTTGTAGCGTCCACACCGTTAACTACAGCAACAGACACTTGTAGCGTCCACACCGTTAACTACAGCAACAGACACTTGTAGAGTCCACACCGCTGTTAACTACAGCAACAGACACTTGTAGCGTCCACACCGCTGTTAACTACAGCAACAGACACTTGTAGCGTCCACACCGCTGTTAAATACAGCAACAGACACTTGCAGCGTCCACACCGTTAACTACGGCAACAGACACTTGTAGCGTCCACACCGTAAACTACAGCAACAGACACTTGTAGCGTCCACACCGTTAACTACAGCAACAGACACTTGTAGCGTCCACACCGTTGTTAACTACAGCAACAGACACTTGTAGCGTCCACACCGTTGTTAACTACAGCAACAGACACTTGTAGCGTCCACACCGTTAACTACAGCAACAGACACTTGTATCGTCCACGCCGTTAACTACAGCAACAGACACTTGTAGCGTACACACCGTTAACTACAGCAACAGACACTTGTAGCGTCCACACCGCTGTTAACTACAGCAACAGAAACTTGTAGCGTCCACACCGTTGTTAACTACAGCAACAGACACTTGTAGCGTCCACACCGTTAACTACAGCAACAGACACTTGTAGCGTCCACACCGTTAACTACAGCAACAGACGCTTGTAGCGTCCACACCGTTAACTACAGCAACACACACTTGTAGCGTCCACACCGTTCTTAACTACAGCAACACACACTTGCAGCGTCCACACCGTTGTTAACTACATCAACAGACACTTGTAGCGTCCACACCGCTGTTAACTACAGCAACAGACACTTGTAGCGTCCACACCGTTAACTACAGCAACAGACACTTGTAGCGTCCACACCGTTAACTACAGCAACAGACACTTGTAGCGGCCACACCGTTAACTACAGCAACACACACTTCTAGCGTCCACACCGTTGTTAACTACAGCAACAGACACTTGAAGCGTCCACACCGTTAACTACAGCAACAGACACTTGTAGCGTCCACACCGTTAACTACAGCAACAGACACTTTTAGCGTCCACACAGCTGTTAAATACACCAGACACTTGTAGCGTCCACACCGTTAACTACAGCAACAGACACTTGTAGCGTCCACACCGTTAACTACAGCAACAGACACTTGTAGCGTCCACACCGTTAACTACAGCAACAGACACTTGCAGCGTCCACACCGTTAACTACAGCAACAGACACTTGTAGCGTCCACACCGTTAGCTAGAGCAACAGGCACTTGTAGCGTCCACACCGTTAACTACAGCAACAGACACTTGTAGCGTCCACACCGTTAACTACAGCAACAGACACTTGTAGCGTCCACACCGCTGTTAAATACAGCAACAGACACTTGTAGCGTCCACACCGTTAACTACAGCAACAGACTTGTAGCGTCCACACCGCTGTTAAATACAGCAGACACTTGTAGCGTCCACACCGTTAACTACAGCAACGGAAACTTGTAGCGTCCACACCGTTAACTACAGCAACAGACACTTGTAGCGTCCACACCGCAGTTAACTACAGCAACAGACACTTGTAGCGTCCACACCGTTAACTACAGCAACAGACACTTGTAGCGTCCACACCGCAGTTAACTACAGCAACAGACACTTGTAGCGTCCACACCGTTAACTACAGCAACAGACACTTGTAGCGTCCACACCGCAGTTAACTACAGCAACAGACACTTGTAGCGTCCACACCGCTGTTAACTACAGCAACAGACACTTGTAGCCTCCACGCTGCAGTTAACTACAGCAACAGACACTTGTAGCGTCCACACCGTTAACTACAGCAACAGACACTTGTAGCGTCCACACCGCTGTTAACTACAGCAACAGACACTTGTAGCGTCCACACCGTTAACTACAGCAACAGGCACTTGTAGCGTCCACACCGTTGTTAACTACAGCAACAGACACTTGTAGCGTCCACACCGCAGTTAACTACAGCAACAGACACTTGTAGCGTCCACACCGCAGTTAACTACAGCAACAGACACTTGTAGCCTCCACACCGCTGTTAACTACAGCAACAGACACTTGTAGCGTCCACACCGCAGTTAACTACAGCAACAGACACTTGTAGCGTCCACACCGTTAACTACGGCAACAGACACTTGTAGCGTCCACACCGTTAACTACGGCAACAAATACTTGTAGCGTCCACACCGTTAACTACAGCAACAGACACTTGTAGCGTCCACACCGTTAACTACAGCAACAGACACTTGTAGCGTCCACACCGTTAACTACAGCAACAGACACTTGTAGCGTCCACACCGTTAACTACAGCAACAGACACTTGTAGCGTCCACACCGTTAGCTACAGCAGCAGACACTTGTAGCGTCCACACCGTTAACTACAGCAACAGACACTTGTAGCGTCCACACCGTTAACTACAGCAACAGACACTTGTAGCGTCCACACCGTTAACTACAGCAACAGACTTGTAGCGTCCACACCGCTGTTAAATACAGCAACAGACACTTGTAGCGTCCACACCGTTAACTACAGAAACAGACACTTGTAGCGTCCACACCGTTAACTACAGCAACAGACACTTGTAGCGTCCACACCGCAGTTAACTACAGCAACAGACACTTGTAGCGTCCACACCGCAGTTAACTACAGCAACAGACACTTGTAGCGTCCACACCGTTAACTACAGCAACAGACACTTGTAGCGTCCACACCGCAGTTAATTACAGCAACAGACACTTGCAGCGTCCACACCGCTATTAACTACAGCAACAGACACTTGTAGCCTCCACGCCGCAGTTAACTACAGCAACAGACACTTGTAGCGTCCACACCGTTAACTACAGCAACAGACTTGTAGCGTCCACACCGTTAACTACAGCAACAGACACTTGAAGCGTCCACACCGCTGTTAACTACAGCAACAGACACTTGTAGCGTCCACACCGTTGTTAACTACAGCAACAGACACTTGTAGCGTCCACACCGCAGTTAACTACAGCAACAGACACTTGTAGCGTCCACACCGCAGTTAACTACAGCAACAGACACTTGTAGCGTCCACACCGCAGTTAACTACAGCAACAGACACTTGTAGCGTCCACACCGCTGTTAAATACAGCAACAGACACTTGTAGCGTCCACACCGCAGTTAACTACAGCAACAGACACTTGTAGCGTCCACACCGTTAACTACATCAACAGACACTTGTAGCGTCCACACCGCTGTTAACTACAGCAACAGAGACTTGTAGCCTCCACGCCGCAGTTAACTACAGCAACAGACACTTGTAGCGTCCACACCGTTAACTACAGCAACAGACACTTGTAGAGTTCACACCGTTAACTACAGCAACAGACACTTGTAGCGTCCACACCGCTGTTAACTACAGCAACAGACACTTGTAGCGTCCACACCGCTGTTAACTACAGCAAGACACTTGTAGCGTCCACACCGTTAACTACAGCAACAGACACTTGTAGCCTCCACACCGCTGTTAACTACAGCAACAGACACTTGTAGCGTCCACACCGCAGTTAACTACAGCAGACACTTGTAGCGTCCACACCGATAACTACGGCAACAGACACTTGTAGCGTCCACACCGTTGTTAACTACAGCAACAGACACTTGTAGCGTCCACACCATTAACTACAGCAACAGACACTTGTAGCGTCCACACCGTTAACTACAGCAACAGACACTTGTAGCGTCCACACCGTTGTTAACTACAGCAACAGACACTTGTAGCGTCCACACCGTTAGCTACAGCAGCAGACACTTGTAGCGTCCACACCGTTAACTACAGCAACAGACACTTGTAGCGTCCACACCGTTAACTACAGCAACAGACGCTTGTAGCGTCCACACCGCTGTTAAATACAGCAACATACACTTGTAGCGTCCACACCGTTAACTACAGCAACAGACTTGTAGCGTCCACACCGCTGTTAGATACAGCAACAGACACTTGTAGCGTCCACACCGTTAACTACAGCAACAGACACTTGTAGCGTCCACATCGCAGTTAACTACAGCAACACACACTTGTAGCGTCCACACCGTTAACTACGGCAACAGACACTTGTAGCGTCCACACCGTTAACTACAGCAACAGACACTTGTAGCGTCCACACCGTTAACTACAGCAACAGACACTTGTAGCGTCCACACCGTTAACTACAGCAACAGACACTTGTAGCGTCCACACCGTTAACTACAGCAACAGACACTTGTAGCGTCCACACCGTTAGCTACAGCAGCAGACACTTGTAGCGTCCACACCGTTAAATACAGCAACAGACACTTGTAGCGTCCACACCGCTGTTAAATACAGCAACAGACACTTGTAGCGTCCACACCTCTGTTAAATACAGCAACAGACACTTGTAGCGTCCACACCGTTAACTACAGCAACAGACTTGTAGCGTCCACACCGCTGTTAAATACAGCAACAGACACTTGTAGCGTCCACACCGTTAACTACAGCAACAGACTTGTAGCGTCCACACCGTTAACTACAGCAATAGACACTTGTAGCGTCCACACCGCAGTTAACTACAGCAACAGACACTTGTAGCGTCCACACCGCAGTTAACTACAGCAACAGACACTTGTAGCGTCCAGACCGTTAACTACAGCAACAGACACTTGTAGCGTCCACACCGCAGTTAACTACAGCAACAGACACTTGTAGCGTCCACACCGCAGTTAACTACAGCAACAGACACTTGTAGCGTCCACACCGCTGTTAACTACAGCAACAGACACTTGTAGCCTCCACGCCGCAGTTAACTACAGCAACAGACACTTGTAGCGTCCACACCGTTAACTACAGCAACAGACACTTGAAGCGTCCACACCGCTGTTAACTACAGCAACAGACACTTGTAGCGTCCACACCGTTGTTAACTACAGCAACAGACACTTGTAGCGTCCACACCGTTGTTAACTACAGCAACAGACACTTGTAGCGTCCACACCGCAGTTAACTACAGCAACAGACTTGTAGCGTCCACACCGCAGTTAACTACAGCAACAAACACTTGTAGCGTCCACACCGTTAACTACAGCAACAGACACTTGTAGCGTCCACACCGTTGTTAACTACAGAAATAGACACTTGTAGTGTCCACAACGTTAACTACAGCAAGACACTTGTAGCGTCCACACCGTTAACTACGGCAACAGACACTTGTAGCGTCCACACCGTTAACTACAGCAACAGACACTTGTAGCGTCCACACCGCAGTTAACTACAGCAACAGACACTTGTAGCGTCCACACCGCAGTTAACTACAGGAACAGACACTTGTAGCGTCCACACCGCAGTTAACTACAGCAACAGACACTTGTAGCGTTCACACCGCTGTTAACTACAGCAACAGACTTGTAGCGTCCACACCGTTAACTACACCAACAGACACTTGTAGCGTCCACACCGTTAACTACACCAACAGACACTTGTAGCGTCCACACCGCTGTTAACTACAGCAACAGACACTTGTAGCGTCCACACCGCTGTTAACTACAGCAACAGACACTTGTAGCGTCCACACCGTTAACTACAGCAACAGACACTTGTAGCTTCCACACCGCTGTTAACTACAGCAACAGACACTTGTAGCGTCCACACCGTTAACTACAGCAACAGAAACTTGTAGCGTCCACACCGCTGTTAACTACAGCAACATACACTTGCAGCATCCACACCGTTAACTACAGCAACAGAAACTTGTAGCGTGCACACCGTTGTTAACTACAGCAACAGGCACTTGTAGCGTCCACACCGCTGTTAACTACAGCAACAGACACTTGTAGCCTCCACACCGTTAACTACAGCAACAGAAACTTGTAGCGTGCACACCGTTAACTACAGTAACAGGCACTTGTAGTGTCCACAACGTTAACTACAGCAACACACACTTGTAGCGTCCACACCGCAGTTAACTACAGCAACAGACACTTGTAGCGTCCACACCACAGTTAACTACAGCAACAGACACTTGTAGCGTCCACACCGCAGTTAACTACAGCAACAGACACTTGTAGCGTCCACACCGTTGTTAACTACAGCAACAGACACTTGTAGCGTCCACACCGTTAACTACGGCAACAGACACTTGTAGCGTCCACACCGCAGTTAACTACAGCAACAGACACTTGTAGCGTTCACATCGCTGTTAACTACAGCAACAGACACTTGTAGCGTCCACACCGCTGTTAACTACAGCAACAGACACTTGTAGCGTCCACACCGCTGTTAACTACAGCAACAGACACTTGTAGCGTCCACACCGTTAACTACAGCAACAGACACTTGTAGCTTCCACACCGCTGTTAACTACAGCAACACACACTTGTAGCGTCCACACCGTTGTTAACTACAGCAACAGGCACTTGTAGCGTCCACACCGCTGTTAACTACAGCAACAGACACTTGTAGCGTCCACACCGTTAACTACAGCAACAGAAACTTGTAGCGTGCACACCGTTAACTACAGTAACAGGCACTTGTAGCGTCCACACCGTTGTTAACTACAGCAACAGACACTTGTAGCGTCCACAACGTTGTTAACTACAGCAACAGACACTTGTAGCGTCCACACCGTTAACTACAGCAACAGACACTTGTAGCATCCACACCGCTGTTAACTACAGAAACAGACACTTGTAGCGTCCACAACGTTAACTACAGCAACAGACACTTGTAGCGTGCACACCGTTAACTACAGAAACAGACACTTGTAGCGTCCACAACGTTAACTACAGCAACACACACTTGTAGCGTCCACACCGCTGTTAGCTACAGCAACAGACACTTGTAGCGTCCACACCGTTAACTACAGCAACAGACACTTGTAGCGTCCACACCGTTAACTACAGCAACAGACACTTGTAGCATCCACACCGCTGTTAACTACAGAAACAGACAGTTGTAGCGTCCACAACGTTAACTACAGAAACAGACACTTGTAGCGTCCACAACGTTGTTAACTACAGCAACAGACACTTGTAGCCTCCACACCGTTGTTAACTACAGCAACACACACCTGTAGCGTCCACACCGCTGTTAACTACAGCAACAGACACTTGTAGCGTCCACACCGCTGTTAACTACAGCAACAGACACTTGTAGCGTCCACACCGCTGTTAACTACAGCAACAGACACTTGTAGCGTCCACACCGTTAACTACAGCAACAGACACTTGTAGCGTCCACACCGCAGTTAACTACAGCAACAGACACTTGTAGCGTCCACACCGCTGTTAACTACAGCAACAGACACTTGTAGCCTCCACGCCGCAGTTAACTACAGCAACAGACACTTGTAGCGTCCACACCGTTAACTACAGCAACACACACTTGTAGCGTCCACACCGTTAACTACAGAAACAGACACTTGTAGCGTCCACAACGTTAACTACAGCAACAGACACTTGTAGCGTCCACACCGTTAACTACAGAAACAGACACTTGTAGCGTCCACAACGTTAACTACAGCAACACACACTTGTAGCGTCCACACCGCTGTTAGCTACAGCAACAGACACTTGTAGCGTCCACACCGTTAACTACAGCAACAGACACTTGTAGCGTCCACACCGTTGTTAACTACAGCAACAGACACTTTTAGCGTCCACACCGCTGTTAACTACAGAAACAGACACTTGTAGCGTCCACAACGTTAACTACAGCAACAGACACTTGTAGCGTCCACAACGTTGTTAACTACAGCAACAGACACTTGTAGCCTCCACACCGTTGTTAACTACAGCAACACACACCTGTAGCGTCCACACCGCTGTTAACTACAGCAACAGACACTTGTAGCGTCCACACCGCTGTTAACTACAGCAACAGACACTTGTAGCGTCCACACCGCTGTTAACTACAGCAACAGACACTTGTAGCGTCCACACCGTTAACTACAGCAACAGACACTTGTAGCGTCCACACCGTTAACTACAGCAACAGACACTTGTAGCGTCCACACCGTTGTTAACTACAGCAACAGACACTTGTAGCGTCCACACCGCTGTTAACTACAGCAACAGACACTTGTAGCGTCCACACCGTTAACTACAGCAACAGACACTTGTAGCGTCCACACCGCTGTTAACTACAGCAACAGACACTTGTAGCGTCCACACCGTTGTTAACTACAGCAACAGACACTTGTAGCGTCCACACCGTTGTTAACTACAGCAACAGACACTTGTAGCGTCCACACCGCAGTTAACTACAGCAACAGACTTGTAGCGTCCACACCGCAGTTAACTACAGCAACAAACACTTGTAGCGTCCACACCGTTAACTACAGCAACAGACACTTGTAGCGTCCACACCGTTGTTAACTACAGAAATAGACACTTGTAGTGTCCACAACGTTAACTACAGCAAGACACTTGTAGCGTCCACACCGTTAACTACGGCAACAGACACTTGTAGC
This sequence comes from Cherax quadricarinatus, assembly GCF_038502225.1. Taxonomy (NCBI): domain Eukaryota; kingdom Metazoa; phylum Arthropoda; class Malacostraca; order Decapoda; family Parastacidae; genus Cherax; species Cherax quadricarinatus. The sequence goes on from NC_091308.1 coordinate 30,879,779, forward strand.
GTCCACACCGTTAACTACAGCAACAGACACTTGTAGCGTCCACACCGCAGTTAACTACAGCAACAGACACTTGTAGCGTCCACACCGCAGTTAACTACAGGAACAGACACTTGTAGCGTCCACACCGCAGTTAACTACAGCAACAGACACTTGTAGCGTTCACACCGCTGTTAACTACAGCAACAGACTTGTAGCGTACACCAACACACTTGTAGCGTCCACACCGTTAACTACAGCAACAGACACTTGTAGCGTCCACACCGCTGTTAACTACAGCAACAGACACTTGTAGCGTCCACACCGCTGTTAACTACAGCAACAGACACTTGTTCCACACCGTTAACTACAGCAACAGCTTGTAGCTTCCACACCGCTGTTAACTACAGCAACAGACACTTGTAGCGTCCACACCGTTAACTACAGCAACAGAAACTTGTAGCGTCCACACCGCTGTTAACTACAGCAACATACACTTGCAGCATCCACACCGTTAACTACAGTAGAAACGTAGCGTCGACACCGTTGTTAACTACAGCAACAGGCACTTCTAGCGTCCACATCGCTGTTAACTACAACAGACACTTGTAGCGTCCACACCGTTAACTACAGCAACAGAAACTTGTAGCGTGCACACCGTTAACTACAGTAACAGGCACTTGTAGCGTCCACACCGTTAACTACAGAAACAGACACTTGTAGTGTCCACAACGTTAACTACAGCAACACACACTTGTAGCGTCCACACCGCAGTTAACTACAGCAACAGACACTTGTAGCGTCCACACCAATGTTAACTACAGCAACAGACACTTGTAGCGTCCACACCGCAGTTAACTACAGCAACAGACACTTGTAGCGTCCACACCTTTGTTAACTACAGCAACAGACACTTGTAGCGTCCACACCGTTAACTACGGCAACAGACACTTGTAGCGTCCACACCGCTGTTAACTACACCAACAGACACTTGTAGCGTCCACACCGCTGTTAACTACAGCAACAGACACTTGTAGCGTCCACACCGCTGTTAACTACAGCAACAGACACTTGTAGCGTCCACACCGCTGTTAACTACAGCAACAGACACTTGTAGCGTCCACACCGTTAACTACAGCAACAGACACTTGTAGCTTCCACACCGCTGTTAACTACAGCAACACACACTTGTAGCGTCCACACCGTTGTTAACTACAGCAACAGGCACTTGTAGCGTCCACACCGCTGTTAACTACAGCAACAGACACTTGTAGCGTCCACACCGTTAACTACAGAAACAGACACTTGTAGCGTTCACAACGTTAACTACAGCAACAGACACTTGTAGCGTCCACAACGTTAACTACAGCAACAGACACTTGTAGCGTCCACAACGTTGTTAACTACAGCAACAGACACTTGTAGCCTCCACACCGTTAACTACAGCAGCACACACTTGTAGCGTCCACACCGTTAACTACAGCAACAGACACTTGTAGCGTCCACACCGTTGTTAACTACAGCAACAGACACTTGTAGCGTCCACACCGTTAACTACAGAAACAGACACTTGTAGTGTCCACAACGTTAACTACAGCAACAGACACTTGTAGCGTCCACACCGTTGTTAACTACAGCAACAGACACTTGTAGCGTCCACACCGTTAACTACAGCAACAGACACTTGTAGCGTCCACACCGTTGTTAACTACAGAAACAGACACTTGTAGCGTCCACACCGCTGTTAACTACAGCAACACACACTTGTAGCGTCCACAACGTTGTTAACTACAGCAACACACACTTGTAGCGTCCACACCGCTGTTAACTACAGCAACAGACACTTGTAGCGTCCACACCGCTGTTAACTACAGCAACAGACACTTGTAGCGTCCACACCGCTGTTAACTACAGCAACAGACACTTGTAGCGTCCACACCGCTGTTAACTACAGCAACAGACACTTGTAGCGTCCACACCGTTAACTACAGCAACAGACACTTGTAGCGTCCACACCGTTAACTACAGCAACAGACACTTGTAGCGTCCACACCGCTGTTAACTACAGCAACAGACACTTGTAGCGTCCACACCGTTGTTAATTACAGCAACAGACACTTGTAGCGTCCACACCGCAGTTAACTACAGCAACAGACACTTGTAGCGTCCACACCGTTAACTACAGCAACACACACTTGTAGCGTCCACACCGCTGTTAACTACAGCAACATGCACTTGTAGCGTCCACACCGTTAACTACAGCAACAGACACTTGTAGCGTCCACACCGTTAACTACAGCAACAGACACTTGTAGCGTCCACACCGTTAACTACAGCAATAGACACTTGTAGCGTCCACACCGTTAAATACAGCAACAGACACTTGTAGCGTCCACACCGCTGTTAAATACAGCAACAGACACTTGTAGCGTCCACACCGCTGTTAACTACAGCAACAGACACTTGTAGCGTCCACACCGCTGTTAACTACAGCAACAGACACTTGTAGCGTCCACACCGCTGTTAACTACAGCAACAGACACTTGTAGCGTCCACACCGCTGTTAACTACAGCAACAGACACCTGTAGCGTCCACACCGTTAACTACAGCAACAGACACTTGCAGCCTCTACATCGTTAACTAAAACAACAGACACTTGTAGCCTCCAGACCGTTAACTAAAACAATAGACACTTGTAGCCTCCAGACCGTTGTTAGCTAAAACAGACACTTGTAGCCTCCAGACCGTCGTTAACTAAAACAAGAGACGTCCAGACAGAATTTAAGTTCAACAAACGTTCTTAAGACTGAGAAAGACGTGAGGTAAGACTGGTCAAACACACACACTCTCTTGAGACTGTGAGAGATATCTCTCAACTTGTCTCTCACATCACGTTATCTCTGTATGAGAGACATCTCTCATGATCTGGACTGCGTTGTTGGAAACGTTTTTTATTGTTTATCGAGTCATGGTACGGGATGAGGTATCACAGTGGGCACCTGTGAAGAGCGGGGTCCCACAGGGGTCGGTCCTAGGATCAGTGCTATTTCTGGTATATGCGAATGACATGATGGAAGGGATAGACTCAGAGGTGTCCCTGTTCGCAGATGATGTGAAGTTAATGAGGAGAATTAAATGAGATGAGAACCAGGCAGGACTTCAAAGAGACCTGAACAGGCTGGACACGTGGTCCAGCAACTGGAAACTTGAATTCAACCCTGCCAAATGCAAAGCCATGAAGATCGGAGAAGGGCAAAGAAGACCACAGACAGAGTATAGACTCGGTGGCCAAGGACTGCAAACCTCGCTCAAGGAGAAAGATCTTGGGGTGACCATAACACCCAGCATGTCTCCGGAGGCACACATCAACCAGGTAACTGCTGCAGCATACGGGCGCCTGGCAAACCTGAGAATAGCGTTCCGATACTTTAGTAAGGAATCGTTCAAGATACTGTACACTGTGTACATCAGGCCCATACTGGAGTATGCAGCACCAGTTTGGAACCCGCACCTGGTCAAACACGTCAAGAAATTAGAGAAAGTGCAAAGGTTTGCAACAAGGCTAGTTCCGGAGCTCAGGGGTATGTCCTACGAAGAAAGGTTGAGGGAAATCGGACTGACGACATTGGAGGACAGGCGGGTCAGGGAAGACATGATAACGACATACAAAATACTGTGTGGAATAGATAAGGTAGACAGAGACAGGTTGTTCCAGAGAGGGGACACAGAAACAAGGGGTCACAATCGGAAGCTGAAGACTCAGGCGAGTCAGAGGGATGTTAGGAAGTATTTCTTCAGAGTCGTCAGGAAGTGGAATAGTGGCGGCAGGAACCATACATAGCTTTGAGACGAGGTATGACAAAGCTCTGGAAGCAGAGAGAGGACCTAGTAGCGATCAGTGAAGAGGCGGGGCCAGGAGCTGAGTCTCGACCCCTACAACCACAATTAGGCGAGTACAATTAGGTGAGTACACACACAAACACATACGCACACACCAGTGAAGAGGCGGGGCCAGGAGCTTGGAATCGACCCCTGCAACCTCAACTAGGTGAGTACAACTAGGTGAGTACACAACACACCCACACACCCCACACACACACCACACACACACACACACACACACCACACCACACACACACACACACACACACACACACACCACACACACAGACACACACACACACACACACACACACACACACACACACACACACACACACACACTCCATTAAAACCACTTAGTCTGGGCCAGTAAATTTTCAAAGCTGACTTGCACTGTCATAGTGAGTGTATCATGGTGTACAACAGTGTATCAAGGTGTATAACAGTGTATACCCCTAGCTAGGGTAACGTAACTCCAGCCAGGATAAGGTAACTCCAGCTAGGGTAACGTAACTCCAGCTAGGGTAACGTAAAGATGCTGGGAGACCAGGATTTTCAGCTCTTCCAACCTTCAATAGTCTATGACTATCAGTGCTTCCTTCTCTCTTTCCTTACCTTTCCGTCTTTTCTAATCATCTGTTACCCCTCTGGGAGCATTGCACTTAGTATTCGTGCGAGTTTTGTCTCTAAGTGCTATAATATATGAATTTTCCTCTCGTACTCCTCCTCCTCCTAATATTCCGCTCCCGCTTGTGACTCACTCTATACCTTCTCTTTTACACATTCAAAGTTAAATCTCTCTGTTTGCTGGACATTGTGTTCTGTCTCCTCGTTATTTATTAGATGAGCTGTGAGCTTCACTTAGAGAGGGAGGTGGAGGGTTGGGTGGTTGTGGGGGTTGACAGGGAAGGCCGAGAATTTGTGGTGACGGTGGTGGGGGTGGTGGGGGTGGTGGGGGTGGGGGGGATGGTGGTGGGTGGTGGTATGGGGTGGGGGGTAGGGGGGGATGGTGGTGGATGGTGGTGGGGGTGGGGGGTGGTGGGGGTGGCGGCGGCGGCGGCGGTGGTGGTGGTGACGACAGTGCAAACTGTTGAGGTGAGCGAAGGGATTTCCTAGATCACTGCATTAGGGGAGAGAGAGAGAGAGAGAGAGAGAGAGAGAGAGAGAGAGAGAGAGAGAGAGAGAGAGAGAGTCTTGCCAGTGATTGACAGGAGTGACACTCCTGTTAATCACTGGCAAGATCCTTGAGACAATAATCTGAAGAAGACAAATGACAAAGCTTTTTGACTACCACTCACTACTTTGTGATCGTCAATATGGCTTCAGGAAAGGTTACTCTGCTGCTGATCTGTTGTTAATCCTCTCCACTAAGTGGCACCAGTCACTGGATGAATCCAGAGTCAGCTGTGTGGTAGCACTGGACATTGCTGGTGCTTTCGACCGGGTGTGGCACCAGGGCCTCTTAGCAAAACTGCAAGCACTGGGAATTGCAGGCTCTACGCTATGTCTCCTCAGTGATTACCTTCATGGTAGATCTCTAAGGGTAGTTCTCAATGGAACAGAATCAGCAAGACATCATATTGGCGCAAGTGTTCCACAAGGAAGCGTGCTGGGATCATTGTTATGGAATGTCTACTTCAATGACATTCTTCATCTCATCCCAGAATCCCATGCATATGCAGACGACTGTACACTGACATTCACTTATCCAAGAGAAGAAATGCCAGCTGCTCTAAGCTACGTCACTCACCAGCTAAGAGCTATATCAGCTTGGGGAAACAGATGGCAAGTAACATTTGCTTCCGAGAAAACGCAAATGATGATGGTCTCTAGGCACCATGATGGTAATGCCGGTGCAGTAGTAAACATGAATGGGATGGGGTTAGTACCTGGGGAAGAAGCCGATATCCTTGGGGTGAAATTTGACTCCAAACTGACCATGAAGAACCATGTTGTAAATCTTGCAAACAAGACAGCCAGGAATCTTACAGCACTTCGTCGTATCTTGCATCTTCTTGACAGCAGGGGTGTTGCAAGATTCTGTATGAGGCACAAGTACGCTCACACCTTGAGTATGCTCCACTTTCTTGGTTTGCCTGCCCCCCTCTCATTTGCGATTGCTTGACAGAGTAGAGAACAGAGCACGACGTCTCATCTCTCGCCTGGACCCATCCTGGATAGATCTGGCATTTCAGCAGAGCCTTCAACATAGGAGGGATGTGGGTGGCCTTACTGTTATGTACAAGGCCAACATTGTCAAAGTACCACACTTGGATCTACTTCGAGGACAGCGTGAAACAAGCTTCTATACCACAAGACGGGCAGAAAACAGCAACTTCACTCTGGCTGTACCCTTCTCTAGAACATCACTTCATCTAAGATCATTTATCACCAGGATGACTCGAGTCTGGAACACATTCGTACAGCATTATGATGTCAACGAGATAAAGTCAATTGATGAAATGAAAATTCTGGCCCACAGATGGCTCCAACTTCATCCTGTTCCCTACTTGTATGTTTCATAACAATAAAAATATTTGTATGTTTCATAGCAATAAAAATGCTTTCAAATGAGCTGATGTAGGTAACAGCTCTTAGCGTGTCAATAAAATTAGGAATCCTTAACCTGTAAATAGCTTGTCCATAAAGCTAGGGATCCTTAACCTAACATTGTCAAACCCTGTGTAAAGAGAAGGAGAGGGAGAGAGAGACAGAGAGAGAGACAGAGAGAGAGCAAGGAAGGGGAGGTGGTGTTAAGGTCATAAATAAAGAGGCAGCGTGTAGCCCCCACACCAGATTACTGGTCGACACGCAATGTTTACAGATCTGTGTGTGTGTGTGTGTGTGTGTGTGTGTGTGTGTGTGTGTGTGTGTGTGTGTGTGTGTGTGTGTGTGTGTGTGTGTGTGTGTGTGTGTGTGTGTGTTTATTTGCAAGTCTTCCTTCCCTTCCTCTCTATCACTCCCTCTTCCCCTTCATCCTCACCCTCACTTCCTCCCTAGGTCTCAGGCATATTAAAAAAAACGTGAGGTTGATAACATCACCGAGGAAATTAGGTAGATGTATACCTGGAGAGGGTTTCGAGGGTCAACGCCCCCGCGGCCCGGTCTGAGACATGTGTGATGTGGAGTGGTGGGGGGTGATGTGGAGTGGTGGGGGGTGATGTGGAGTGGTGGGGGTGATGTGGAGTGGTGGGGGTGATCAGGTGAAGTTGTGGGGATTAGGGGGAGTGGTGGGGTGATGTGGGAAGTAATAGGGTATCTGAATTGAGGTGTATTGTGGTAGAGTTGGGAGCAGTGGGGTGGAGATGAGGGGTGATGGGGTGGCAGGATATAAAGTGAGGTGGTGTGTATGTGGGGAGATGAGGTGGTGGTGTGCGTGGGGGGTGAGGAGGTAGTGTGTTGGGGATTAAGGTGTTACAGGTAGGCGATCCCTCTGGCAGAAATGAGTCAGGTCTACTTGTGATGGTGTCTTCAACTGCTGCAACTTACTACTGGCCATCCTCCTGCCACGAATTCAGACTGACCAAGGCTTTGCAACTGAATTTTTGTCAAGACTAAGCGTCTGAACACCTTCAAGGCTGAGTGACTGACTGGCTCATCTATCACTATTACAAGTATCTAATCTCTGCACTAAAGTATCCACTGGTTGGCGAAATATATTTACAATAATAATACCTTGTTGTTACACGTGTGTCTAATTTATCAACCTGTGAATAAGACAAGAGCACACATTCTTCATAGTATCTTTACTCGGAAGAATGTAACATACAGATAAGGCGAAGGTGTGTGTGTGTATATATATATGTATATATATATATATGTATATATATATATATATATATATATATATATATATATATATATATATATATATATATATATATGCAATAAGATCACAGTAAACAGGTGATTTCAAAATATGCAAAACAACCACTCTGAAAGAATAGAGAAATTCCAAGCGCTTTCGTGACTACTCACATATCGAGGAACTATATAGTTCCTTGATAATGTGAGTAGTCACGAAAGCGCTTGGAATTTCTCTATTCTTTCAGAGTAGTTGTTTTGCATATATATATATATATATATATATATATATATATATATATATATATATATATATATATGTCGTGCCGAATATGTAAAACTGGTCAATTAGCAAGAACTCATTAAAAATGAAGTCCTTTCTGAAATTTTCTCTTATACGTTTAAAGATATATTTTTTCATTAATGTTAATATAAAAAAATTTATTTTGCACCAACAGAATTTTAGAAAACTTACATAACCTTATTATAACAACAGTAATTTATTTTAGCCTAACCCAACTAAAGTAAAGAGCGGAAAAATAATGTAAGGGACCTGGGAGTAGTAATGTCTGAGGATCTCAGTTTCAAGGATCACAACAGTGCCACGATCGCACGTGCAAAGAAAATGATAGGATGGATAATGAGAACTTTCAAAACGAGAGATGCCAAGCCCATGATGATCCTTTTCAAATCACTTGTTCTCTCTAGGCTGGAATACTGCTGTACATTAACATCTCCATTCAAAGCAGGTGAAATCGCAGATCTAGAGAGTGTACAGAGATCCTTTACTGCACGTATAAGTTCTGTCAAGCACCTTAACTACTGGGAACGCTTGGAAGCACTTGACTTGTACTCGTTGGAACGCAGGAGGGAGAGATATATCATAATCTACACTTGGAAAATCTTGGAAGGAATGTTCCCAAATCTGCACACAGAAATCACTCCCTACGAAAGTAAAAGACCGGGCAGGCGATGCAAAATGCCGCCAATAAAAAGTAGGGGCGCCATTGGTACACTAAGGGAAAACGCCATAAGTGTCCGGGGCCCAAAACTGTTCAACAGCCTCCCATCAAGCATTAGGGGAATTGCCAATAAGACCCTGGCT